>NC_056739.1:843125427-843490427 GCF_019279795.1 Protopterus annectens
AGAAGGAAACAGACCTGTAGGCATATGCATTATCTGTAATCAACTAACAGGATGTGATGTGCTCCTCAGAGGAGGTTTGCTGCCAAGGGTAGCTACACTGTTTCCATAATAAACAGTGTTGTCACGTCCATAACACAAATAATTACATGTGAGCATCACTGTCTAATACATCTTCATAAGCAATACGTAAACTAAAGACAGTACTTGGTACTTGTAGTACTGACTGCTCATACAGGCATATCCACTAGTCAGCTACTGGTGTCTCCTAATGTCAGCTTTGTGTATGTGGCCATCATGGGGGAATGTAATCTCTATGCCATGTACACTGCCAGACCCACCTAACGCCACATCCCACACATTGTCTGGGATGAAGCTACAGGGGTAAGCTGGATGGCAGCCCAGTCTACAGCCATGACTGGACTGGACAATCATGAGGTGTAGATTAACACATGCAGCTAATCAACACAACCAACACATACCCTTACCAGAACACAGTAAGGACACCCACACACACTACCGGAAATCTCACACATTCACAGACGGGTCTAAGCATCTGGCCAAACAAGTGACCCCCCCCCCAAGCAGGAAGAGACAGACACCGAAATACACAAACTGTATGATATAGTTTGCATGATTGTGCCACACCTCTGAACACATGACTGGAAACATGCCCAACAGTACTCATTTGTGAGTGCAAACTCTAGCACTATTGTAGCACTATGGTACACACCAACCTATACGAGGGCATACATACTGCCAGCTGCCTGTCTGACATGATTAGCCACATTCTCATACACTCAGACCACCTATTGATCTATACACATGGCTTTGGCATATTTCATGTTGTTGTGCAGGACCTGTGATGCAGTAGCCTGGACAGCATGGAAACACATGTAGGAACTGTCAGGTCTTGTAGGCCATGCAGGTATGTCCCAAGGCCTGGGTAGCATTCGGCCAATGGCCAGAATGATACTGCAGTACAGGGACAAAAGGATTGTATTCCACAATTGTCTAATGTAGTGGTGCATGTTGCAGGGTATCCAGTATATGTCATCCTGGGATAACATGGTTGATAGACCATGATGCTTTGCCAGACAGGGCCTGCACCTGACACCCCAGGGAATCTGGATACAGCCTAGGGCTCATGCTTCCACTATAGTGCCTTCATCATGCATGGTTTAGGTGAGGGTCCACTGCTGTTACAGGGACAGCCAAACAATACACTGTGGGTCTCGCTACACAATGATACATGTCAGAAACACTATATGGACACCCATATGTTAATCCCTAACATGGAGAACATATCTATGCAGTGGCTGAGACATGTTTCAATGCTCCAGAAAGCACACCTACATGACCATGTTATAACACATACCTCACCTTTTGCCCATTATCCTTTATTGGAACACATGGGCAGTAGGTGTGTCCATATTCCTGAAGGATATGTACACCACCACGCTAATTGCACTTGCATAACATCAGATGCATTATGCTGAGCAACTACCTTTATGCCACAGTGGAATTCAAAATGCACCTTGAGATAGATCCCCCACCAGCTGCGGACTTCTCAACTGCCATAATGTGCTGTAATGGGGAAGAATAGGTCTGAGACAAAACCATACTATTGGCTACTCTCAACTGTTCCATTATGAACTTTGAAGACTCCTCATGTACCAACACCTGCGCTCAATGCATGTTGGATCCCATCAACCCCACTGACCTGGATCACAGGAGTCACACAAACAGGGCTAACTGTATGCAACACATAGTCTCCAATGCCAATGTTATGTTCCCTAAGAGCAGAGTGGTGAGTGCCATGGCACCCATGCAGATGGACAATGCATGTGCAAATGCTGAATACTACACAAATGAACCTTAAGCAGTCACATATGTGCAGTGATGGTGCCATTGAAACAGAACCAGGAGTCAACCCAACACAAACAAGTAAGCAAACTGGTGGTACCATGCTTTAAACTGTACCACAGAAGGTAGTAACTGTTGCAAGAGTGAACACACATGAGTGTAGGTGATCCCTGGTCAGCCTCAGTAAGATGCAGATACACCATATGAAACCACGCAAAGTTACCATGAAACCAATTAGGCACATATTATGAGGCCAAGCACAGAGCATTCTATAGCTGTGTCATTAATCGTAAGGGCAACAACAAGACCTGCCGTGCTGCACAGCAATATGGCATGGGAAGTACTGCACCTACAGAAATAGCACCTGCTCATCCTGATAGGGTCTCAGAGAACCTAAACCCACTCCCACCTCCCCCCAACCCCAACAGGTACATTTAGTAATATATCAATGTACACTACAGGGCTCCTGTACTAATGACTATGCAGGTACAAGCTGCACTCTCTAATGCCATACATACAGCTTTCATGGGACCTGTCAACATCCCAGGGTGTATCCTACACAAATGTAAGAACATTCAACTATCCACATACTCATCATGTTCAATTATAGCTTCATGTCAACCTGTGTACACACCGAATGGTGCACAGCAACAGTTATCACACCCCACAAAGGGGGAGACACCATTGATAATGGGACATAGTGCACAACTACCCTGCTGAGTCTGGTCTGTACGGCCATGAACCGTGGTCAATGTAATTGATGTACTCGGTACAGATGTAGATGACAATAGGGTTGATTCACACTGCATATCATGACCTTGCCAGGTTGTAGGACACCATCACCCATACTGTGTTCCAGCTACACTCAGTAAACTAGGTGTATATACCTATGTCACAGGAGTGGTTGGCAACTGGACTGTGGCAGAACCCACACTACAGAAGGTGTCCGATGAATACACACACATCAAACCAGTGCCAGACACAGTAATACAGGGGTCATTCCTGGTACACCCCCTCTTTGGTATCTATACCACATAGGCTAACACAGAAGGCATCAACCTATTGATGTCTGCAAATGACTATGAACTAGGAGCAATAGTCGACTCATTCTGTGCTGCATTCAACATACAGAAGGGCCTTAGTGTGTCAGATGTGTGGTGTGTGATGTATGTCCACATTCTGAAAGCTAAGTATTGCACTGTCATCCCCTATGTTACAAAGCCTGTACCCATTAACTACCACCTAGGCAGTGGTCAACATAATGGCAACTGTGTGTATGAGATGCAGCTGGACAGTACTTCCCTTTGATAGTTACATCACCACAAATGACTGGTAGTCATATGTGGCACCCCTAATCATGACAGGGTGCCATCCAGGAATATAGAGATAACTGCTCAGCCATATTCAACACCCATGTGACCCATAATAGATCACATATTTCCTTTAAGGGTTATTGCCCATGTGTAGATGGCCTACACTGCCCTTCACAATCCATAGCTGCACTATGTAGCATGCAGCCTACAATGAATAAAGCCATGTCCAACCCAGAGGTGTGGGACATACTACACTTAACACATCCTGATCCCAAATAAACACATATGTCATGGACATCCAAGTTTTTAGTACAAGGATCACAACATGCCTGACAGATCCCTGTCCCATACACTTAACATACTCTTGCCATACTATGTATCCCATCCAGCGAAGCTGCACATCGCCCATCTCTGTGACATGATGTGATGACCGCATGCCAAATATATCAGTAACCATGTGTATCAGTTCTGTGGCACTGCTTGAACTGGCCACTGAATATTACCTGTCTGTTGCCTACAGCTAGGTAACCTGTCTGCCTAGGATCATAAATGGCACAGGGCATATAGCCTACCACATCAATATGACCATACATGCCATAGTTGATATCCAACACTGCAAATACCATCAGGCTAGCTATTGTCCCATGTGTTACACATACGCAACACAGACAATACATGGCAGGATGCTACATAGCTGTACAGTGCCATGTAGATGTATATGGCAAATCACATACGTGCTTGCAAGTCTGCAGGGTCACAGGTCATGTCCCTAACTGCTATGTATGCCTATATATGTGGCATATACACAGCATTAAGGTTGAGTGCATTAATGTGAACACATCCAGGCATGTGCTGATAGGTAAAGACACCACTACAGGCAAACAGACATGCCCACGTCAAGACAACATCCACATGGTGTATGAGCAATGTCATCACATGACACGCACATATATGGTGATAACATCACATCACCAGTAGTTGTCAAATGTGTGTGACTTATACATGTCAGTGGTGTTAGTGTCATGTAGATCTACAAAGACATATTTGTAAACTTAATAAATGTGATACACATGTATGTTCAGATGTACTGCTGTACTTCTCTGTGAGTTATTGTGACCTGTCTCCCTTGTTATGTCTAAAAGGTATGCCCCATAGCCGACTGCCACCATACAGCCGCTTGGAGGATGAGGTCCTCATCCCATACCTCCCTCAACAACTACACAACACTCTTCAGCCATGTGCCACAGGAAGCACAGCAGCGGGATGCTCTGTGGGCGGAACTCTGCAGGAGGGTAAATGATGTTGGCAGTCATATTCGCACATATCAGCAGGTGCGCCGACACTGCACTGACCAGATAAGATGGACGAAACAGCGTGCAAATGCAATCGCCAGGGAACAAGGTGCAACAGGTGGGAGGGCCACTCACCCAGCCCCCACTCACATGTACCGAGGAGCTACTGGCCAACCTGGGGACACCTGCAGACCTCCATCCACAAGCGTTAGCTGGTATTGTGGAGGTGGGTGTCTCTCAACCACTGAGCCTGGAGTTGCCTGGTAAGTCACTACTGCACATAAAACACAACCATATATCACATAGTTACATGTGTTACTGTACAACATGTAATGTAACATCATATGCAAGGCATGTATGCACACATGCCACATACTGCTACTCTAGAGTCTATAGTCTATAGTCTATAGAGTTTCTACTCTATGTATGCACAGATGTGCATACTCCATAATATAGTGTATTGTACTGGCTTATGTGCTAACATAGACATTGCACCCTGTAGCTACCACACAGGTGTGGATAATTATCTTACTGCTGTGATACCCCTGTTTAGGTACCTCTGGCATTTTGCAGCAACAGCAGCCGGTGTCATGTGAGATTGTTATTATTTACCAGGCTTGATACTGCACAGAACATATTAATTGCATGCTATCTGCCATAACACATGTACACATAATGTATGGTGGTTTTGGTAATGGACACTGGTCAGACCTGCAATGCATCACGCTGTTTACCTATGTGAAACAATTGTAGACTATATGAAACACCTACACTAAACCTTCCAAACTGTCTTTGCCAGATGTGTGGACAACAGTGAATACAATGGTGGAGGTGTGTTCCATTGTAGGGACAGGTACTTCATATCAGCATTATACATGTTGGGAATATGAGCAGTACTGTACAGGGAGCATATGTTTGCACACACACTAAATATGTTGGAGCTGGAGTATGCCCAGCCCACAGGATACACCTTTGTGGAGTATACCCTTGCTATGAATGTCACACAATGTCATTTGCTATCAGACATGTCCATGACATGTAGTGGGCTGACTGCAACACTGCTCAACTATCCTGCAAAACATGTCTCACATCCCATACATACCACCCTTTGTCTGCATAACCCTGTCCTCAGTGGAACATATGATATCTATGGGTGTATGTCATATGGGATAACACTGACATGTGAAATAAGATGGCCATCACAGCCATTGGACTGAACATGTGTACACATGGTGATGGAGGATGGCCACAGATATGAAGCAAAGCACACAGTAGAAGTGATGTACATGTGTGTACACCCTGTTGCACATTGGCTTGACACAATACAACTATGGCCTTTGTGTAATGGTGATATCGCAGATGTGAAACACTAAATATCATACAGGCCTGTGCACAGCTTGTGTAGGCATAACATGAAACCACAACGTAACATGTCTTGAACATCTGGAGTGTGTCACGACATGGAAGCATTCACCTATACAGTATCCAAATACATACATGTGTTGCACAACATACAAATACATCCACATCAAGCCACAGATACAGTAGATTCACCTTGCTGGTGTCAGACATCACTGTCATGCCTGCTCCTCATGTATGTGAGGTACACAGATGGCATGTGGGACATAGAGAACTTGTAAGATAGCCATGTGTGGGCATAGTTGGCAGATATCAGTAATATGGCTTCAGATGTGCAGGGGTGTCATCTGTATACCCTTCTGTGACCTGTGTCTCACATTCCACATTAGTGTTTATTGTGTATACACCTCGGTGACGCGGGTCACATTCCACATTAGATATGTATTGTATGTGAACATAGTCATGGCTATGAACCGTGTCTGTAGCTCACACTATATAGCAATTGTGAAGCCACATGATGCCCTGCAATGGCTATGCACATTAGCTCAATGTGCAGTATGTCCCTGCATATTTGTAGGGTGGACAGACAACATTGTATCAGGTGAAGGCCCAAGTTAGTATAACACGTCCCTGCATTGGGACACCATTACCGTACTGTAGATTGGAAAGGACACTATTGTGTTACACATGTATGCATGTCATTCAACACGTCAGCCGAAGACATGTCATACTACATGTGACTGGCAAGGTCATACGCCACACAGTAGGCTGGTGTACTGTAAACCTGTGCTGGTCTGTGGCACCATTGCAAAGTAGGGACAGCCATGTCAAACATTTGTGTACAGCCACATGCACAATGTCTACACTCAGCTCAGGGGTAGCCAGAATAATGTTTAGCAGACATGCACTGCTTTGGGGGAGATATGCAAGCTAGGACTCAGGCAAACATAGTATGCAGTTGACATACCCTACTGCTCATGTCCTCACACATAGGGGCGGTGGCCAACACAAAGCATCAGTGGCAGATGTACAAAGGTCGGCGATGGTCCGTTAACATGTGGTGTATGTTGCACACACCATGGCAGTGCAGTGCAATGGTGCAAAGTGTATGCATTGTGTTGCAGGTATGGGGCATAGGCTACTAACACAAATGGTGCAATACAGGTATGTATGCTAACCACCACTATAATTGTGTAAGATGCATGCTGTCTGCTATAACACATGCATACTGTTGTGTGCAACTCAGGGATGTATGATGACTACCACTATAATTGCTTAAGCTGAAACTCTAATTGTCTAAGCTGAATGCCATCTGCCATATCACCTGCATGTAGCGTGTGTGTCTGTGTTTGTCTGTGTGTCTCTGCATGTGTGTGTCTAAAATAACTTGTAATGTACAGTTCTTGTCTTCCCCTCACAGGTGTTGATGTAGGTGCGTTGCCCTCCTGCGATCCACCTGATGTTAGTGTCACCACAGACTCTAGCAGTGGAGATGATAGTATGATTGAGGAACAGGCAGGGTTGTCAGGGGCTGCATCTGTGCCACTGGTTGCCATTCCACCTGTCTCCCCCTCATCCTAGCACACAATTCCCCTGCCTGCACATACTCCATCACCACTGGCCATAGAGGAAGGACAGTTGGCGGGTGGTAGCATGGAACAGGGAAGTGTGGTGACTATAGAAGGTGTGCCTGCACACCATGCTCCCAATCAACAGATTGGTGATGTCCCACACAGGCATATGCCCAGTGCTGCTCGTAGGAGGACCACTGGTGAACATGCCCCTGTGGGACCAAGCACATCAGCTGGAGTCATCAGATGCATGTTTTGGGCTGTAATGGAGTCACAGCCATGTGCTGAATGGCACAACAGAGACGGTCTGAGGCTTCAGAGGGCTGCTGTCCGTTCATTAACTGACAACATCCAGGCACTTGCAAATGCTCACCATCATCTTGCAGATGTTTTGGATAGATGATTGGGTGACATGGTGGGAGTCCTTGACAGTGGCATGTGAACCCTCAAGCGTATGTCTGTGTTGGAACATCTAGTGGGAGTGAGGCGTCAGGCATATGGATGTAGGCCAGCTACATCACCTGTTGAAGGTCTACGTGAACATGCTACTGCACATGCCCCCTCCCATAGTGGCGGTAGCAGTAGCAGTGTTGATGGTGCTGTGCAGTCCACACCAGGATGCAGCCGAACACATGCACGTGGTCCTGGATGGTCCCAACAGGGACACAATTCCAGTGGACAAGTGTCTTCAGATGGTACCCAATCTGGACCTCTGCCTGGTAGTGCCGTGCAACCCCTGGCAGGCGCATGTCACATGGCCATGGCTGGACACCGTGAACTGTGACACCTGCTTTGTACAGTCTGCAGCTGTCAATATTACCCCTGTGTAGGCCAGCATCATGCCAGACCTGTGTGCATACATACACACACACTGGAAACAAATGTAGGGCACCTCAACACACACACACACGCATAACATCCACACACGCCCAATGATATCACAGGCCCTAACACACACGCATGATGTCATCCAATGGCACAGCCTAGGCCTCTGGCAAATATTATCACCCTGTGCATATGATGATGCTTGTGTCACATCCCTGTCATCCACACCATTGGTGGAGGGACATGTTCATATGGTCTGATGCGCAGGTTGAACATACTAGGTAGACAATTGTAGATTAATATTATTGAGTAGTGTTGACAGGCAGCAGACATAAGATGTATTGCAATTTTAGAATGCATTTTGTATGTTTGACAGCATGTATCATGTATAACAACATGAACAGCATGTTGATTCTGACGTTCTGCCTTCCTCTTTCAGGTGTATTTGCATGTGCCAGGGGATGTTGGTGTATGCAGGAGTCCCATATGTACATGTTGACTACAGGTCAGTATGACAATACTTGCATGCACTTTGTAGCTTCCACATCACAGTTATATTCTCCTATGTTTCACTTATGTTTACTGTTCTAATGATCCAAGAGCATGATAGCTGTGTAGAAAGCTACTGTGTTCAGAGCCATCACATCCATAGTGGGTGACATCACAGGTATAGTTACCTGGAGTGCGGAGTGGGTAAAAGTGTGGTATGCTGGATGACAAGAGTAAAGGACAGTGGAAATAGTGGCATCTCATTGGGAAGCAGTAATACCCGCTGCCATAACAGCATGCAAACACAGACACACCCACACACTCAGGGATTCCAGACACAGTAACACACACTTTGACACGCACACACAGTTACCAGTGTTCGGATGTCAACCCCTGCCTATGTGCATATCATCATTATAGTACTACGCAATTACATGACGCGCCACAGAGATTACACATGTACAGGTAGTTGGAATGGCCTAAGCTCGAGAACATCGACAGGGATACTACAGTGCAGTGAGTGTATGTGGGGAGGGGGGTCCATCAGTAGGCTATGTAACAACAGGTCACACCCCAGTGTGTACATGTTAACAGGTGGTTAGTATGCCCATCTACAATTGATGTTATCAACAGGGATGCTACACTGCTTTGAGAGGGGGCATTAACATTCAACTACAGCCTCACTCCAGGAACCAGACAGACACACACACACACACACACACACACACACACACACACACACACACACACACACACACACACTGGCATTCACAAAAATATACACCTATGTCACACACATATAGGCACCTGCCTATGGCTTTCTTTCTACACTTTACTCTGTACTGGTGTCACCAACAGTGTTCAGGAGAGTGATAACATGTGGGATGTATTCTCAACCATACGTGACATATATGGACACACACCCACACATGCCAGTACTGTGAATCAAACACATGGCCATCTCATGATAGGTACTACAGCAGTACAGCACTATCACATATGGTACAATGCTTACTGACTCTTTCCTATGACAACTGCGCTGATATATGCACAATATATGCACAAGGTAGGTATTACTGTTACAGGTGTCATGGGGTTTGCCTTCAGTGTCACCCTTACAGCATTCTACATTGTCTGTCTTCCACTTCAATTAACAAAACCTGACCTTAGCAGGTACCCAGGTTGTTGTAGGACTGGTTGTAACACACCAGTGAGCTGTCCTCAGTAATCATTCATCTGCAAAGAAGCCCCACCACTTAGTAGTCATGTCCAAACATCCGTCGATACGTCATGTATGGCTTACTGTACTTAGAGCATATCACCATATACAGTTGGCAATGTTGAGGCTGTATTGCAACAGCATGATATACTATGACAACAGTCACTTTCAGACATCAGGCACTGCATACATATGGAATCTACACAAACAGCAATACATGTACACATATGCAGTCTACATCAGTACGTGCACTAGCAGGTCAAGAGGATACATTCCACACCTTCCCCTCGCCATGTGTGAAACATAGCCGAGCATCTGTGGCTTGTAAACATCTCACCCCAGCATGTACTGGCTATTGTGGTACTAAGGCTAATGTCCAGACAGCACACAACATGCATGGCTTGCAATTGTTGACATGGGGTATATGTAGGAGCTGTGGCCACACATGGCTGTACATGTCATGAACATATCACATGTGACTACTCAGGAAAATACAGTGCAGTGATGGATTTCCCTGAGTCTGTCAATACAGGCCTTGTGTAGGTCCTATGGTCCTGTTATTTGGGTATGTTTGTAGGCATTGCATTAGGTGGACATGTCTAAAGACATACATGCTACATGGGGTGTTGTATGATATGATAGGTGTCATGGGTAACCAGTAGAGAGGGGATATTACCTCTGTCAACATAGATATCGAAACTTATGTACTGTTAGTATGCTACCTGCCATGTGCATGTGTGTAATGACTGTAGCCACCTGTATGTAGAAAGGTAAACGAAAGCTACGGTAATGTAATATATGTTGTATGAGTGTGGGATGTACCTATCCAGGGAAGGTACGGTTAGGTCATATCCAACCATGAGGGTGTTGGTTACTGATGTACAGCAACAGTCAACCGTGTTAATGCTGACAATGTCCGAGGGACCCTGGTATGGTTACAACTGGTAATATATGTTGTATGAGTGTGGGATGTACATATCCAGGGCAGGTACGGTTAGGTCATATCCAACCATGAGGGTGTTGGTTACTGGTGTACAGCAACAATCGACCGTATTAATGCTGACAACATCCGAGGGACCCTGGTATGAGTACAACTGAGCAAGTTACAAACAGTGGTATTATTGCATTGCATAACACATTATGCAGCTGTGTCTGTACATGGGTACATTGCACAGTTGATGTAGGCCTAGGTACAGTCCACCAATCGAGGGTTATCTGGTGGTCTACCATACTATGTCATACCACATATGGATGTATGTTGGAAGTCTGGGAACAAGGTGGTGGATGTTTATGTGGACACAACCTAGAATGCAGCATTTGCCACTGTCACCTGTACCTGACTCATCTGTGATGCGTTATGTCATAGTGGTCCTTACAAGTGAGTAGCCTTTATGAATATGTGTACACCACCACCTGGTATGGTTCATACCACTGTTATAACCACATGTCTGGATCTGGGATATATGGTGGTAGTGCAATTGTGCACTACAGAGCCTTCAGCCAGGTGTTCCTCACTGCACAGATGTTGGTAATCATCATTGTAGGTTCTACATTGAGATAATGGATCACTAAAGCCACACATCTATCACGGGTTAGCATAGGCATCCAATGCAATTGTCATGTAGGTGTCAGGGTGTTACTTCTGTATGTAGGACATTTGCCTTGGAATGCAGCTATATGGGTATATGCGACCTAGGTATTATCCACACACACGTGTAACATAGATGCATTTGCTCTGTGTTGAAGGCTCATCATTCGGTCATGACAGCCCAGAATGACAGACACTGGGCGACCTCATAATATCAGCAGGACATTGGCTCATTGTTTTGGTCTAACAGTTGCCACCCATCCCATGACATCACTGCACGTAGCATTAATGTGATTGGTAGCAAATGCCCCATGTAAGCTGATGGACAGCGGCAGAACTTTTGTACATGACCAATGTGAGATATACTTAGGGTAGCAGTCCTGCTAGTAATGACAACTACTACCACAGCCAGGAGAGGTCATCTTGTCACCTGCACCTCAGTACCTTTACAGAAGGTGGCTCACACATTATGTTTGCACATGCCACTGTTCCGCATATAATGCCACTGTCCACAACCTGCTATCAATGTATGCCTTTCAGGGCAGCAAGGTGTGTGACACAAGCTGTAGCTAGCATCCACCTGTATATATATATATATATATATATATATATATATATATATATATATATATATACATATATGTGTGTGTGTGTGTGTGTGTGTGTGTGTAAAGCAATACATACCCCACGCAAATGCACTTACACATGCGTACTGGTGTTTATATATGCTTGACCTGCTTACTAGTGCCTTATTCATTATGACACTGACACTTCACTCCAGTTATCTTTTAATTGATATTTTGCAGGTTATACAGTAGACAGATGTCGCAATATGTTCATGTATGGATTACCGATGGCAATTGGTATGTGATACAGTGGGATTCGGTACGGAAATGTCTGTTCATTAGGGGGTTGCTCTAACCAATGCACTATTGCTGTGCTGCTTCATTTGCATATATACCCATATACCCATGGCTCCTGGTTCCCCAAACACACACCCCAATGCCTCCCTAACACTGCTGTCATCCATTCTACAGTCGGATTTGAGGTGTATCCACACCACTAAACATTGGCCACTCCCTACTACTATAGAGCCATTCCATCGGTTGACTCACTCCACATATCCTCAGAACTCCCCAAATGTTTAGTCCACAAACATTGGTGACGTGAGCAACCAAATGTATACTATTCGCAATTTTTGGGTTGTCCCACATGGGACACGCATGTGTTTTTGGCAAGATTAGACTCTATACTTTATTACATCCTTACTCTCGTTAACATGACACTACAGTTAATATGTATGACTATGTGGTAACACACGTTACACATGAGAGCCTAATTATGTACGTATTCGGCATATTTCTTTTACAAATAGACTGGTTTAATAATTGGTGATGCTGTAACGGGCAGATCACAGGAATGATTCCATGTGTGGGGAAGTCCTCACATTTGATTATTGTCAGCACAGCACTGACTTTGGACATTGTACACACTTCTGCATTTTATTCTATCTACTGTCAAGGTTTGTAATGCACATTCATGTTATTTATGTCTGCAAATGGAATGCAGGTGTTACAGCGAATGTACTTCGACATATTGATGTCTGCATGTGTGTATGCATAAATACCTACAACGAACTCGCTGACCTCCATTGGGCAGTCCAGTTAGAACCGGGCCATCCAACCCTGGCACACCTGGCTCCATAATTTCATACCCATAGTTCCCCCACCCCACCCATGATCAAAATACATGCATACCTTCCATGATCCACTTATCGCAGCCATGACACACCTCCACACATTGCCCTCTCCAGAGCGTTAGGGGCCCTACACATATGTTGTCCCACCCCATGTATTCTCAGGCTCTCCCACCATTTAGTCTTTGAACATACCTGCCCTTGCTTGTATAATGGTCGGAAGGCCAAATGGTCTATATAATTTTTGGGTAGTCCCAGCAGGGACTACCCTCTGTGTGTAAAGTAGACTTAGCAATGAACAATGTTACTCCCACTGGTAATATCCTGCCTGTGGTGTGAGTAGCAGTGCTTTGCTCACCCCTGCCCAGCTGGATATGACATACACTGACAGCGCTATATAATACTGGGGTTGCTGTTAATTCCCTTCTCATTCCTTTTGTATGCTGTATTGTTATGTCATTCTTTCTTCATATATATATATATATATATATATATATATATATATATATATATATATATATATATTATATATACTTATATACATTTCCTATGCTGGGCACTGCTTAGACCCGCGCATGTGCACTCAGACTTGCTTACTGGTACTTACATGTGTTTACTGCTGCTTATTTGTGCTTACACCTGCTTACTAGTACCTTATTCATTATGAGAGTACCACTTTGCTTGAACGTTATTTAAGTTAACTATCTCATGCGATACTCTTATGTCAGTTTTACGGCAAAATGACATTCATTCCACATGGAAAATTATATGTGCTATTGCTGGGCTCAAACCGTGAATGCCTGTTTGTTAGGTGGATGCTCTGAGCACTACACTATTGACACGTTGATTCTGCATGTTTTTCTCTACTCGAATGAATATGATGTGTAAGCTACACTCGGCAGAGGGCAGCGACGTGCAGGCACGCTGCGCTTTGCTTACACCTTCGATATTGCAGCAATTCGAATGTATAATAGGGACACAGGGACAGGGAATCTAATTGTGAAAGTTCTACGAACAGGGCTCAACATTCCACTATGTGCTTGTGTGTTTACTATTACGAATTTATTTCACTGTTCGTGGACACTCTTGTATGCTTAGCATCCATTTCGGTATCCATGGACACTGAATTACTGACTTACTATTAGGGGTGAGCTCTACTCGTAGGCATAGTAGGTTTTCCAAGTGTCGGGGCATGTTTACGCCAACGTAAAGCACTTATACACGCCCCCTGCACTCGCAGACATTTCCTGTGCACGTCGATTTTGCGGTGGCACGCCTCATACATATTTATATGGCACTGCTACTCCATCTGTAGTGAGAAAGCTTGGTGCAAGGCTAAAACCTCCCTTGCGCCGAACTTCTTGAATCCCGGGGAGAGTTTGTTTTTTTGGTTGAGGGATTTTTATTCATTTCGAACTATATCTTGCATTGGTTATTTAATGTATCAATTTGCAGCTTAACTGTTAATTGTGTGTACATATAAAATGCGCTTTTACTTTGAAATCTGTAATCCTTTGAAGGCTGTTAACTGAGACAAATGATTGATCTTACTCCATCTCTTGCTATTTCACAATTAAATGACAGGGTTCTATGAATGGTTTGCAAAGTTCACAACTGCACTACTGTCAGTTATTCTGAAAAGCGTAGGTTCATACTAGGCTAACTGCTCTTGTGAGCCATTTTAAGCCTAGCCAGTTATCCCCTGTGAGATTCAAACCCTGCACCTTGTGTTTGTAAGGCAAACACCTTAACCATTAGGCCACCCTCCCAACCCTTGTGTGAAGTGCTACTCAAAGTGATTGGGTGATTTTTAAACTTTCCAGGTTTCACAGAATGGGACTAATGTTGCTAAATATACATTTAAACTATATTTTGTTAAACTTTAGCATGTAGTTTAAAAGCATATCTAGACACATTTGGTGATGTTAGAAAAGCTTGAGAAAGCAGTTAATCATGCTGAGTAAGTCTTTACTGGGCACTTCTTATTTATGAATATCCCCACTGTGCTCTTTTATGCATTTTCAAATGGCCTGCTTAATGTTGTTCAAGTTTACAGGTCAGCTGGATCCTATTCAAGCATTCAGTGGGCAAAAGACAAAGAAACTAATCTAGGATTGGGCACAAGTTCATTGTGGTACTCATACAGAAGCATTTCATCACACTTGGCACATAAACCTAAGTACTTACAGATTTGGAAGATTGACATTTCATCTACACTGCATGTTTGGGATATGGGAGGAAACTGGAAAAATCAACTCAGACAGATGATGTGCAGACAGTGCAAAGAAGGTTTCCAAGTACTGAACTGAACTGGAGAACCAAGCACTATATGACAGCAAAACACCCTGTGAAAAAGTACATGTGTGAAATGAATTTCATGCTGATAGCACTGTCAACCGTTACTAACCTGTGATAAATTTTTCTGTGTACTTATCTTAGACTCACCACCTCTCAGACTACAAATATCAATTCTTCATGTGAAATGTGATAGATATTACACGTGAGCATGACTAGAGAAAGAGATGCACTGTAGAGGCTGAAATATTTAAAACTGGGGGAAATGTACACAAATATTATTGAAAATAAATGCAGCCTTGTAGGTTTGACCTTTTGCAGTAGTTTAAATTTAGATTTTTAGCAGTACTATATTATGTCTTCCCCCAGTCAATTAAATAGTTCTGTCAAGAATGGATTTTCCCATTTACTACAGAAAAGCACTCTTCCTGATAAAAACTGCTAAATGACAATGATACAAAGAAATGCTACACTTAACAATGGAGAATGTTTTGCATTAAAAATTTTGAAAACATGGCTGAATAACATACCAGTGTGTTTGGGACACTAAATGTCACAGGACATTTAACAGTTTTCATTGGTCTTTTCTTAAATATTCAGCATACCTATGTTGTACGGGTATAGAGCACAGATGGTTAACCTTATGTACTGATAAAAGATTTTATCCTGTAGACCTGTGATGTGTAGCTATGTATAGCAACCATGGGCGCCAGAACCATAGAGCGAGGGGGAGGGAGCCCCCCCTTTTACAGCTGCAAAACCCGGACCCAATGGAGGGCTCGTGTGTATTGCATGCTAACATAAGCTCCAAAAAAAAGTGCGCGGAAAAAAAAGTGCGCGGAAATAACTATAGCCTGCTTGGTAAGGAAAGATGCGTTTTTGGTTTTCATCACAACAAGCCTGCCTGGTAAGAGATTTTTTTGACTGCTCAGGCCGTGCGGTAAGTATGTGTTCGGGGTTTTGGAAAATGATCATATGCCTGCACTATCTACTAGTATAAGAGGCCCTGTGAGCAAAACGTGCTGTCACTTGCACAGCGGAATGCAAAAAGATGTTCACATCTTAAGGGGAAAAAAAACTAATGGTCAAACCAGTGTGAAAGTATATTTAAACATTTGAAGGTAGGAATGCTGCTCCTGCGAATGTCCTGTTTGACTTACTTTTCCAAAATATACCTACTCACGTGTCGGAATGAAACTACTATAGCTTTTGTTCCCCGAGGGAATGAAAACAATGCCAGTAATGTTAGAACCCACAAATTTGAAGTAGTGGAAGGGAGGGACAAGTAGGACAAAGCTGTGTAAAGTTGAGAGCGGGACGCATTGCCCCTTGAAGTTAAAAATCAGAAAGTAAGACAATTATTTTCAGAAGAAAAACTATGTAATGGTGTTAGAAAAAAGCTATCAGAACACGGGATGTTTGACAGCCTCCCTTTAAAAGAGAAAGAACCATTGATACAAAACTGAGCGTTGTTAAATTCACATGAATATAGAACGTCACAGGTTCATTCATCTCATAGGAATCTAGGCGCTGCGATTACTTGTGTGCAGAATTTGTTGCTATATTTCTTTAGCTAATGTCTGCACCTTTGATTGTCGGATGAATGTGATGTGCAGATTGTTAATAGAAGGAGGTGATTTCATCTTTATTGAACATTGCAAAACATTGAAAAAGTTTTGTTTGATCGTAGGTAAAGAATTGTATAGGGTTTCAGGTATTCATTAATGTTAATGTTTTTCATACCTCTCAACCTCTTACTTAGCACAAGAAATCTCAACAAAGCAAAAAATAATGGGGAGGCTAGGTGGGGGACATTTTAAATATTGCTGTTATTAACTTAGAAAGTTTTGTGTTCAGCATTTTTGAAGGCTATACATTCTAAGACTCAAATTTGTCATTTAGTAACTTCAAACATATAATGATTTGCCTGAAAACCACAAATTATATGAGGAACAGAACAAAAATATGAGAAAAAATATGGACATTTGAAAGTTTTTTTTCTTAAATTGAATGTTTCATTTAAAGGGATGTGGAAGAGGCAGTAGCAGCTGATGTTTGAATGAAATTAGATATTGTTTCAAGGAATATTACTTGACCAGGTTGCTACCGTTCAGTTACTATTGGAATTCGATGCAAGAACACAGTCAAATGATTCATGGTTTGCATGAAGTGCGTACAAAACTACTAAGTAGAATTTTGGTATATGATAGAAAATTAGTATTCCAGAGAACTAGAAAAGTTCAGAAGGAATTTCAGAAGGTCAGCAGTGGGGCGTGGATCAAGAAGAAAGTACAGTTGTGTGCACTTACCATAAATTTAGATGTTCGAGTGTATTCACTGTTGCAGTCATTATATTTGGGTAATCTGCTTGCAGGTTGCCCTCAGTTGGCCTGATTAACAAAGTCTTGGGTCCTGCATCAGTTGCTGTCCCTTCTTCCATGACGTCAGATTGTCAGGGGTATAAAACATGCAGCCAAAGCCATTACATCAGTTTTCCTTGCCCCAGATGTCAGGTGCCCCCCTAATGGGAATCAATTAAACATAAAAACACAAAAAATATACCTCCAACAAAAAAGCAAATACACCAAAAAGGATTTTAAGCTTAGTAAAGGAAAGTAAAGGTATAGCCAAAAGAAGTTAGGGGGCTGGAGGGAGGGTTACCAGGACTGCAACAGTGAATACACTCGAACAGCTACATTTATGGTAAGTGTACACAACTGTACTATGTTCTTCATGTTTCACTGTTGCAGTCATTACATTTGGGTAGATTGCCAAAGCTATGGTTGGGAGGAGGAGTTTAGATAGCATTAGGGCCAGCTATAAGGCCCTGCAAGACTGCAGTGGCAAAGCCAGCTCTGGATTTAGAGAAAATTGGCAAATGATAATGCGTGGTGAAAGTATATACAGAACTCCGGGTAGCAGCTTCTAGGATGTCCCTGGTAGGGGACGCCTCTGAGAAAGGCTGTAGAGGTAGATGCAGCCCTGGTGGAGTGATGTCTGATCCCCTGGGGGATAGGTTTTCCATGGTGCTTATAGCAGAAATGAATGCAATGGCTTATCCATTTAGAAATGGTTTGCTTTGAAATAGCCTTCCCCTCTGCCCCTGCAGCAAATGCTACCAGCAGTTGTTCAGATTTTCTTTGAGGTTTAGTCCTGTCCAAGTAGAATCTAAGTTGTCTGTGCACATCTAAGGAATGCAGTACCCATTCCCCTTTGTTCTGTGGATTGGGAAAGAAGGTTGGCAAATGAATGGACTGATTAAGAGCCACACTGGATACCACCTAGGGCATGAAGGATGGATTGGTTCTGAGTGACACCCTGTCCGCAGGAAAGATGATGAAAGGCTCCACTGTCAAAAGGGCCTGTAACTCAGATACCCTTCTAGCTGAAGTGATTGCTAAAAGGAAAGCTGTTTTCCAAGAAAGAATTTTTAAGTCTGCAGTAGCAGCTGGCTTGAAAGGAGGTAGAGTGAGTTTCTCCAAGACAAAGTTAAGGTCCCAGGCTGGGGTTGGAGCTCTCCTAGGTGGTCTCAAATTTTTGGCCCCTCTGAGGAACTGCTTGAGCAGTGGATGAGAGAAGAGGGGAGGTTCTGTTATAATGAGCTGAAATGGCTGAGGCATGGATTTTAATGGTGGAAAAAGACAGGCCCTTGTGAAGCATCTCAGTTAAGTATTGTAAAATCTGAGGTAAATTGGGTGCTGCTGTGCTCATCCCTTGAGATTGGTTCCAGGCACAGAATCTTTTCAATTTTTCAGCATAAGGTTTTCTAGTACTAGGCCTCCTTGCCTCTAAGATGACATCCATCACAGGTTTGCTGAGGGATGGTAAATGAGAGATTAAGTAATTAGCCAGGCTGCAAGGTTCGGTGTTGGAAGCTGAGGGTGCAGAATCTGGTTCTCCTGCTGAGACAGCGGGGAAGGAGTCTGAAGCAGGTGCCATGGAGATAGCCATGACACACTGTGCAGGAGGGGGTACCAGTGTTGGCGCATCCAGTCTGGAGCAATCACAATCATTCTTGGTTTGTCCTGTTTGACATTTAGTAGTACTTTAGAGAGCAGAGGCAGAGGGGGGACGGTATAGACTGATAGGTTTTTCCAGCTGAAGGACAGAGCATCCACTTTCCAGGCTTGTTTGTGGGGAGTCCTTGTGCAAAACTTGTCCAATTGGTAGTTCTGGGGAGAGGCAAACAGGTCTATATCTGGACTCTCCCATTTGCCTGTCAACATGTTGAAAATCCTTGGTTCCAGTTTCCACTCATGTGGGTCCATGAGGTTTCCTGCTTAGTCCATCTGCCAGTGTATTTAATTTTCCTGGCAGGAATTGAGCTTGTAGATGCACTTGGTAGTGCAAGGCTGTGTTCCATAATGCCATGGCTAGTCTGCAGAGGGGGTAAGAATGTGTATCCCCCTGCTTGTTTATGTATCACATAACAGTGGTATTGGCCGTCTTCACCATTAGTTGTCCTGGAAGAATGTAGTCATTGAAGGCTGTCTGTATTCTGTACAGCTAACATTTCTTTTTGATTGGTATGCAGGTGCATTTGACTTGGGTTCCATTTGCCCTGAATGCACTTCCCTGCCAGGTGAGCCCCTCATGCATAGTCTGATGCATCTGTTGTTAGGGTTTGGGCGGCAGGGGGTGGTGTGAAAGGTAGTCCCTTGTTTTGGTGGCAGGCCTCTGCCCACCAAAGGAACTCTAGGCGTAGGCAAGGTATGATAGGAATCATTGTTTCTAGGCTTTGAGAATGTTGACACCATAGGCTTTTTAGATACCACTGTAGTTTCCTCATATGCAGTCTTGCATATAGAATTAGAAGAATGCAGGAGGCCATGAACCCCAAGGCTTGCAGTATTTGTCTTGCAGATAGCAGGGTTTTTGTGGCCACTTGTTTGAAGTAGGTTGTCAAATGAATTTGCTTTTCTGGCATGAGGTAAGCCATCTGGGAAGTTGTATTCAAGCTTGTTCTCAGGAATGTAATTTGTTGACAGGGTACCAGTTGTGATTTATTTTTGTTTATGGTGTACCCCAGACAAGTTAGAACCCTTTTTACAAAGGCCAGATGATTCAAAAGTATGTCCTGGCTTTCTGCCTGAATTAGACAATCGTCCAGGTATGGGTATATTTGAATACTTCTTTGCCTGCAAAATGCAATAACTGGAGCTAGGCACTTTGTGAATACCCTGGGCGCAGTAGATAAGCCAAAGGGCAGTGCAGAGAACTGATCATGCGTTTAGCCTGCTTTGAAGCGTAGGTATCTTCTTCAAGATTCCCTGATTGGGATGTGCAGGTATGCTTCTTTTAAATCTAGTGTTGCCAACCAGGCATCTTTGCCTAGCATAGGAAGTAATTGGTGAAGAGTCAGCATCTTGAATTTTGCAATCTCCAAAAAGGTGTTTAGAGTAGACAGGTCCAGGATAGGACACCATGAGTTGTCTTTTCTGGGTACCAGGAAAAGTCTCGAGTAGAAACCTTGTCCCTTTTCCTCTTCTGGTACCAGTTGAATAGCCCCCATGCTTAAGAGAGAAAGTACTTGTTTTTGGGCCTCTGCCCGCTGATTTGGGGGTAGGTTCGGCCACCCACTTGGAGGTGGCAATGTGTGGAAGTGAAATCTGTATCCCTGGGACACTGTATTTAAAACCCATTTGTACTGGGTAATGCATTCCCAGTTCTTTGCATGAAGAGCAATCTTTCCCCCCAAAGGGGCAGTCAGTTGATAAGTGCTTGGAAATTTTAAAAGGAAGTCATTGAGACAGTTTACCATAGGGGGAGTCTTATTATTCCCAGACTTGGAAGTGGAGGCCCCCCACTGCTTAGGTCTGTGAGTCCCCTGGGACTGAAACCTGGGGTTTTTGCTGTGTCTGGGTTTGGCTTGAGAAGACCTGGAAGGGGCTGGAAAGGACCAATTCTTAGAGGGCCAGTGCCTACTAAATCTAGGAGGCTGAACTTGTAAAAAATCTTTAACAGTTTGCATAGATTTAGCTTTATCTTCCATCTTTTTAAGAACTTCCTCAGCCTTGTTACCAAACAGGTGGTCCTGATTTAAAGGAGCATCCAACAATTTAGCTTTTACATGATCAGGCAAAGATTGCTCCTTAAGCCAAGCATGCCTTCTGAGCACAGACCCAGTAACAGCAGCCCTGCAAGAGGCTTCTAATTAATCAAAACCACATTGCAAAGTATGTTTTCCAACTTGCTGGGCAGAATGCATTAAATCCTGTAATTCTTTATTTTCCACACAGTCAGGAATCAAAATAATTTTCTGTTTAAGCAGTCCAATAACATGTTGCTGATATTTTAACATATAAAACTGGCAGTTTAAAGCCCTAATGACCAAGGTTGCAGAAGTGTAAACCTTCTTACCCCATCTATCCAGCGCCCTGGAGTCTCTATCAGAATGGGTAGGATTTTTTTGCAGTAGAAGCAGTAATGCCCTTGGGACCCTGTAAAATAGTCTCTGTATCTGCAATATGATTTTTGAAAAGGAACTTGTGGGACTCAGGGACCCTGTAGTATCTGTCAGGTTTACTGGGAGCAGGAGACAGGGAATCAGGGGCCAAAGTGGATTCCGAGAAAGCATCATCAACAATGTCTAGTACAGGAGTAATAGCCAAAGGCCTATGCTGAGGTAGGAGAAGGAAATCCCTAAGCCTCTTTTTTGAATCGGAAAATTCCTGGCTTTCCCAGTGGAAATGCTCCTTTAGAGTATGTAAGGTTTCCCCAAAAGAAAAATCCTCAGGAGGGGAAGAAGAGGGAATAGAGTCCTCTGCATCAGAATCCTCATAAGTAGGTAAGGACAAATCCAGGTCATCAAAAGAGTCAGAAAAAACAGAATCCTTATCAGAAGATTCATAATCAAGCTCAGTCCTAGGCCTCTTAGAAGGGGGGGGGGGGGGTTGGCTACCCCTGATTAGAGTTATTAGATCTTCAGCCATTCTTATCATTTGTTTTTTAGGCATAGAGGCCTGAGCATGTGGCCTGGGTGTCGGTTTTTTAGATGTGGATCGAGATTTAGGCCTAAGTAATGAAGGAGGCATTGATTTAATATGCAAGTCCATAGGTCTGAATACACCCTCAGAAGCCAGTGCCTGCACAACGGCTCCGGACCCATCCAAGGTAGAGACATCTGCGGGTTCCATAGTTGAAGTGTCTCGCGGCATACCATAGTCTGAATGGGTCTCAGTGGAGGCCTGCGAATCAGAAGTAGCGGGTATCAGGGGCTGCGAAAGCTGGCGACTGGCTTAGGAGAAGTGTTGTCAGCAATTTTGGACCTCGGTGGCCTGTCTCTATCTTTATCTTTGCATTTTTTCGGAATTCCGGTAGTCGGATGGCTAACCGATGACATTTCTGGATAATTAACCCGAGAACCAAAATATTTAGAGGCAAAAATATACCGAAGACGGATAGTGTGCTGATTAAATAAAGCACAAAACCGACAGCAAGGTATGTCATGGTCAGGGCCTAGGCAAGGAATACAGTACAAATGAAAATCTTTATGAGGTATTTGCTTTCCACAAGTAATGCAATTTTTAACTTTTACTGACATCGGTAAGAAGCAAGAAAAAGTTTCCCCAATGGGGTACTTAGCTTTTAGTTGAAGACTTCGGTTCTGAAACTTGAAAATGAAAATTTCAGGAGTCGGCCGACTGGCACTTGTGAACTGCTTCTACTTCAGGCACCGCATGGCAAGAAAGACTGATGTAATGGTGTCGGCTGCATGTTTTATACCCCTGATGACCTGACGTCATGGAAGAAGGGACAGCGATTGATGCAGGACCCAAGACTTTGTTAATCAGGCTGACTGAGGGCAATCTGCAAGCAGATTACCCAAATGTAATAACTGCAACAGTGAAACACGAAGAACATCAGTGCAGTTGTTAGTCATGGTGAGTGACAAGAATGGTGAGGCTGACTTGTAGAGCATCCTGTCTGAGCAGATGCTGGGTGCATATGCAAAAACGATGGAAGAGTGCAAAACTGAATAGGGTGGATAAAGCAGTTTTATATAGAGATAAGTTAAAGTGGTTTTATTAGATAACAATATGACAAGGGCCTGAGCTGGCAGATTGATCAGTTACCGTTGGCTGTCCTGAGCTGGACTTACAGTAAAGTGAAATATTTGAAGATGCATATAATTTGCCATCATTTAATTTAAGAGGAAACATTCTTCAATTGTTGCCTGTCTCTAAATTGCCTGCAGGTTTGTGTGCCATGAAAGAAAAAGTGTGTGTGTTTGTCTGTAAGAAAAATAAATTAAAGATGTGTCGTGTTGGTCCACCAACAGAAAACATAAAGACAGTAGAACACAGGTGTGATGCAATGCCTTTTATTGGACCAACACAGGTTTTGCAATTATTCGACCTTTCATGCTGGCATGAGCTCTTCAAACGCACGAGTCATTGCAAAATCTGTGTTAGTCCAGTAAAAGGTATTCCATCATGCCTGCGTTTCCCTGCCTTTGTGTTTTCCTTTTGTCTGTATGTGTTCTGTGATAGGTTGGCTCCACATTCAGGATTTGCTTCTTTGCCTTATTCAGTTTGAGTGTCAGGTTAGCCTCTAGCTTGCTTTTGACCATGCCTTACATTAATTGGATTATTGAAGAGTGAATGATTGATTAGATCTCCAGTTGCATTTTATCATTAGACCCCATATTGTTTTTCCTTTCTGTTTCTCTTCACATGATCCCTGTTTTCTAATGGCCAGTAGTCTTCCTTACTTCCATTCACCACACACTTCTTTATCTTTCTTATAACTGATTAATGTCATTAAAGTGGTTGATCATTTACTGCTAATTTGTTTTTCATACTGTTATTGCAGCTTGTTTTATTGTAGTGCATGGAGTGCCATGATTACGCTCAAAAATTGTCAGAAAATATGTATTAATGTGTGTATTAGTAATATGCTTAGTGCATTTAGAGCTTAAAAAGGGTTAACACATTTATTCTATTTCATACTGCATAAATCTGTACAAATTGCAGATGCTTTCTGACCTTGTATTATTAGCTAAAATCTTGCTTGTGCCTTGGAAATTTACTGAGAAGCAGATGATTTCTGCTTATGTTAGGAAAATAATGAATAGAACAATACTACTTGTATGAAACTTAGACAAGAAGTTCCGTTTGTGCTGTGAGAAAATACACAGCTGTAGAAGCTATAGATAATTAGGACAAAGCCTGTTTGAAAATATGAACTGCAATCAGCATTTGCTTGTATCTGAATTAGAAGAGCACCTTGAAATGTAACAATGTAAAATGGAAGCTTGTAAACGAATTAGAGCCCACCAAGGCCATGTTGTTTTTCTCAAAAGTTTCTCACAAATCTAGTCATGTCAGCAGAAAATCTGAGTAACATCTGCTGTAGAACAATACTGAAAGTTGTGTTTGATTACGTCAGCCATAGAAGGCCATGTCTTGTAAAACAGTATAAGAATAAACATACTTCCTGTTAGTAGTTAGACAAATCCTTGTATTTGCATGTTTTTGTCTCCTTGCGGCAAGTAAATAAATATACCTTAAATGAACCTTACGTGTATTGGTCTTTGAAGTTTTTCCTTTGACAGATTGGTCCTTAGGACCGGAAACCCTCACTTCGCCTCGGATCAGACAGGCCAGGTGGCTTGAAACCATACGGGGAAGAAACCACACTGGTTCTTCTTAGTTGAAAAGCCCTCCGACTGAATTGTCGTACAAAAGAGGCCAGCCACTTTCTGATCTGCGACTGAAGGACGGGTTTACTCGAACCAGGTGATCAATCACAAAGGCTCAGGTAAGGTGAATCTACTTTTTCTGTTGTAGATCAGGGACTAGATTTGTATTTACTTTGTTAAGACTTTGTTTATACAAGTCAGGGACAAAAAGATTACTGTCTTGTCATAGATCAGGGAAACAGAACAGGTAGGCAGTCATTCTGAAGGGACTATAACAAAATCCGTGGTACCACGTTAAAAAATAAGGAGTTACATAACGATTAAAAGGGTAGAACAAAATGGGTAATAATTGCACAAAAAGATCCCAAAATTCGCCGTTAACTGAAGATGCGAAATACATGCAGTCACAGCGTGCTGATAATACTAAATACTACTTAAAATGGGTTAATAAGTATGAATTTGATGGTAAACTAGAAAAATCCTCACTTGTCAAACTTGTCAAACAGCTTAAAACCAATTCTAGAGGTCGAGTAAAAAAGCAACGTCAATTAGGAATTCCTCAGGCACACAGGTGGATTGAGGAAGTAAACCGAAGGGAACAAAAGAGTAATAATTCAAAAGCAATGTTTTTAGATAAGGAGGACAATAACTTAGTAATAGCGTCAGCCCCTCCGCCTCCCTTACCAGAATATGAGGCAAGTGAACAAGTTAGTCCACCCCTGCGATATCCAGCTGTCACTGTAAGTAGAGACAATACAAAAGCAAAACCGTTTATTAAAGATCCCGTCGAGACCAGGTCTCGAACACGGGCAGGAAACTCAAAAGTAGACATTGAGTTATATCACATGAGTAGAAATTCATGATTTATGAGTGAAGAAGAAATATGCCCACTTATAGAAGTGCCTAATCCTCAGGCAGGGCAAGAAGGTCAGGACACAACTATTCTAGTGTATCGACCCTGGACTCCGGAAGACATCCGGAAAGCCACTGAGGGAATTCCCCATCCAAAAGTTAATTTTAGAAAGTTCTTAGAAGATTTGCAAGGAATGAGGCTAAGTTATAATTTAAATGGAGAAGAGGTAGAAAAAGTAGTCAGACAAATTGTGGGACCAGATTGGCACATGATTAGTGGCGACTGGAATCCCCCTGAAGTTGCACTCAGGCCCCTCCCACATAGCAGCGCAGAATTAGACAACAGAGTGAAAGGTCTTACAGACCAGATCTCTGAGAAATGGAAGCCTAGGGCAGATGGGACTTGCATTAATCAATGCATCAAACAGGAAGGTGAAGCTATTGACAGATATTATGCCAGACTATTAGAATGTTTTAATAACCATTGTGGAATGCAGGTTCCTGAAGATCAGACACACAATTCACAAATATGAGCAGCAGTTAAAGAATACATTTATGAAAGGCAGTATTGCACCCATAAGCAGCTTTATTACAAAGCACATGGTAGATCATCGTACAAGCAGGTTACAGTCATTACTTGAATATGCTAGGCATGCCGAAAGGCATTTTAATAGCAAAAAGAAAAAGAAAGCCCAAGTATTTTCTGTAGAAGATGGAGCAGAAGTTTATGTAGTACAGTCCAGGAAAAAGGGCAAGAGAAATGCCCAGGGAAACAAACAATCTGATCAGCGATCAGAGGACTTTGAAGGGCGAAAGAAAAGGGGTGAATGTTTTAAATGCGATAAGAAGGGACACTTGGCAAGGGATTGCAAGAAAAACAAGAAAGCAACCATGGAAGATAAGGAGGGTGAGGACTGACTATATGGTAGTCAGGAAGCACTAGAAGGGGATAGCAGAGAAAGGACAAATGAGTATGTGATAGAGGGAGTAGGGAATGTGACAGAAGAAATAGAGGAAGTGCAAGAAGTCACGGATAGTGAAGAAAATGAAATATTAGATTTGGCTTTATTGAGCTTAGAGTTCTATTTAGCAGACACAAAACCAGAAGTTACACTCCTGGTAGAAGGGAGGGAAGTCAGATTCTTGTGTGACTCAGGGGCATCTCGGACCCTGATACATCCCTCCAAACTGCCAGAGAACTCAGAGTCACCTGATTACATATTAGTGAAAGCAGCTAATGGACAGCTGTATCGGGAGCCCCTCTCCCATAATATTGTGATAACTGATCCTGTTTCAGGATTGACCCAGTAAAGCAAAATTGTTGTTTCTGCAAAATGCCCAGTAAACCTCTTGGGCAGAGACCTTATGCAGCTATATGGTATAGCAGTAGTTCCGACTATGCAGGATATGGAAGCACAGAGACAAATTGATACCTTTGCAGTGCAAACGGAGCGTAAAATGTTTTATTGGTACAGCCAGGACTTGGTTACAACTGGTCCAGGGGCAGTGACTGGAGAGCTGATGAATGTAGCTATCAGCAAGTTCCCCTCCCTTGACATTGATAAACAGTATTTGTTGCACTGTACTCTGTACTACTGTAATACACCAGGACCTGATAAGGAATATGAGCGAGAATTGTTTAGAAATCATGCAAACAGATTGATATTACGTAATCTGTACTGGGACACAGAAGGGAACAGTGTAGCCAGCTGTTCATTGCCCCAGGAGTTCTTTGCACTCTATAAATCTAACCGATTACCACATGTTAGCTTAACTAAGGACAAGAATGTAAAATGGGTAGACTTAGGAGAGAAAGTCACGAGATGGGAAAAACAGACAGAGTTAGAACTGTCAGAACAGGGAATACAAATGCAGAAGTTGAATTGGATAACTCAGACCCACGCAGCTGTACACTTGCAGTCTAGCAAGGACAGCTGATTAGCACTCCTATTGAAGGAGGAAGAAAATACCTTGCAGAATATACCAGAAACTCTCTGGTCAACAGGAAAATCAGATGTAGGACTTATTCGTACAGCAGGACCAGTTACTATTACGCCAAAGTCAGCATTTAGACCACAAAAAAGACAGTATCCCTTAAGAAAAGATGCAGAGGTAGGAATCAAACCTATTATAGCAGCTTTACTTAAGGAAGTGGTGCTGCTGGAATCTCCTGATTCACCATGTAACACACCCTTATTTCCTGTTAAGAAAGCGAATGGAGAGTGGCGTATGGTCCAAGATTTACAAGCTGTAAATGACGCAGTAATACCAAGGGCACCTACGGTGCCAGACCCACACACCCTGTTGAATGATTTAAAACCTCAACAGAAATATTTTTCTGTGGTAGATATCAGCAATGCATCCTTCTTGATACCAATACACCCTGACAGCCAGTATTGGTTTGCGTTCACATTTCAGGGGAAAAGGTATACATATACGTGATTACCACAGGGATATTGTGAAAGTCCAACAATATTCTCACAAGAAATGGCAAGCAACTTGGCGGGATTTACCCCACCAAGAGGTAGCCAGATTTTGCTTTATGTTGATAATATCCTGCTGGCGTCCCCCACCCAGCAAGATTGTAAAGAAGACACCATAGCGCTATTACAATTTTTAGCCACTGAAGGGCATAAAGTAAACAAAAATAAACTGCAGCTTTGGAAGAAACAAGTTAAATACCTAGGATATGTAATATCCAAGGAAGGTAGGACATTAGATGAGGACAGAAAAGTAGCGAGTTTGCAAGCACCAAAAACCACTACCAAGAAGGAAATTATGTCCTTCCTGGGTACAACTAATTTTTGTCTGAGTTGGATTCCAAACTATGCCTTGGAATCTGCACCGTTGACTAACCTAATTTATAAAAAGCCTATGGCAGCACAGGATTTGTTACAATGGACACCAGAAGCAGAATCTGCTTTCTGCAAACTGAAACAGTTAATAGCGTCCTCATTAGTTTTGGGATTACCAAACTATCATAAACGTTTTTTCCAAACTGTAGATTGTAAGCAAGGTTATATGACATCAGTGTTAACACAGCAGCATGGGGACAAACACCACCCTATTGCTTATTATTCATCACAACTGGACCCAGTGGCACGGTCTTTACCCCACTGTGTGCAAGCAGTAGTTGCAGCTGCAATGGCAGTACAGGCTTCGGCCTCAGTAGTTTTGTTCCACCCTCTCACATTGACAGTGCCTCATGCAGTCGCGATTATTTTACTGCAAGAGAAGGTAGCATATCTTTCCCCTGCTAGGCATCTTTCCTGTATGACTATATCGTTGAGCCAACCTCATATGACAATTGAACGATGTACGACTTTGAACCTTTCTACCTTGCTCCCAACCCCTGCAGATGGCACACCACACAGCTGCCTGCAGGTGATTGAGCAAAAGACACTGCCTAGAAAAGATCTTACGGATGTTCCCTTGGATGATGCTGAGGTGACATACTACGTGGATGGCTCATGCAAAAGGGGTCCTGCAGGACAGAACCTAGTAGGATATGCAGTAGTTTCTGATATTGAGATTACAGAAGCAAAATCTTTACCACACAATTTATCTGCACAGGCAGCAGAATTGATTGCCTTGACACGGGCATGTACCTTAGCAAAGGGTAAATGCGTGAACATTTTTACTGACAGCCAGTATGCTTTTTCTACTGTACATGTTTTTGCGCAACAGTGGAAAAATTGAGGAATGATAACATCTACTGGCAAACCAATCAATCATGCACAGTTTATTTTAGATCTTTTAGAATCTATTCAGTTACCTCAGAGAGTAGCTATTTGTAAATGCACAGCTCATACCAAGCAACAGGACAGGATTTCAAAAGGTAAAGCGAGAGCTAATACAGCTGCAAAGCAGGCAGCTTCAGAAGTATTTCTTTTGAATGAGGAATTACAACCCTCTGAGATTTTAGACTTAGAAATGTTAAAGACAATGCAGACACTTACTATGCAAGTTGAAAAACAAAGATGGGTAAAACGAGGAGCAATTCTCGAAAAGGGGCTGTACATCTCTAAAGAAGGGAAACCAATATTGCCATCTAATTTGTTTAGATACGCAGCTTTGTTGATCCATGGGCAATGCCATGTCTCAACAGGGGGGATGGTACAGCTGGTGAACCAAGTGTTCACAACGTATGGATTCTTAAACTGTACTAAAAAATTTTGTTCGATGTGCCATGTTTGTAATAAACATCATGCACAAGAGGCGTTAAAGCCCAAGCAAGGGAGTTTCCCCTACACCACCATATCTGTTTCATACTATCTGTATGGATTTCATAGAGTTGAATAAATGTGAAAATAACAAGTATTGTCTTTTCATTGTAGATATGTTTTCCAGATGGGTGGAAGCCTTTCCGACTAAAAATCCAGACGCAGCAACCGTGGCCAAAGTTCTTGTTAAAGAAATCATCCCTAGATTCGGCATTCCGGAAAGGATCTACCGTGACAATGGCACACACTTCGTAAACCAGACCATACAACAGTTAAGTAGACATTTTGGTATTTCTTTAAAAAATCATTGTGTGGATTACTCACAATCTGCAGGGCTAGTAGAGAGGCATAATGGGATTTTAAAGAATAAGCTAAGGAAGTTAATAGTAGAACGCAGAGAAATTGGGTGTACTGTCTGCCCTGGCACTGTTGAGCATGAGAACTGTTCTGAATGCAAAAGAATTGACTCCTTTTGAAAAGTTATTTGGAAGGGCTTATTATATACCTCAGTGGAAATCTCTCATGCCCGCAGACCAGGAAGCTGACAGTACACTAGCTGAGTACATGCAAAATTTGTTAAATTCTAAACATTTGTTGCAGTCAAATTCTGTTTCAGATAAAGAATGAACTAGACCGTCAGAAGTGGCAGTGTCCCCCGGAACTTGGGTTTGGGTGAAGACAGTAAAGAGGAAGAATTGGGCATCACCAAAGTGGGAAGGTCCATATCAAGTGCTTCTGTCAACACCCACTGCAGTCAAGATAGTGGAGCACGCCTCCTGGATCCACCTGACGCACTGTAAATTAGTAAAGAACTTTGAACTGGACAAAAATCTTGTTCCATGCCAAGAGTAAAAATGATAGAGTCCAGAAGAGACAGGAATGCAGAACAACCCTTTCCCCAGAAGTATTGCATAATCATCCTGTTAACTGTACTGGTGACAATAATCTTTTTGTTGTGGCCTTTCCTTTTCCCAGCCACACAAACTGAACTGAATAAACGTGAAGCATTACTCATTGACTGGCATCCAAACTTTAACACTTACCAGGCAAGTTAATATGTGTATGCTGAGACTTTCAGTGTTTCAAATTGCTGGATTTGCACAGCTTTGCTGACAGCATACAGGGGGATATTAATGACTACAGTCCCCCTAGGGGTCAATGAGACCTGGGAGAACTTGATTTATGATACCTCAACCATTACATCACAAGATAAAATAGCATTGCACTTGTCTGTTCCACAAAAGGGAACTGTGTGTTTTTATAAAAATAATACTGTTCAGGTGGGTTGGAGCAATTGCAATGTGACTGTTCCTTATAAATGTTACACTAAAGGTAACAAAGTAGATCTTTATTGTAATACAAACTATGATTCATTTCTTGGATTGATGCAAAACACTTGATGAAGTAAAACATAATTCCGTTCTTTGTAAACAACTGTCTATAATAGATAGAAAAATGTTTCATGCAGGGCGAGTGTATATTCATAGCAAAGTTACTACTAAAGCAGAGGATTGTTACTTTGTGTGTGGCAAAAAGGCATACAGATGGTTACCTGAGAATTGGTCCAGCAGTTGTTTTTTGGGTTACCTGGTTCCGGCCATACGACACACTGCAGTTTTGCCTTGAGGAAAAATTTGAAATGTCCGAGTGGTCATCAAGAAACATGTGAATCCAGTGGGACAAATCGATGTGCGTTGGAAAGACCATTATTCCACAGGCAAAGGACTGACACATATGGATTTGAGTAATAGCTTTATATCGTGGGCAGGCATATTACCGGCATATGGAGCAGTGAAATTGATCTGGGAGCTGAGAAAACTGTTGAAACTTCTCGAAGTAATGAGTAATGCAACTTTTTCCACTCTCAAATTGGTGACTGATGAACTGAATGCTATGAGAACTGTAGTGCTTCAGAACCGCATGGCTCTCGACTTCACCCTAGCGGCGAGAGGTGGTACTTGCACTTTAATCCAAGAAGAATGCTGTTCGTATATTTCTGACCATAAACACGAGATAGACAATCATCTTGAGGTAATTTAGCAAGTGTCGGCCATGACCAAACCAGGCCCAAACCCATTGATGGACTTTTTCCAGAAATGGTTTGGGGGGTGGGGTACCATCCTAATGAACATCCTGATTGCCATTTGTGTAGGAATGCTCCTACTGGGAGTATGTGTTTGTTGTGGCATCCCCTGCATGAAAAGACTGATTAAAGACCTTATAGACATGTCAGTTTCTGAAACCTTATATCAAAGTGCCGAGTTTGAGGAACTGTTAAAAGATTGAAAATGCTTTCATAAGTTTAAACTGAATGACTCTCTTAACTGCAAATCCTGAATGGAAGAGATTAGGAGAAGAAAACAAACTGTTTATGCTTATTTTGAAAGTCGAATAAAAGTATTTAAAGGGGGGAAATGTCAGAAAATATGTATTAATGTGTGTATTAGTAATATGCTCAGTGCATTTAGAGCTTGAAAAGGGTTAACACATTTATTCTATTTCATACTGCATAAATCTGTACAAACTGCAGATGCTTTCTGACCTTGTATTATTAGCTAAAATCTTGCTTGTGCCTTGGAAATGTACTGAGAAGCAGATGATTTCTGCTTATGTTAGGAAAATAATGAATAGAACAATACTACTTGTATGAAACTTAGACAAGAAGTTCCGTTTGTGCTGTGAGGAAAATACACAGCTGCAGAAGCTATAGATAATTAGGACAAAGCCTGTTTGAAAATATGAACTGCAATCAGCATTTGCTTGTATCTGAATTAGAAGAGTACCTTGAAATGTAACACTGTACAATGGAAGCTTGTAAACGAATTAGAGCCCACCAAGACCATGTTGTTTTTCTCAAACGTTTCTCACAAATCCTGTCATGTCAGCAGAAAATCTGAGTAACATCTGCTGTAGAACAATATTGAAAGTTGTGTTTGATTACGTTAGCCATAGAAGGCCATCTTGTAAAACAGTATAAGAATAAACATACTTCCTGTTAGTAGTTAGACAAATCCTTGTATTTGATTGTTTTTGTCTCCTTGCGGCAAGTAAATAAATATACCTTAACTGAACCTTACGTGTATTGGTCTTTGAAGTTTTTCCTTTGACAGATTAATTTCTAGTTAAGTACTACTAAAGATCAAAATCTGATCTTAAAAATGCTTAGAGGATTGTTAACTATCCCCCAGGTGCTGCTGAGCCTGTGCTAAAAGCAGGCAGTGCTGGCCAGAAAACAACAGCTTAATTTCAGTTCCCTTTTCTGCCTGCTGAAGTACATCCAGCACTTTGGTCACAACTGCTTCTCTTACACAGGTAATATTTTAAGATGTCAACCACTTCCCCACTGCCTTACATGCTTTCAAAGCTGGTACAACACATCATGTTTTTTTTTATTGGATTTTCACTAGCTACTAGTACATGGAGACGATAAATCTCCATGCACTACAACAAATTATGATCTGATCTCTGTAATGAAATGTTATGTTTTCTTGACATGGATGCCAGGATTCATCTCTTGAGCTTTGCTCTTAATGTGATTTTTTTAGCATCCATGTCTTGAATGCATTATATGCTTGTTACAATTGGCAACCCGGTCATAATCCTCCGTGTTATGTACCACTGTTTCATGTTATACCTAGAATGAGCTGAACTGGCAAACTATTTTGTAATGCATGCAGTTGTACCTCAAGAAATGCAATATCTGTTTTGCTTTTTATCCTTTCCCATCTTTTTTCTTACATTACTTGGTATATATTTCTTGATTTCATTGTAAACTTATGGCATAAGTCAAATTAAGGGAATATGCACTCATTGTATGCATTCATAGTTTAATTTAGCCGACTGTATAACAGAGAGCTCATCCAGTTTAGTCATAGTCATGTACAGTTTTAAGGGTATGTAATGCTTTTTATTTATTGTTTTTTTCTATCTAAGGGGGACATTTTTCAGTTGTGGCTGTGACGAAAGAAGGTACTGCTAGCACAGCTAGCTGGAATTTTGTAAATAATTATCTCATTTGTGAATATCGAACTGTATGTCATACAAGATGCTAGTGTTATAAATGCATAGGTTCATAGGTACATACTAGGCTATCTGCCCTAGGGCATTTATAAGCCTAGCCAGAGTGTGTGTGTCTTTCACCACCCCTTAGGATGAGAATACTATACCCATTAGTTTGCTGTGCCTCTGTCCAGCAGTGACACAGAGATGATTCCCAGGGCATTAGAACTGTATGTCATGTGCAACCTGGACCAGTGCATGGGAAATCAGAAATTCACCCCCAGTAGTACTAGATCTAAGAATTTAACATTTGCCTATGACTTAAATAGGACATGGTGTAGGGACAGGTGAGAATCCCCATTCTCTTTATTCTTCAAGGGCAACAGCCACTTTATTTGTAGATGAAACGATGAAATATAAAGTTGTTTCCTAGCAACAACCTCTTCATTAGTTAGAGATCTCTTTAATGTAGAATTATTTAGATGACTTACTTCTGCAGAGATTTTGCGTATTTACTTATATTGGTGGATTGTAATGACAGAAGTTTGAGTGGCCTTTTATGGTTTAAATTTTCTGAAATGGATAGTGTTGTCATTGGTTCATGCATTTTGTTTCATTGCTTACTAGAAGACTGTTTAAAACTACAAATTTAAAACACAATCTAACAACTGGTGCTGTATTATGCAAGGAATATAATTTAATACAATCAGGAAGGTGAATCAAAGCTGGCCCTAAATGCTTGAAAACAGCCCAGAGGAAAGTGGGAAAGGCTCAAAATCATGGGTAAAGTTTAAGCTTTACTCTTGCTACCAAAGCAATGGATGAAGGTAAAACAGTCACATTACCTTGACATGGCCAAGCCTTTTGACACAATCCCCTACTCAGGTGTAGTACAAAAGATGAATAATGTAGGAGCAAACACTTACATCACTAGTTGGATTACCAACTTGCTCACAGGATGCAAGAGATCAAAATGGGGAAAGAGACCAGTCACCAATGGAGCCCCCCAGGGTTCGGTGCTGAGACTTTTTCTGTTTGGCATATACATCTCAAAAGTAAAAGGAAATACCAAGGGGCTTTGTCCAGCTAAGTTTGAGATGACTGCAAGCTAGGAACAGTTATTGAATCCCCAAATGACTTAACCATCATACAGGAAGGTTTTTCCCAAACAATAACTGGTGTCAAAATCATGACAATGCCCTCTGAGAACTGACTTAATTGTTTGGCATTTGGGAACTTGTGCGTACAGTAATCTACATTTTGACCAACATGTGCCCAGAGTCATAAGAAAGCTTTTCTATATTGCAATGCTTATAAACACATTGCAATATAGAAAAGCTTTTTATATTGCAATGCTTATAAACACATTGATTGTGACTAGATCTAGAGATGTTGTCCCCCTTTACAAAGCTCTCATTAGGTCAATCATTTTGTATAATGCCCACTTTGGCATGTATCTGTCCAGCCCCATGCAATAACTGGAATACCTTCAGAGATACCTTACTAAAAGGATACAAGTCCTAAACAATAGGTGTTGCATGGATCACCTCAAAGATTTATTACTATACTCAGTATCCTACAGAGTGCTTAGAGGTGAGATGTCTGTCATACAAGGCATCCGCCGACCTAATACAGATGGACCTACTGAACATCAGCAAGTCAAATGGCATCAGAAATACTCAGTCCAGGTATCTAAACTGAATGTTGTGGAGAGATGGATATATAGCACAGAGGCTACCTCTGTTCCAGAACAGACTATCCATAACAATAAATTAAAGCTCATACATCCATATTCAAATGCAACTTGGATCTAAGGATGGGTAATAGAAAATGTACTCCAGGATTGCCCCTCATGCTACTAATGGATAGAGGCAGTTCCTAAATGCTGCAACCCTTACATGGGTCTCCTCAAATTATCTATGGAATGATCGCAGTTATTCTTACTAGGGCTAATATACAATTATCAGCCATGGGATAGGTAAGACCAATCAGAAAATGTTTATTCAAGCACCAAAAGGGAATTGATTAAGCCTAAAATGTCCTCCAAGTGAACCTATGTTGTGATAGTAAACAGTTATAAAAAATGCCCTTTTTAGATCACTAAGTACTCCTCTCACCCTCCACCCCCCGTCTTCAACAGCTTCCGGCATCTATGATAGCAAAAAATACTATAATTTAAAACTTAAAGCCCTACAGATGATACAAGTCTGAGGCAAAGTGATACAAAATGATGAAGTTGTGGCCAGTAGGTGAGATGTTAATAGGCAAGCATTGAAACAGTGCCCACAGAAATGCATATGGACACTTAGCTCAGTTCATGATCAGCTCCTGTTTAGAAGCAAGAGAACAACCTACAGAAGAATACGGGTTTCAACTCTGGTTAATATGAGTGAGTGGGGTTATGTAGGAAATGTCAATATAGATTTTTCTGCAGTGCAGAAATAAAGAACTAAACAGAAGAACTTTTATTTTTTATGTTCTACACATCTGTGCTGAGCTTCTGTTATTCTCCCCATCAAGAAAATTTGCATTAGGAGCAGGTTCACCTACTGTTACTGAAGAATGAGGGAGGCAGGAAGAAAACAAATCATTTTATCTTTCTTATTTCACTAGGTGCAGCACTGATTCTTAACACACCTGCTAATGATTCCAGTCCTACGTCTGAATTGTCACACGTTACGAGATACATCACACAGAGTCTAAAAACCCCTTCGCACCACAGATGCTACCAGTTTGTCACAGTCATGTGTGAACTGCACTGACTTCCTATCAGGCAGCATATTACCTCTGAAATTCTGGTTCTTGTTTATCTTGCATTGTATTTCTTGAGTCCCTCCTATCTGCAGGACTGTCTGGACTACTGTTGGCCGTTCTGGTCCTTGATGATCCACTTCTCAGGGGCTGTTAATGATGCTAGTGGTATGGCTTGAATACTTTAAGGGTCTGTTATTTTGCTTACCCAAGTCCACACTTTTGGAATTTATACCCTAGCCGGTTGAGAGGATCCCCAATTCTGAGCAGCTTTAAGCATCACCATAAGATCCTTGCATTTGAATGGCTTGATTTTTACCCTCTGCTTCACTGCTTTCTATTACAAATGGCCTTAATAGTGTTTTATTGTTTTATTAGATTATCTAATTTAGTCTTTTCTTATTTTGTCTGATTTACTTTTATTGTGCTTCCTCTACCGATTTATTTGTGCAGTTGTTTGGTTCAAGTACTTGAATAAACTTTCTTGGACTTGAACTTAAGTACCAAATAACATTTTAAAGTACAGTATCGTGACTGCCAACAGTGGAGCGCAGTACACAAACACTATAGCCATTATGCTCTCAAGTGAAATTTTTCTGCTTCTACTTTAATTTTTGGAATTCATCACAATCTTTGCCCACCTCTCATGCATTGTCATATATTTTGTTGAACATAGGTTGACAGATATATTCCCTGGTCTACTTCAAATAATCGAAGTACCAGAATGTTGAATCCCAGTACATTGAGATGACTTTGCCGAAAGACCGCAACATCGAATAAACAGAACATTGAATCTAGAACATTGAATACAGGCTACTGACATGTAGTCAGCAGCAGCAAGGTTAATGCACCTGTAAATATGCCTTTTTCTTCATGGTAGTGCAATCTTGGCATCGGTATATTTTATTTAAGGCTTGCCCCCTGCAAATACCAAGACATTAGTTATTAATTTACTTTGGTTATTTTTAGGAGTTGTGTTCTTTAAGATGGGGTAGCATTATGGGTGCAGGAAGTGCTGGACTTTGAAAATGAGGTGTAGGATGAGTTATTTATTTATGATGGTCATCAAGAGGTTTTTGTTGAGTTTTGTGAGAGGTTTTCATGTTAGATTGGACAGGGTTGCATGGGGAGTTGGTTTTGATGTTCTGAGTTCAATATTCTGTTTGATGTTATGGTCTTTCAGCTGAGTCAACATTCTGGTTCTTCGATTATTGCCATCTTTTATATGATGTTATGACTGGCAGATTGGACATGTATGTATATTTCAATATGGGAATGAGAGACAATATGTAGAGAGATAGCTAAAATTTTCTTTTTTTATTTACAAAATCAGATATGCAGCTACTCTGGCAGAGCTGTAGTGGTGTTTTTAGAAAAATCCCTCCCTGCTTGAACTATTTTCTGCAGGTTGTGGTGCTGAGGAATTGGGCTCACCCTAGTCTGATAACACTGATGAACACTACCAGCAGAGAACATGGATGATATTTGTGCTATGTTGAGAGAGACTGTGCCTACATGGAAGGCAGAGACTGAAAGGGGTGACAACTTGAATTAGTAACTTGACATTATTAAGTTAGTATGAACCACCAGGAAAAAAAAAGATGTTCATAATGCTATCAGAATCCCAGGAAATGCTTTTGGGAGTGTTTGCAAGCCACACGATTCCTTCTAGCAACATAAAGTGCAAAATCTTCTTCTCTTACTTGATGGTACCCACATTGCTGATCTCATTTGATGGTACCCACATTGCTGATCTCATTATGAAAATACTCTGATGTGACAACTCTATGCCCATAGGCATTGTATTTTGAAAGATTTGATCATTTGAAAAACAGTGGAAAGTAAATACAGTTTCATGCTTCCAAATACTAGCAATGGGTTTGTAGCAATTTCTGAGGTTAAACTGAACTATCCTCTGATTCTGTTTTATGTTTTAGAGACTTTTATGTTTTCTTCTGTGAATTAATTGGATGGGAAACCAGAAATTCATCCCTGATTTGGCACCTATGTCTCTAATGGACACAGGCAACCTGTAAATGGTTCATCTCCCAGGCTCCTGCTTGTAAATGTTTCATTTCCCAAGTCCTTGCTTACACTTATCAAGGGAACCTAAACTTGTCAGAGATTTGGGATGCAGGTTAAGCTTAAAAAGGCTCTTGTGGTTGTTAGGCTAGTAAACACCTATGAACTGATTAACATTTTAGCGATGTTTATGAAACAATGGGGGTGTGGAATTATGAAAAAAAAGTACTTGAAATATCAAGAGAGTTGTGGATTGTTGTCATCTGGGACTCCAAGTAGAAATTTCAAGGCTGTCTGGTACCTGACTGACCTACACCAGACCTGTGTGATTCTAATGATTATGTTCTTAATACTTACACACATTTACAGTAATACAGAGGTCAAGACCTGTACATCATCTGCACCCTCTAAATATTTCTCAGATTCCTCTTACCTGACTTTAGAGACTACAGTAGTGTAACAGTACATGATTTTTTACAAAAACTTGTTTGTTTTGCTGTGAGCTTAACATAACACATTCCTTTCAGTCATACTAGAATTGGTATATCTAGATTATCTGCCATTTCAGGCCATAATTTTCATGCAGATGTGAACTGATGTATATGGCCTGTCTTTAAAGAAAAATGGCCCAAGCTTCATTTGTTATAAGTAGCAGGTTGACACAATTTCTTTGAAAAGGGTATCAGTAAACTCAGCACTATAGTGTGTTAGTAGTTGTTCTACATATTATTCCTTCTTTTAACATGTACTCTTCCAAGTGGAAATAAGCATTAACTTTGTTTCTCGATTAACTGCTAGAACGCAAAGTTTCAAAAATAATGCAAAGAAATGAGTTTGAGTTGGAAAAGAATAATTTATTTAAATGCCAGTGTGATATGCTAAACGGTTTTGATTTTTAGTATCTTTAGACAACCTATCGAAGATGCATGCCTTCATAATTTCAAGATACAAGTCTCCAGTAAAACAATTTACTTCATGAACGATTATGTGCTTTATCCATTTGACAGCTAAGACTTGCTGCAGAATATTACTTCCTGAGGTAGAAAGGGAGAACGTAGCTGTTACTACAAAACACAGGAAAGACATTAAATGTAAAGAAGGGAATATCCCCACAACAAAGGGGGACATGTCTAGGTAAGACGTTAACACTATCATTTGCATCCATAAACTTGTTGCAGTCTTCCTGTTTCTTTGTAGCTGGAATATCCTTCATATTTCTATTTGTGCAGAGGGGGCATATAAATACATGGCACTGCTTACAACAATAACAATTAAATTACTAAGTCAAGGCACATTTTCTGTCTCTTCAGTAAACTTTAGACAGCACCATAATTACTGCCCAGAGGACTTGATGTCCATTATTAAATTCTCTCAACCATTCAAGTTAGCTTATTGTCTGCTACAATATTATATGCCGCAATACACTGTCTTCTCCATGAACTGGCACCTTCCAAATCTGCTGAAACCAGTCCACAGCAGATTAACTACATAGCAGATTGTCAGCAGCTCCTATTAAAACTCTTTTTGAACCAGCCCACAGCATACAAAAAAACTGTGGATTAGTGTATAGAAAAAATGAAGACATTTTACACATACAACCATATGTATGAAAACAGCAATGTTAAAAATCTGGTGTGATCCCTGACTCATCACAAAAATGAAACAAACAATAATCTTAAAGCATCTGCTCTGTAGACTTCAGGATCTTTGAATATTCTGTGTAACTGAAGAAAATGAACTGTCCTTTCAAAAAATATAATGTGTAGACAGAAATGAGTTGTCTACCTTTAATCTCTGGCAGGACATAAAGAAAACTTGTCTGTGCTGTGGTATGACATGTTGTTCAAAAACAAACTATTGCAAGAGGACAGTGACAGGAATGCATGCCTACAGACTTGAACTTGTGCTCTGGTCTATTAAGCTAACATCTGAAGATATGAGTTCTAACTCAGCTGCATCCTCTTCCCACTGGGTCCCACTTTGCTGCCGGACTCTGGACAGTTCCACCCGCCTCCTTAGGTTTTTGCTCCTTTCAGATTGAGCAATCCTTCGCACAAAGAACTTGATCACAAACTTTAACCAGCAAGAAAGCTCAGCTGGGTTTTGTAGCTTGCATACCAGATCAGGCAAGTCTTTTAGCAGCTTAAATTTGGCTATTGTATGAAAAGAGTCTGGAATGTCATTTATTTCACATAGTCCTTCAAAGTAGATGAGGAAGTAGTCCTTGGACCTGTCTCCTTGCTTTAAGTCACTCTGAAGACATGCCATTGCTGTGCTGAAAAGGTCATGAGGATCACTGTGGCAGGATCCACAGCTGAGTTTCATTGTAAGCCACTGTTCAAATAAGACTTTGCTAAACTTCGTCCACACCAAAAGGACCTTTCCTGATTCTCTTTCTACTAGCTCTCTCTTTCCATATAACCATGGGATGATGCCAATTTGTGCCACCTTTCCAGTGTCCCAAAGATCCAGGATGACATCACAGCAAAGCTCTACACGTAGGAAGTCTGCAAATGCACCTATCAAGATGTTGTGCTCTTCTGAATCAGGAGAGTAGATCAAAAGGATTGTCCTTCTCCAAGGTGGTGCTACAAATGTAAAAATGAAATGAGAATAAGGTTCAGAATACAACATCACAGAAAATATACATTTCTGGGTAAAGTTTGAGATAATTGACAGGGCTTCAGATTTAGACTTATTCAAAGTGTAGTAAGTGACTACTGCTGTTAAGCTATACTTAAAATAGTGATTTTCTAAATTAAGCAGGAGGAAGTTTGACATGCATAGGGTATACATAAGTACTATCTGGTTCCATAAAATGAACTTTTAAAATAAATAAATTACTACATACATACATGCAGTCATAAATTTAAAAACAATTCCTATGATACAGCATTGTTAAAAATCCGTATATGACTCATTATTAGGATCACAGGTCAAAGGATGACAGAGAAACAGTGGTGTTGAACAGTGCTATACAATGATTCCTCCTACACAATTACTTATTTATTTGTATTTATTTATTTAACATTTGTTTACCGGGAAAGTCTGACTTGGAACGATTCAATGTTCAGCAGAAACTCTGGGAGAAATGCTACAGATGCATGTCTTTGTAATGTAAAATAAGTAACCATGCTGAATGCTGGTTGCTTCATAGCAGCTCAGTTTGATGAAGCCCATTTAATTAGGGCCAGAAGTTAAAAAAGGACACTTACTGCTAAGAGATATGCTAGCAATAATGCCTAAAAGGAAGGGTGTTACAGAAAAATAACAAGTTATACACGAATGTTGAGAGGCCCTATGCCTCACTACCCTTAAAGGCCCTTTATTTCCATGTAACTGAGGGTATTAGTGCATTCTCTCTCACTCACACACACACACACACACACACACACACACACACACACACACACACACACACACACACATGCATACATGCACACAAACACACACACACAGCTATTGCTGTAGTTACTTGTGTCAATTCTGTATTTTTTCTCCCTAGTCTCATAGTCCCTTTGAACATTGCACTAGTATTATTATGTTCCTTTCTTCTGTTTGCACTTTTACATTTCCGGGTACTATTTCTTTTAGTAGTTGTTTTTAACAGTTGTTGTTAGTAAGTGGAAAAAAAACTAAGATGTTAGCCATGGCACATAAATTTTGTACTATGACTAGGCACACCTTTTTACCATACTCTTGCAGTAGATTTATTCCCTCCTTTGGAACATCTCGGAATTCAGTATTGTTTACTGATTCTGCATCCCCATTTTCTAAAGCATGTTATTTTTTACTGACAGTAGACTTCATTATATTGGCAAGTGGGTTTGGCTACTATAGTTCCCTGTATGGAAGTAAAGGGGTGAACCCCAACCTTATTTAAAAGTTTTGATAATATGTCTGCTTGTTTTGTTTGGCTGAGATGAAATGGGATTTGATGTAGAAGGTGTCACTGGAGGCCCTAGACTCCCCCATACACTCTACTAGACACTATGAATCAAAACATCTGTGTTTATTTGCCAGTTATTGCTATAGCAGTACCACATCTGGGGTTGGGGTAAGTGAGGTGGCTGCCCCAGGTACAAGCACTTAGGAGGAGTAATTGGTGCTTTATAAGAATTACCAATGAACTGTGAATGCATTAATGACAATCATTAGAGCAGCTAATTATGATGATGATAGACAGTGTATCTGCTGAAATGAATGTATTAATTTGTATGTCTGCTTAAATTAATGTATTATTTTGTATGTAGCTTGTGTGAGAGTCTTAGCAGCAAGGAGCTAGTGTGAGCTCTTTGCAATAGTTTCAAAAGAAATGTTTATTTATTTATTTTTTGGTCTACAACTTCAGAGGACCTTTTTCATTTGGTCATCATCTCGAGGAGGGGTACCCCTCTGGGGATTTTCTGGTGTGCCAACTAACCTAGCAACAGCACTGAGTTATAAAACTAGCTATATAGTACCCACTGGAAAACATCTCACAGAAAAAGAGACAGGAGTTATCTATTTACATAATTATTCCGGTCACAATGTTAATTATTGGGAAAAAGTAAAGAATTAATTAAAGCATGCATCTGAAAGGTGGCTGCTGTCCTAGGAATCTTCCAGCTGGTTAAACAGAAAATAATAGCTATTAGCTGTAAATTACAGTTGTTTAAGCATCATAATATTACATCATAAAAATAAAAATCAGACATTCACTGTAGAATAAATGAATGTGCACCTTGTGGTACAGAATACAAATCTGCTAACTCAGAGATATTCATTTAGTACCCTTATTTTGCAAATGCTACACACCCTCATGTATAAGGTTTGCACACATCCTCCGCAACCAGTAAATAAATACACTGACTTAAGACTTTCAGTTACACCAGGGGGCATACTCCATTCACTCCTCAGTGAAATGGTTCTAACAATTAATGGATAAGCACAGATGTAGCACTGTTTGTAGAAAGTGCTGTTCCTACACTAATACATACACTTTGACAGCCTGCTGTAAATAAATACATACATAATATTAAAAAAAAAGCAAGACATATTAAAAGCACTGGAGAGAACATCAGAGTTGCCATGAAGAATGTTCTGCTCTAGTTTACTTGGACAGACTAGCCACATTGTTACTTGAACAAGCCGAGATGAATGTGCAGGGAAAAAGATCATAGATAAGTAATGTCTGTCTGAGTTATAGAAAATTACTAGAGCATTAGCAGAATATATGGATAAAACAATCTCAAACAGTGGAAGTGAAATGTGCACACTGAGTTTTCTGACAGGTTGGGAGAGGTGGACCTTGTGTTAAGAGATACTCGAGTGTCAGCTGACAAAACAAGGTCTGAGCTCATAGAAGTGAGAATCATGGGAATGGAGGATCAGGGACTACATACAAACTTTAACTTGCATGGAATATTGGAAGTAGTAGTAGAGGGGAAAGACTGTTCGCAATATATCGACCAAAAGATTGCAGAGTTGTCTGGCTTACTTGCAAAAAAAAAAATCCTGGAAAGGACACAGGCTTTTCTTCCACAATATTTAAGGTCTAATATGCCCCCAACAGTTCTACTGAAATGTGTATCCCATGCTTTACTGGAAAAGAATTTAGCAGTCCTCTAAACCCAAAGAAAAACAATTAAAATGATTGACTGTGGTTACACTGTGACTAGAAATTCTCTTCAGAGAAGCAAAGTAGAAGAGTGGAATTTCTCCCAGCAATGAAAATCTATAGGCACATGCATTGGAGGTACCAGTTACTTTGTCCTGTACAACTGAAACTATTCCTACCTGGGGGACCTCAGTGTAGCACCTTTACTCCTTAGATGAGCCCTATTAAAGATTAAACACAGGGAAATTGTGTTACTAGTAGCACAGAGGCAGTTCAAAAAATGTCTGTATATAACCAGAACCCCTCAAGTGCCACTTTGTGAGAATCCCCTTTAATGCCCCCTACTTTTTATGCTACAGTTAAGTGGGCTTGCTAGTGCCCTTACTCATCATATATATCTTAACATTACAGCAATAGTTTTCACATAAATGGATTTGGCAGGTGCTACCCAACTGACTTTTAATCATTCAAAAGTGACATTATGCTGTTGAAAAAAAAATAGCATTTTTACTTATCAGAAATCTGGTTTAATTTATATCACCGACTCTTATGGGCAGTAATATAAACATATTGAAAGTGTTGGCACTAGAAAACTTGTTTCAGGTTTTGGAAGCACCTTAAATTCCATTGTTATACATCTTGAAGTGAGACGATTTTTTAAAATTCTGTATGTAAAAGTTAAAAATAACTGCTACCACAATGATACCATCTTTGTGCTTCTCATTGTAATAATTGTAGGTTTTCTCTAGGGGGATCATTAATTGAGCTGTCTCTTCAGAGTTAACTAGCCGGTGAAATCAGGTCTACTAAATTGTTCATTCAGTGCCAGTGAATGGAGTGGGAGCAGGGCTATGAATGCGCCTGCTAACTTAAAAGGGGCATTTCCAATTAAATAGGAAACAGTCTTTTCCTTTTATATCAACAATGATATAAACTTGTCCTGCTGCATATAGAGATTTTTACTGTTGGTATTAATATGTGAATAAATATGAATTGCTATTTTACATGTGAGAAGGAGCAAAAAAAAGTTAATTTAAGCAGAAGAGAACAAGTCTGCAGTGCTTTTTCCCTTTTCCTGTTTATTTTCCTTGCTGGAAGACTGGGGGAGATTAAGAAAAATGTCTGTCCATTTATCATTACCAAACGTAGAAATTCATGTGATCAGGCCTCACAAGAGTTATGAGGAAGTACTTGGATATTAGAAACAGACTTCTGTAAGATCAGGGGATTTCATGGATTTTAGAAAACTTCATGCGTGGTTGGTCTGGACTGGATGAGTCCTTAAACTCTTAAATCTCTTCTCAGTGAAATGGTTTTAACAAACAAACTCAACAAACTCCGAATAATTATAAAACCAAATACTGATCAATATATAAACTCCAGGCCACCTTGCTGAGGTAAAAAACGGTCTTTATAATAAGCCAACAATTCCAAATATGAGCGCTTTTGTCTACAAGCTAGACTTCATCTGATCTGTCTCTGGACATCGTAAGTTTTTGGTATCTCTAAACTGCCAGACTGCATAATTAGTTTTTATTCTCTTGTTTCACAGAGGGTCCATTCTGTTGAGTATGCTTAGGAATGTTGAATTGAAAAATTCAACAGCTTCATCAAGGGGTAAAGATTTTAGAATGTTCCAGTTAATTTTATTAAAGGTTATTGGTTCAAAATTAGCTAGAATTCTGGTGGCCCTGAACTGATGCTGGTGTGGGGTTGTGGAGGTATTGCATGTTATGTATGTAGGATAGTGGTCACTGATATCGCAGGGCAGAGTTCCTGCAGAGGAGATTTTATTAGGGTCAGATACTAAAAGCCAGTCCAGAATGGAGCCATTGTTGTTGTTTTTCTTGGGCCGGGTTACACTAGTAAAATTTGGGTGAAGTCATAGAGATTGATGGATATATTTGGAGAGGGGGTAATGTGATAAAGCCAGTTTATGCTGATGTTGCCTAGAATTATCGTTTCATTGGGATATTGTTGGAGGTCCAGGCTAAGATTTCTTCTAATATAGGAATATTATTACCTGGTGGGATGTATATGACTACCTGGCAAAGGCTTTGGAAGTCGTTCATTTTTAGATGTGCTATGATGAGTTCTGCTACAGAGAATTGGGGAATAGAGTTTGAGTAGGGAATGATGGAGAAGGAGTTGGGGTAGAGGAGTGCAACCCCCCCCCCTTTTTGTGAGATCTATCTGATCTTAAACAAGAGAAACCTGGAGGGAAGAATTTAGAGTCTTTAATGTATGGCTTTACCCATATCCCGGTTACAGCAATTATATCAGGTTTTGAATGGGATATCCAGGCATGGAATTATGGGATTTTGTTTCTAATGCTTTGCAGGTTAATGGCAGTGAGTTTTAGGGATTTGTGCGGTTTAGAGGGGTGGGAGATGGGTAGGGTAGGTCCAGGGTTGGCGTGGATATCACCACATTGTGTGGCGTGCTGGTGTGCTGGTGCTATCTGAGTGTTCTGTGTATAGCAGTTTGTGTTTAGAGATGTACTGTGTAGTGAGGAAAGTTGTATGTAGGATGTTCTGTGTCTGTGAGATGATTGTGGGTTTGTGGAGTAGCAATGTATTAGTGGAGTAGAGACTAGGGGATATTTTGGATTAGTGTTTGTGATTAGGGGATTGGATAGAAGTGATGGAATTAATTGTGAAATATGTGTGAGCTGGATGAAGTGGTGTGAGGTATAGAAGGAGGAAAAGAGACAGGGTAAGGGGGAGGAGTGATGTAGTGATAGTTCATAGTGACATTATGAATGTGAAATGACTGCAGAGATACTAGAAAAGGTTATGGAATGGAGAGGAGAATGCTATTGGGAAAGTTAAGACTAGTTAGTATAGGAATTATTGTAACACAGTTGATTTAGGGAGATGGTTAATTTAATACAATCAGGATGGTGCATCAAAGAACACATGCATGTATGCATGATCTAAAGAATGTGCGCAAGGGGCCTACAGTTTGAAAATGTAAACTTAATCCACCACTGGCTAGATGCATTTTCTTTGAATGTGGGTTTCAATGCTGTTTCAATTAATGTGAGTTTCAAGGGCAGAGAAGCTTACTGTTCATGCTAAGTCTGTTTTCACTGTGAGACTTTATTGCTTGGTTAGCAATTACTATGTGTTTGTGCTATAAAATCTGAAATAAAAGTTTTAAATATCTCTAATCATTGTAGAAGTAAATAAGAAAACAGCAAGCACATTGACAGGTTTGAAAAGTGTTTATGGTAACTGAGGAAAAATAACCAAGTAATGGGACACTAAAATGGATGGAGGGTTGCTGTTGGGGAAGCGGGGGCTGAACTGTTATCCTGTCTAAGGCCCCACTTGACCATGATCTGGTTTTGGTTTTAGGTATAAATTTATAGGGCTCTAAATACAGGCTTGCAAAGAAAAGCTTTAAGACCCCAGACTGTATTGCAACAGGATGAAGTTCTTTTGCAGGATACAAATGGCAGGTTTAAAAAAAAAAGAAAAAAAAATACGGCCATAAATCCTAAGACAGATTCAGTGAAAAGAATCCTTCAGTTGAAGAACTTTACCCACAAGGCCAAAATGTATAGTGCTGAGATTAAAGCACCAGACCATCAATCAAGTAGTTTGTGAAGTGTGGTACCTTGAAAAAAGGCAGTTGTGGAGTTCTCTAGAGAGATCTTAGAGGTTAATATGATATCTCTGGGCAGGTCTTGTAAAGTTTATGGGAAACAGTACTTAAACCTGTACTCAGAGGGGTAATCTTCCCCTGACAGAGTTCAGCAGGCCGAGAGGTACTTGAATGATATAGTGCCACTGTAGCTTTCTCCAGCACAAGCTGACAAGTTGATAGCAGACATTTCAAGAGATGACCTTCAATTAATCCTCAAAGATCAGCACATGAACAACACTGAATATTAGCATTAGAAAACATAACATATTATCTACAGAATGCATGTATGCATCTATGTTTTTGCAAGCAAAACATTGTAGGCACTTACATAGATGCAACATACTAATGTTATGCACGTAACGGTATAAATAAGGTAGCATTTGCAGAACTCATTAGGTGGGTGTAACTGATATCAGCATTATACAATATGGATGCATTTAAGGATAATTTGAAAAGTTGTATACAATTTGTGATTTTTTTAATTATATGCAAAAAAAAGTTTGAGATTGAAATAATGAAAGGAGAATAGATGAGGGGGGGGGTATTCCTGCATTGCACTGTCACAACTGTTTTAAGCAGTGTTGTAAATAACGATCTTGCTGCTGTTGTATTTATTGTCTTATTTCAAAAATGTGTGTACTTTTCTCCTATTATCTTCTATCAATGCTACTGCAAAATGATTGTTTTCTTTGTACTTTATCTGTTTAGCCTGGGCTGTATCCGAAAAGGGTCTGTGGATTAGTGTACCAACCTGGTTAGCAATACAAAATAAACACACATACCTATTCTTACATGATGTGGTATTTGTGTCATGTTGTACCTCTACATAAGATGACATGAACATACTGAATCTACTGGCAACCAACATACTAACAAACTATCTGACCACAGATTCCCACTACCCAGTTTGTCACTCAAGATGAAAAAGGATACAAAAGTCAAAAGCTGTACAAAACCAGCAACTGGTTTTTTTTATTATTATTTTCAGTAAAGATATAGCACAAGCATACTCCAATATGGACTTTTGTTTCATTTACTGCACTCCTTTCAACCCAAGTAACAAGTTAAGTATGCAACACCTTTAACAGTTCCAAGCTGAAGTGGTGACAACTTCTGTCATGGTGGTACCTTCACCTCCCTTATAAATGCCATCGCTAATGAGATCCCCAAGGGGAACCCCCAGCTTTCTGTTTATTTTTAGTGTTGTTGCTTACCCATGGACTGATACACCACACAGTTACACCCCCCCCTTGGATAATCAGCAGGCAGGGGTAATAGAAGACCAAGGTTTCTCACAGGAACCCTGCATCTGTAATGGTCCGGTTCAAAACTGACTTCCTATTCCCATCACTTTGAATACACACACACACACACACACACACACACACACACACACACACACACACACACACACACACACACACCATCACTGATCAGAGTAGAATAGGCAATAGTAGGTATTTCCCAAGAGGGAAAGAGGACACTTTATCAAAGGTGCCACTCTTGGAATAATGCTGGTGATTGCATGTGGCAATCATCAAACAGTGCTTCTGTATATTGATGCTTGCCAAATGAACTGTGTTTTAGAGATTATACATGCAGAGTGTAGAGGAAACAATCAGTTCTACACTGTTTTACAGCAGTGTGCTTCTGCACCATGTGAGGTTTATGGGCTTTGCCCAGTACAAAAATGCTTATTGTATTTTTCTATTAACTGGTAATGGGTGTTGCTGCTTAGTGAAGGACGTGTAGCTGTTGCACAATGTGTTAGACTTGTACTATTCCCTTGACAGGGTGCCCTAGATCCATATACAGATAACAATGAATTGTGTGGCAGTAACAGCACAGCCTGCTAACTGAATGGTTTGTGTAGTCACAATGAATACTGTATAACTAAGGGCAGAGCCAGATCCACATATGTATGGAGATTTACCTTCTCAGGGTATGCACCATACAAAAATTTAACATAAAGCTCTGGGGTCATGTGAACTCAGGTCTGGTGTACTGACAAACAAAGATTATTATAAGTATGAAATAAGTGAAAAACAGAGATACAGTAAGTTATGGATAATTTTGAATATGTCATGATACATATGTAAGATGCTTAGTCTTCAAAGTTGTTTTCTGTTTTAACTTACTAAGTAAGGGAACTAGTCAGGGATATCGCAGGTTACAAAGGGCAAATATGTATCTTAGAGTAAACACTTAACAAGCATGCCTTTGGGAGGAAACCAAAGTAGCAAGAGAAACATTATGCAAACAGGGAGAATACACAAGCTCCACATAAGCAGTAACTGGAGATCAGGACTAAACCTTGGAGTCTGAGGCTTCGAGACAGAGAAATTAACTGTATAGTTTGCAGTTTTTCCTAAAGTTGACTGCTACTTGAAACTGTATATTCTATCAAGATCAATACATCAGCTCAATGGTATTTTCTCTTTTATTTCCTAAACAACCAAGGGTAATGAACATACCTCTCAACCTCTCAGTGCAATAAATCTGGACAGAGACTGACAAAATGGGGGGGGGGGGGCGCAGAGGCCCAAAAATAGGGACATATTTTAAATATTATTTTTATAAGCTGAGAAAGTTGCTAGAGTAACAGCATTTGTTTTAACATACATTTTCTGAAGGAATTAAAGTCTGAAACTCAAATGTATGTCATTATTTAGTGACTTCAGTCCTCAGATTATCACAGTAATCTCTCAGAAAAACACAGATTTTATGAGGAACAGACCAAAAATATGAACCAAAAATTTGGACATTCTGCAAAAATCTGTACAGTTGAGCGGTATGGATGAGGTATATATACACTATTGTAAAGAATGACTTCCACATTTTAAAACACATTTTATCCAAGGGGAAAATGCTACAACTCTTTTCTGTTGAAAACTTGAACTGAGAAAATCTTGACTTGTGATGTGCAAGTTTAGATGCACTGTCTACTATTTGAGATTAAAGACAATCGATCATATAAATATCAAGTAACAAGTGCTGAGAGAAATTTGGTGTGGCAAGGAATTTAATGTGTAGGGGTAGTGGAGAAGGTTTGCATACTACTAATATGTTCTCCTGAGTTGTAGGGCAGTTAATAAACTTTGGTATGTTGCTAGATATTTCTAAAGAATATTTGGATTTTTTGAATACTTATTGTCTTATTAGAAATACATTGTGGGTACCCCTTGTAAAACTGAGTCCATTGTGATCATAATAGTGATGCACTCATCTATAAGCAACTGTATGTAGCATACCCACAGGTGTAGCTGAAGTAGATATGGATTTCTTCCTACATGACTCTGTTGATACTCCTATAGGCCCAACACACCAAGGTGGCAAGAATGACAGATTTTATTCTAGGTGATACATCTAGTTCAAAAGGCATTAGCACAACCACAAACAAGTTATTTCAACAGTGCACCCATTAGCAATAAGGCAAGGTGAGATATGGATGCAATGAAAACATACATTCACCCTCTTCCTCAAAAATCAAAAGAAAAAGGTCTTGACATTCAAACATGCACAAAGAAGGCAATATCAATGAGCAGTAAAGCTTTATAATACAGGAATATAAACATGGGAAAAATGCAATGTCATTAAGCAATAAGAGAGTTACAATACAACGATACAGATATGAGAAAATGCAATGTCACTGAGCAGCAAAATTCTTGAAGGCAGCAGTACTAACACGAGCAAAATGCAGTGTCTATGAACAGTGAGGATTTATAATGCAACAATACAAATATGAGAAAACGCAATGTCCTCCAGCAGTACTAACACCCTCAACCCCCTTGATCAATTCTAAACAGACCAACTATGAAACACTCTATTATACCCTGTTCACTGGCCATTGACTACTTACAGTCTTGCTGCCGGCATGATGGGATCCAAGTTGGAGCTCATATGGATCCCAGTTATTTGTAATCCACAAAGTATTTGGGGGGAATCCACAATTTTATAAAAATATAAAATGATGGCCAGAGCCTCTCCCCATTCTGTCGAGAATATCCTAGTGACCAGGCATCATGGCTCCCCTGATAAGAAAAGCAGAAAAATCACCTGCCAGAACTCTTGTAATCATCTTTGGCTTATCTATACTAGGCCCAAAGGGACTCCTTTTCCTGCTGAATCATATGCAGGCATGGAGCTACTGGTTTCAGACTTCTCTCCTGATTCCACAAAATACCATCACCCAGGATTTCAGCAAAAGACAGACACAATCTGCTACTTCACTTCCGTGTTCCAAAGCACTAGAAAAGAAAATCCAGTCATGCTGCAAGGCCCTTTTTCCCTTCAGCTCCCTGTTTCAGTCTTGCCTCCTTCAGCTAGTCTCTCAGACTCCTCTTTCACTTTTGAAATTGTTGTTGATACTCCTGACAAGAGCTCCACCTTGTGGTGTAATGAAAAACTACAGTCTATTACTTCTACAATGAAAAAAAGTGGGAGTACAGAGTTTAGACAGACAGCATTAATAATGTAAAGTCTGCAGGTAGTTGCAAGGCTGACTACATGTGTGGGAGACATGCTGAATAGTATTTGAAGGGCTCTGAGATCTGGCTAAGATCTGGCCATGGTCTACCTGGGACATGCTGCTGTCTAATCTAATAGATAAAGTGTGCTACAGATAGGAGCATCTTCCTCTTTGGTATTTGCTGTTAACAGAGCCAGAAGCATATTACATGTTGTGATGTATACTTGGTATAGCTGCTTAATGAACTGCCCTATCTAGAAGAAACAGCTCTTGGTTAGAGTGATCAGGAATGTTGTTATATTGGCATTACTGGCAAACATCTCAGTTATGTGACCGTATACTGAGACCTTAGTAACAGCTAAGAGCAAATGCAGAAATTAATTAGTGAGCCACAAATCTAGTTTTCATGGAAAACCAATAAAACACCAGAAAGAGTTCATGAACTGGAACTACCATTTTCAAAGGAAACAAAAGATGTAACACATAAAAATATGCAAAGCATATGCAAACTACAGAACTCAAGTGAAACTGCAGATAAATATGATGTATCTTATCTTAAAGGGAATAATAAACATTCTACTGTTATGAGTTTTTCTCTTAGCTCTCATTCATCTTCAGTAACACTTTAATTATTAATCTCTCCTCAAACAGTACATAGAAAACTCATATATTTTAAGGACAGCTTCACCCATATGATTTCCCTGTTGTCACTGAGACCAGGCCACACAGGCCAGGTGGTAACACACAACACTGAGGCAATGATGTGCTGTTCCTAGGGTCCAGGTATGAGTGACATTACTGTTCACACACCTTGCCTCAGTCATTCTTCTCCCTCTGTTTAACAGCTTGGAGAAGATTTGTGCTATGATTCCCAGTATAAGGCTGCCCAGCTCTTAATATGTGGCAGTTAGATCCACAACATTGTTCATCTTAGAAAGAACCTGTGTCCTTTTTCAAATTTATCACAAAGGTTGGCAGATCACAAGACAGCATAATCCTACAAATTCATTTTTTTCCTGAAGCCATTTGATGACTTAATTTCCCAGTAGTGACAAAGAAGATGTAATCTGTGTTTAGTGGTAGAATAGGGCATCCTAGTAAAAAAATTGGGATTTTCATATAATATATGTTAACAGTCATATAAATTATGGTGAACAGCAAATATAGCCAAAATAACTTATATTTATTACAGCTGAAGGGTCTGTTTTAACATAAACCTCTCCCTGATCAGTAACAGAGCCTTGACACGGCTTTACGCATACCACCTTCCATGACATTCTCTCTCCAAGTGGCTGATAGCGCGCATCTCAGTGTTTTTCACCAGCTTGTACTTGCTTCATATTACACAAAGCTAGGACTTAATAATGTATAATATAAAAAAGTGTATACCAAGTATTGTAGGTAACTCCCACCCACCCAGACACACGCAAACCTTTGCTTATGGTTCTCCAAGTCTTACATAAAGGGAAGCAAATGCAAATCAGCAACACTCATTTGCTATCTAACACTGTCTGAATCATTTGTAGGCAAGATGGTATCAGTTTTTCGGTAAATGAAAATTGAATAATCAAATGATTCCCAATTCACTTCCCATAGCTTTTAAAGCTGAACAATCAGATAATTCCGAAATCACTTCCCATAGCTTTTAAAATTGCATGGATTTACTTCAGCTCATTTAATGATTTTTAATTGGTCCTGCAACAGTAATAGAGGGTCTTGTGCTTTTTTTGTTCATATTTCCTTATTTTTTAAAGCAACATAACATATTTAGCCTTTATAAGCTGTGTTACTGTCAGTGATAATTTAGAATTTAACTAAATGAAAAAGTAAAGTCCAGGACACAACCGACTTCAGCAGATAAAAGCACTGGTACCAGAAACACTTTTATACATCAAGTCTTAATCAACGAATACACTTAATTAAAATTTAAAGTGATACACATACTCACTTATAAAACTTTCCTATTTTACTGTGTCATTTTTACATATAAGGTGGGAATGAATTTTAAGAGGACCTTTGAATATGGTAAAAAGGAACCTTTGCAATACAAGGCTACTACTCCTTGTGGAGCGTGCAGTGTGTATGTACATATAGGGGGAGGCAACTGTGAAATTAAATAATGGCCTGAACAGTACAGTAAGATTTATCAAAGGGAACTGTAAGTCCAAAATGTTAGTTTACATGGCTATATGTACTGCATGCAACGCATACTATATAGGAAAAAACTGAAAGGACATTTAAGGATCGTATTTACGAGCATTTATACGACATTAGGACCCACAGGGAAACCAATGCTTTGTATAAGCATAGTTTATTTTGTTCCTCATTTGTAGGATTTAAATTTGGTATAATTGATTTAGTTAAAAAACATTTTTTGAGGAGAGGGGGGGATTGGAAAAATGCTTTATTATACAGGGAACTGTTATGGCAACTTAGATTCAAATCTAACTCTCCACCAGGTCTTAATGACTATATCAGTGTAAAATCTGTACTACATAAAAAAGCTGAAAGTGTGTAATTAGTTTGTGTCATATTTTTTAAAAATGATTTTATAATTCAGGGATTGAACAAATGGGTTTAAATATGTTTGTTAGTTTTTCAAATGACACAGTAAAATAGGAAAGTTTTATAAGTGAGTATGTGTATCACTTTAAATTTTAATTAAGTGTATTTGTTGATTAAGACTTGATGTATAAAAGTGTTTCTGGTACCAGTGCTTTTATCTGATGAAGTCAAGTCATTAGACGAAAGCGCTCATCCGTTGCACTTTGTGAGAATATAAAGAAGAAGAATTTGCATCCACGGTTGTGTCCTGGACTTTACTTTTTCATTTAGTTTGGTTTTGGTTTTAATTTTTTATAATTTAGAATTTAGTAAACAAAACCAGCAGGTAGATCTGGACAACCTTCATACTGTACTGTCTTTCCAAGAGATCTGTGCAATAATGCAATGCTCCTCCCTACAAACTGCACACACACACACACACACACACACACACACACACACACACACACACACACACACTATGCATTCTAAATATTCATAGTATATTCAGCATGGAGATGCATGCCTTGCAAGAATCATTATGCAGGTACACCAGATAAAATTACACACTCATACGTACTGTCATTGTTTTTGTGGTTTAACTATTATTACATTTGCTTTTGTAATAAAACAAATTACATCTGATTACAATTTTTACTAAGAAATGCAAAAGAAGGCATAGGAAGAGTACTGCATCCTTACTGGCGTTAAAAAGGTAGCAACGTTTGACAAGATGCCCAGAACACTGACATATGATAAGGCTGTATCTTTACAACACTTGAAACAGTGATAAATACTATAGAATATAAGCACACCCAAGAGTGCACAAAATAAATTATAGGCAGAAATATATGCAGAATCCCAGAAAATAATTTAATCTACTTCAGCTAGTCTCACAGAATTAAACTGACTCCATCAAAGTAATTATGATAGATACGCTTACTAGTGGATTTTTTCCAGAATTACATGAATGTTAAAACGGAGATAAAAAACAAATCTTCCATGGTCTACAACATAATATTCTTTTTTTGTGTTGCTATGTGGTAAATGTGAATTAAAAATAGAGCAACAAAAAATAAATCAACCTTGAATCATTTATACTTGCAAAATTGTTATGGCAATGAAGATAGTATGTGTAGCCAAATACTGGAGAAGAAAGAGCTGTGCATAGTTTGCACTGCAAGGCAGGTTTGTCTTTAAGCCTCATAAATGCAGACCTCTTCTAAGCTCAGTATAAGAATAAGACACTCTCAACCTTAAATAACACTTCATCATTGTAATTTGGGACCATCCGTCAACCAGTACTATTGCAGTCATATATTGCTTTACAAGAAGCTCAGTGTAATAACAAATGAGACTGACATCAGGAGGAAGACACAGTTAATTGCTGGAAGAACCACTCTCTCCATGGCAGTGTAGTCATAATTAGAAATGCAGGCTATACAGCTATGGGTTATTACAGATGATCTTTTTGAAAGGTATTGTAAACCATAACTTCTTGAGTATTCTCTCAGAGATTCCAGATATATTCTTCCTGCAGAAAGTTATATGCTCAAACCAAGACAATTGTTCTTGGACTATAAATCATATTTTATATCTCAGCTTCCAAACAGAGTTTCAGGAAGCTAGAAATCCTCTATGGCTTCTAATATGAACTGGGAATCTATATGCTTTAGGAGAGCCTTCTTAAAGGCAGAGTTACATAGCCCCAAATTTGTATGTATGCATTTTTTTAGCCAGCTACCCTAAATTCCCCTGAAAATAAATAAATTACAAGACAAATATATAACTGGAAATACTAATGTAGCCTCCAACATTATTCCTCAACATTCCTTACTCTTAGAACCAAATGTGTAATCTTTTAAATGTTGACTTTGCTTTTCACAACTTACCTAGACAATCATTTAAAACCATCAGCAGCTCAAACTTTCATCTTGACTATGGTGTCTCTCCTTTATTCTTCAAGATTTCTATTTTACAGTGGTCTTTGTGCAAAACATTTCTGGATCTTAAAGTCTTGTCTCTCACCCATCCTTACTAGAGACAGCTTAAACTCATACTTTCAGTTGCATGTCACACTCACCTCTGAAACATGCTTTAATTATACCATTCCCCATAATTTTCTCTCCTACCTCTGCTCTGGTTTGTCATCCCATCTTTAACCTTCAACCCTTAACAAAAATCTTGGAAAGGACTTTTTACATGTTCTGAACATGTAAATAATTTTTTGGCTACTCTCCTTTTCCCAGCATAATTTCAGAATGGGATACTGCATCATAACTGTCATTTATAACACTAACAATGCTGCTTAAAACAGAACAAAAAACGTTGATGACTTGAACAATGTCTGTAGACTCAAAAAGAGTATTTCAATCTGTAGAGCATGCTCTGTTTCCGATAAGCTAAATATAATAAGTCTTTGTATTAGAAAGGTAATGGTGCTAAAGTGTTCTACAGCTCCCTAAGGGCTCTGGATCAAGGGAAAGGATGACCCAGTTCTTATACAAACAATACTTAAAGGCTCCACTATCCACAATATAAATAGTTATAAATAATGTATCCTGCATTAAAGATGCATTACCAATAGGTAAAACATTGTTATTATTCATCAATCCCACCAGATAATATGGGCAAAAAAATTCCTCTTTCCCTTTTTGCACATACCTGATGTCTAATTCTCCATACAAAATCTGATGGATAACACCTTGATAAAAACATCTCCGTTAAAATCTCACATTCCTTGAAAAAACAGTCTGCATAGGAAATCCTTCTCACTAACCATACAAACTGACCTTTAATAATTGCTTTCTTTTGGTGGGCTGGGTGCCAACTTGTATAGTGAAGATAAGAATTAGAAAATGTAGCTTTTCAATAAATATTGGGCACAAAACAACGTTTTCATAATCTTTTGAGACACATACATCCATAAAGGTAACAGAATTATTTTCATAAGCTAAAGCAAATTTCAAAAATTCAACTGTGTTATTTGCATATTCAAAAAATCGTTCCAAACATTCTATAGAACCACCCCACACAATAAATATGTCGTCCAAAAGAAAGCAGTTGAATTAGATGCTTTGAACAGGCCTGGGCTCAATGATGCATGTACAATTACTCCTGTGTTAAATTTGAAGGATTATCGTGGTTTTTAAATGTTTTTTAATTGATTAATTGATGCTTATTAATTATTTGGATGTATGTTTAAGATGTGCTGCTTCATATGTTCAGTAGTTCTGATGAAGTTCTTGGATAAGAACAAAAACGCTTAACTTAATAAAGTTTTTGGATCACCTGCCATTGTACTTCTTCCTTAGCCTAACTTGTAATTTCAATGCAGTAAGAAACTCATTCTATGGCATCCAGGTCCAAAGCAGTCATAACTCCACTTTATTTGGCCCTTATCAGCACCATTATTGAGTAGAATGCCTCCTTTGTCATATGCCTGAGCAGACATATGCGACAGCTGGAATGCCCTGAAAGGTTCCTTTCTAGGAGAATCCAGGGTATAAACACATTGTCCTACACAGATCGCCTTAAAGTTCTATCACTAAACTCTGTCTCCTACAGGTTATGGAAAGGCGGTTTATGCCTGGCATACAAGGCATCATCAGAATCAGCTTTGATGGACCTTTCACAAAGTTTCAAAATGAATAGCATCAGAACCACTAGATCCAAGGATTTAAATTTTACTTGTAAAATAAATAAGACATGTTGGAAAGAAAGACGTGTCTCAGAAGATCCCATTGCTTTTGAACAGGCTTCCCATCTATGTGAAGTGAGTCCATCCCTAAACCTATTTAAGCATAGCCTTGACCAATGGATGGGAAATTGGAAATTTGCCCTGCATTTGGCCCCAATGTCTTTGATAGACAGAAGCAGACAGTACTGCCCAAACTAACATACTCCTCCACATAACCTCTAAAAACTTTGCAACATACCCCCTTCTAATAAATGTCCGTGATACACAGGGACATAAGGTTGGATTGCATGGTTAGGTTTACAAAGGCCCTGATGGTCTTTAGCCTATTAACCTATTAACTATCATGCAGGTTGACTTGACTCTGCTCTCTTTTTTAAATTTTACACTAAAAATAGGGTTACCACCTGTCCCACTTTGCGAGGGACAGTCCCTCTTTCGGCAGTTGCGTCCTGCAAAAAAAATTGAAAAAATGGCAAATGTCCTGAGATTTTTAGGACAAAAATTGTCCTATATTTTCTTTAATAGTTGCATAAAACAGTTATTTTGTATCTGAAACACCCAGATGTTATAAGAAAGAGAATAAGCAACTAAAAATGCTACAAGAATAAGCTTTTATTTAGGCAAAAAAGTGAAGTTCTGTCCTTTGTACTGGCCGTGGGTATGTTTTGCTGTGCAAAATCTGACATTTGTACAAAAAATGTCTCACTTTGGGTATTTGAAAAGGTGGCAACCATAACTAAAAAGTAGTTGAAAAAGTCTTAAATCCATTAAAAAACTGAGTCAAAAATGTATAGCATTCTTTATACCAGAAGTCAGAGAGATGAATATTAATATTCCTAAACTAGAATGTGCTTTTCCTATATAGCTTTGAACTTATCTTATACTGACATACAGTAAACTACATACTTAGCAAAAAAGTTAGGCATACTCTGCTATATGAAGTCACAGAATATCACTATCTTTTCCTAATGAAAAGTGAAGTGGCCACAAATGACTGCAAGAGCCACTTTGTTATTTTCTATACCTGGAACATTGTCCTCTTTGTCCAGTAAGTTCAAAATTACATCAAATCAAACTCCATGAGAGCTCAGGATCAACAGGATCTATGCCTGGAAAAACATCTGATATTTTGCTGATTGAGGAGCATACAGCTCGACCTCTTAGCCCAGGAAATCTGGACACAGCCTGACATAATGGTGGTAGAAGTGCCCAAAAATAGGGACATATTTTAAATATTGCTCTTATTCACTTAGAAAGCTGCTAGAGTCACAGGGTGCATATTAAAATGCATTTTTTAAAGAATATGAAGTCTGAAACTCAAATGTATGACATTATTTACTAATTTCATTCCTCAGATCATCCCAGTGATTTGACAGAAAACCAAGCATTTTTATAAGGAACAGACTGAAATTTTGAGGCAAAAATCTGTGGACATCTGGGCAGTTGAGAGCTGAAGAGGTTTTTAACAAGGCAGCTACTATTAACTGTAAATTATCTCTTTGGCAACATCAGAATCAAAATGAAATGAGTTGAATTTTAGGTCCAAACTGGTTGAAAACCTTTTTTCATTTACCTCCTACCTTTAAATGGTACTGATACAACAGCTAACTGATACAAGAGCAATTTGTTGTGTAACTTTCTGTCTGCTTCTTTAGTTATGCACATAATCCAGTAATCTAAATTACTATTGCTTTTTGTACTATATGTATAAAAACTGCAGTAATCACATAATCTTTTTCAAAATGAATGCCATCTACTATCCATCATGGTAAATCAATTAATCTCATTTATTTCTAATCACAGAATAATGCAATTTCTTTCAATTATCTTGTCTTTTATCACTGTTTTATCATATTTATTATACATTATTCTGTTCATATTATATATATTTTGTTCTAAACTGATTACAGTGCATATCATCATACTATTGCACATTTATATCCTGCTGTACTGTACTTCTGGTTCTTGATCATGGCTGCAAAGTGTACTTTTGACGAAATTAAACAAATACATAAAGAAATATGTATAACTGTACAATGGCTCACAAAACAAATTTGCTGCATTATCATTTTGTCAGGCAGTAGCGTGAATGTCTGTGTTGTGTTTCCTTCCAGTTATATTCTTGGCAGAATATCATAATACTAGGTAAGTGCTGATAGTGCAGGAAATTGAAATGTTTGATCTCTTGAAAATTCAGTGGTCTGTAAATTCTGAACAGTCCAATAATCTCAGTCAAGCTTCAGTTATGAGATCAGCCTATATATCTTAATTTTCAGATCATGACATCACTCTCTTTAACATGTCCCAGTGTTTTTGGTATAATTGTAAGAGTTAGAGTTGACTGCTTTGTACCTCTCAACCTCTTGGCACAAGAAATCTGGACAAAGCCAAACTAATGGGGAGACAGAGGCCCAAAATACGGACAAATGTTAAATATTGCTCTTACAAACTTAGAAAGTTGCTAAAATAAAATATTGTGCGTTACCATGCATTTTCTAAAGAATATAAATTCTGAAACTCAAATTTCTGTCATTATTTACTGAGTTCAATCCTCACTGATTTGCCAGAAAGCTACAAATTTTACAAGAAAGGGACCAAAAAAATATGAAGCAAAATGTGGACAGCTGAGAGGTATTACTACTTTGCTTGGTAAGGAAAGTAAATCATAGGTCAACTTTTAAAATTCAAAATTTTGGTATACACACAAGTCTGCTGTTTTTTTAGAATGAAATCTTCCATTGTAAAAATTTCCAATACTCATATCCAAACTGAAAACAAATCATCTCCTAAAACCTACTTTATAAAAACAGATTTTATTTTATATGATTTGTCTTGGGGCAGGGTCCAGCCAAACTTCAGATGTAATTAGCTGCAGTTATGGACACTAAATGATCTGAAGCTAATTTTGTAAGTAAAATGATTTGATGTGAAAAAAGCTCTTTGAAAAGCTTTCTCTATAAATGGATGTTTTTTTTTTATTTTGTTGACTGCTAAAGCATTAATCCTGTTTCCCCAAAGTTTCATTTTCATGACTGTATTTATTTCAGCTTACACTAGACTGTGAGACTGCATTCAATGTGTGTTGTGCTCATGCTTTTTGGGTATTTATCATTTTCCTAAGGTTGTGTAACCACAAAGTTATTATATTTATGTTCTGCCCAGAGTCTGCATGCCCTCCCTATGTTTGTGAGACTTTCCACCAGGTGCTCCAGTTTCCAAAGACATGCACTAGGTAGACTGGACATTCTAAACTGGTCATACGTGTGAGTGTGTGCATGGGTGTGTGGTCTGGATGAGCTAATGTGGCACGGCTAGTCATGAGGCAATATAAACCTTGGCTCTAGATGACTGCCACTGTTGAAGTGACACCCTGACCCCATGTACAGAAATGGGAAAAAGGGGTTGTGGATGGATGAATGGATTACAGTGGCATACTGGCTTGCATTTATCATGGTGGGGTACAAGGAAGGCCCCCTATTAAGACATGATTTTAGTTTACTTTGGTTTGGTATTTCAGGGAGGTGTTTACTGAATGTATGTGGGTCTATATTAAATCAGCGAATGCTTAAAAAAGCAAAAGCTGATTTATTGACACTATATAAGCGAAAGCTTACAATCCGGAACACTCGGAACAGCGATTTTTTTCCCTCGGAAAGAAATCGCTGTTCCAAAACAAAACAAACAAAAAAAAAACTTAAAACAATACATAAAGTGGAGCGCTTTACTCTCCACACCCCCGATGTGGGGTGCTATGCCTCCCACACCTCCCCTACTTAAATATGCCAACTCCGAGATCGCACTACAGTGCCGAAAATGGCAAAGTAACCAAGCGGCCAAGCAAATTCTTTCCCAGGGAAAGAATTTGCTTAAAAGCCACTTCACTATTTTGCCTTTTTGTTCTTTTAAGTTCCATCAAGGTGCATTTGAAAGAATGCATCTTCAGTCACTTAATAGGAACCCAATGTATGTGACTGACATTTTAATTTTGGATGGATTAGCAGTTGATCACTCATAGTGGAATCCTTGAATGACTGCTAAGTTTCTTTGCTGGCAGAAGAGTTAGAGTTTTCAATCTATACATTACTATATACATAAACTGCATAACTTGTAATACTTTTCTATGTGGACGTATCTAAACTAAACTACTTTGTAGTTTGAAAATCAACATTTGCAAATTTATCTTTGAAAGCCTTCTAAAACATGCAGAGTTCACAAATAAAATGACTCAAAGTTTTAATTGGCTGAATTTCTGTTTTTCATATCTGATACTCCTGTTCTTCTCTTCATACATTAGGAGGAGTAAAAACTCCCAGAAAGGGGCAAGAAAAGCAAGGTATGAAGAAAGGTGAATGGTTACTGGTGGACAGCTATGATGTCATAGGGTGAAGTAGCTAAAAGCTGTGGACCAGCTGTGATGTCACAGCCTGTGAGATGATAGCACTTCTGATGATAACAATAGAATGAAACTGGGTTTAGCAGCTTCCAGGAAGGCCATACATTGTGTGTGAAGTTCATCCACTCAGTCATATACAAACTCATTTCGTTAACACACCTGTAAAATATATGGGTCTATATTAGAACATCGAAGTCTTGAAACTTCGAATGTTCTAATATCGACCCCTATTCAGCGAACGCTGAAAATAGCTAAGCTGCAGAACACCACATTTCTTCCTAGGGAAAGAATTTGGTTGTCCATTTTTGTGGTTTCGCTATTTTCAGCACTGTGGTGGAAAGTTATGGGTCGGGTTCAGGTAAGTGTGCGATTGTGTGGACGTGAGGGTTAGGACACGGGTTAAGTGAGTTAGGATTAGGGTGCGGGTCAGGTAAGTGTGTGATTGTGATGGATGTTAGGGTAGGGTGGGGTAGGTGAGTTAAGGTTAGGGCGCGGGTGAGGTGAGTGTGCCATAGTGATGGACCTTAGGATTAGGGTTTGGGTTAAGGTAAGTGGATAGATGGTAGTGTATGTACAGTTTAGTGTAAGGTTAGATGTAGGATTTTAAGTGTATGTGTGTGGATTTACTGTTTTTTTGGTGTGCTTGTGTTGTGTGTATGTGTTTCGGAACAGCAAAATTTTTCCTTGGGAAAAAAATTTGCTGTTCTGCATGTTCGATATTTTAAACATTCGCTGAATAGGGGTAGATATTAGAACATTTGAAGATTTAAAACTTCGGTGTTCTAATATAGACCCAAATATACACACAACCACACCCATACACACACATATATATATATATATATATATATATATATATATAAAAGATGGGATTTAAATCTTCAAAAACAAGACTGTTTTTTTTTTTTTTTTTTTTTTTTTTTTTTTTTTTGCATGACTCCAAATGTTATTTGCTTGAAACAAATGATTCAGGATCATTCTCCATTTGTCAGGAATGACAGTAAACTTCCATGCTGATTTCTTACCTGAAATTATCCGAGTGATGCAGCGTTTTAGAAGTAGCAACAGCATAATAATAAAAACTGTCGCACTCAGTGATGCCAAGACAAGCAGGCCTAGCCGTCCATGGTCATCTGAAAAACAGGGTGCCAACATTAATAACAGAAAGTCTACACTAATGACTTTGTCATATTAGCCAATACATTTTTGTGTATTGCTATATGTATTTCTGTGAATTACCATATTGTAATAGTAAAGCATATCAAGTCAGTGTAAGAAAACAACTACAATTATTTAGAAGATGTTAGCTTAACCAGAAAAATAAACTCTCCTGCATAAAAAGTAAATGCTGTTTGATACAGTAAGAATTGACATTTACACTTCTCTGCCCTGGCATGTTTAACCCTTTTTTTAAACAAGAAACATCTTTACTAAATTATCACATATGACTTAGGCAATTATACACACACATTTATATATATATATATATATATATATATATATATATATATATATATATATATACACATATATATATATATATACACACATATATATATATATATATATATATATATATATATATATATATATATTGACAAATTTTCAGTTGCATATATTATACGTCACTTATAATCTTTCCAGTCATTGTCAAACATTACACAACTCATTCAGTTCCTGCCTTCCCTTAAACCTCATTCCTCCTCCAAAACATTATTCTGCACACACTGTTCCCACAATTCCCATTTTTTTTCTATGTACTTTGCTCCTACCCTTTTCTAAAGATCTTACTTCCAGTTGTTTATCTCTGTTATTTAACTCCTTGCACTACAGTTGGTTTATACTTTGATTTTAATTTTCTAGTAATTGCTTTTTTTGGTAGCCACCAGAATTAAAATCAGCAGGGCCTTACTATGTCTAGGAAATACCAATTCTGCATCACAACTCAGAAAATTGTTTCCTTAGTTATAACAGTTTGCTCACTCAGTATTCCTAATAGAGTACTTTGCAGGGAATTTAGTTTGCAAACTCATTACACTCAAAAAAAATATGTTTCCAGTTACCTGTCTCTTTCCCATCATATCTCCAACATTTGCAATCTACCTGAGGAAAAATTCTTTTGGAGTCTGCTTGGGGTATGCAGACACTTCCAAGCAAAGATCCTAAATCTTCTAGATTTTGCATATTTGGGAACCATATGTATATCCCTCATTGTTTCTTTGTGAATTCCTTATCCAATTTATCTTCCCAGTCCTTTCTAACATCCTCTGATTCCTATAGTCATCATGCAATATTTTATATGCTCTACTAATTATCCCTTTTTAATAGCAGCTTGTGCTCTATATTTTACTAAAACCATTAGCAGAGCAGATCTTTCACCTAGGATCCCCCTATTTCTTTCTCTTTGCCTATACTCTGATATCAGTCTTTGATAGGGAAGGCTCTAGCCTGCAGTCCAAATTAGTTATTGGCCTCTTTCCATTCTATTACATTTCCCTCTCTAATTATTTGCTCCCAATACCTTGGTTCCTTTGCCAGATTTTTCCAGTAAATTCCAGCCCCCTCTTGTCTATTTGCTATGTCCCTAATTGCAGTCATCCCTACTGGCAGAAGCTCCCTTTTCTAATAGTGTTAGCTTAGTTCTTAGAATACTTTAATGAATATATTGCTTCTCACTTTTTTAATCTCTCCAAGTCTTTTTGATTTCTAATACCATGATGGGAATGGGCCCCATTCCTAAATCAAAGTATGATTAAAGTTCATGAAATTAGTTTTGTTTCAGTCTTTGATGTCAGCCAGAAGTGCTCTTCACAGCATCAGCAATGTACTCAGTAATGACTCCTTATGCAATTCGTATGGGGTTACATGTATTGATAACATATCTAAATATGACTGTAGATTTTTTTTTATAAGACTCGTTGCTCCTACTACTATTGTAACTGTCTAGGTATCTTTCTTCCACATTGCTCTCGTTTCTGCCTGCAAATCCTGACATTTTATGACTGTGTCTCTCTGTATGCAAGACACTGTAGTCACTGGGTGTAGGGATTTCAGTGATAAAAATTGGATTTGTCTTCTTTTCATGGACCACTATATCTGGGTTTCTCGCAACTATCTTTTGAACTGTTGGTAATGGGTGATCCCATGTGATGTAAACTTCAACATTTTCTATGATGTTTTGTGGCTCATGTTTCCAGTGTTTTTCAGCTACTTCAATATTATAATGCTTGCACAATCCCCAATGCAACAGTCTTGCTTCATTATTATGCCTTTCAGTGTACAGTCCTTCTGCCACTAGTGTATCACAACCAGCAACAAAGTGCAAACCTGTTTCCAATTCTGTTTTACAAAACCTACACTTGTTTCTCCCACATGTTCAATGGATTTTGTAAAACAACATGTATGTAGCCCACTGTCTTGGGCTGCCAATATTAACCTTTCATCTTTTTGTTTGAATTTGCCTCTCCTTAACCATTCCTGTGTTCAGTCTTGATCAACATGAGGTTATTCCAGGGGTTTTCTATACCTGCAACTACATTTCTACATTTTCTACATTTCTTGCCTTCTCATCTGATCTTTCACCTTATTTTCTTTCTTTTATTGTAGCACATTCAGTTGCTGCCTGATTTTTATCTACTTCTGGTTTGATTTCCATTCCCACTTGATGCTGATATGCTTCTGCTAGGCTAAGAAGGGAAGACATCTTAGATTTATTCTCCTCATGTTTCAAAACGTTCACTATGTTTGGGTCTTGTGAGGTCAGCAGATATGTATGCAGTCCCACAGTTGCAGATCTATACATGTAATCATTTAGAAAGGAGGTCCATACCTCCTTCAGAACAGGGAATATATAATCCTGGTATGCACTCATTTTTTAAAAATCATTTGATGAACATAAAACATCCTTCTTGTTTTCCTGTTTAATCTATCCAACACCTTTTGGGGCCAGTCAATCACTCCAAAACTGTAAGTTAGGACAGGAAGAGCAAATTGGTTTATAGCTTGAATTTTGTTCCTAGATATCAACGCTGTTTTCAGGATTCATTTAAGTCTTCTAAAATATTCCTTGCTGAGTTTTATTTGCATTTGTTTGTGTTTTATTGTTGATCCTTCATCATGTCAATCCATGCAATACTTAGATTCGTCCCCTTTTTACAGTTCTCCACTATGACTTTAGTTAACAAATGATCTTTTGTTCCATATGACTTTCTTTTATTGCCCTTTTGTTCTATTGCAATAATTGAGTTTTCTTCTAAATGACTATAAACTCTGTCGGCATCAATTCCAGTGTATAGTTTATATGCTGTCCGAAGGCAAGTTATTGGTCTATAATTTTTAGGGTAGCTTGCAGTGTCACTCTTAAGTAGGAACATTGTTTTTCCTGTTGTTAACCAGGCTAGTCTCTGTTCAGGGTATGCATATAAATAGTTCTTACTCATGGCTAAATCTTTGTGCAAAGATGTTAATACTTTTAACCAGAAGTTAGGTACTGCATCTGGGCCTGGGGCTTTCCAATTAGAGGCTTTTCTTAACTTTGTTTCAACCTCTCTAGCTGTTATTTCATCCCATTTCATATCCTGTACCTTTAAACTTCTTATTCTTTCTTTTACTTCTTCTATCCATTTAGCATCTTTGTTATGTTCTACAGAATCTTCATAAATACTTCTCTAAAATTAATCTATTTCTTCTTTTTTGGGTGGTCTTCCAATTCCTTTTGCCTTGTTCCCCAGTTCTCTATAGAACTTTTTGGGGTCATCAATAAATTGCATTATCTTCTAAGTTTTTCCGCCTCTGCTGAGATTTTTAGTTTGTTATTTGCAATAGTGCAAGACAGATCATGATCTGTTCTAATACTATGTGTTGCTTTTATCACATCTATCTTTCTGAGTATTCTTGTTGATCTTTTCTCTTTTCTATATTTTTCTAACAGTGACACTTCTTATCTTAACTGCTTTATAGCTTTCTCTGTTTGATACTTCCATGATAGTATTTGACGTCTCCCCTTCCTTTCCCTTACTATCCTGTGTTCTTATGGTAGAATTTTATTATTAATTTAGTTGCACAGTAATATATCCTATTTACTTCTGTTATATCACACAGATCTCTATGGACAGTCCTAATTTCTGTGTTCATTTATTTTATTAAATTTCTAACTATTTGGGTTTATTGACCTTCTGCAGTCTATTTCACTGATCTTAATATGTATATCTATCTCTAATAAATCAAGCAATTCTTCTCTTATCTCATTTTCTTCTAAACTGAGGGCAAACTTTTTGTTCTGCATTTCCTGCGAGCATTCTGTAGAAAGTACTACACCATCTTCCTGTGGCACATTCTCTTCAATTTCATCCTGTGTCATCCGTTGCTCTGTCATATGGAACTCAATGGCCTATCACTCCTCACCATTGACTGCGCCAGAGTTGCCACAGTTTCCTGTTCCTTTCCTTGCTGTCCAGTTTCAAGTGAACATTTATAATGGCTTCCTGTGAAAGGCTTGAAAATATCTCCATATAACAACTGACCTGTTGCTTCCCATTCCACTGGTTTCTCCTTAATTTGGATGTTCATTGCTCTATCCTGCTGTGATGTTTTCTGAGTTAGATTTTCTACACTAAATCTTTCACTTTGCAGATACTCCATAACCTTAGTTTATATTTCTTTAACTTCTCCATTACTGATCTCCTTTTCTACTTTTCCTCTTTTTCTTATTTTTTGTATTGTAAAAGTTTTCATATCCAGATTCCTTTGCCTGTATTTCTCTTCAAATATCTTTGGTGCTGCTTTTTGGCTTTATTAGTTTTGCCTTTTCCTTTGCATAAATATTGCAACATATTAAATCTCTTTTTCTTTCCCATGTCCATATTTCTTCTTCAGATATCTGCTATCTTCTTGTTTCTCCTTACTTTGGGGACTTGTTCCACTATGCTGTGATGTAACCTGTGTTAAACCTACACCAAATCCTTCACTTCGCATGCATTCCAAACTTCAACTTCTAGTTTTTTAACATCTACTTTACTATTCTTCTTTCCTACATTTCCTCTTTTTGTTATTTTTTATTGTGAAAATTTCCACATCTTGATGCCTTTTCTTTGGGGCTGCCTTTTTTGTATTGATTAATTTGGCTTTTGACTTGCACCACATCTATTTTTTAACATCTACTTTACTAATCTTCTTTTCTACATTTCCTCTTTTTGATATTTTTTTATTGTGAAATTTTCCATATATTGATGCCTTTGCCTGTAATTCTCTTCAAATATCTTTGGGGCTGCTTTTTTGTATTGATTAATTTGGCTTTCGACTTTCATCACATCAAATCCCTCTCTTTCCCATGTCCGTATTTCTTTTTTATACTTTTCAAAAATCTCTAGGTTTTGCAGTTTATATTCTTGCACTTCCTCAGATGCTTCCTTTTTCTAAACATATCAAAGTTTCTTGGTGTATGGAATGTTTTTCACAAATCTGTTGTATTAATAAACACACATTTTTATTTGAAGGTTCTGTCAGTTTTTCATCTGGAAGTATTTTTCTTTCCTCTAATTTCTCTATTAATACTTTTGTATATCTTGGGTCTGGAAATTCTGGACTTAACAGAAACAATACATAATTTCTTTCTTATCCTCAATAGTCCACTCTATCATCTTTATGGTTCTTCTTTGGCCTATCAGTTTTTGTGATTTTTGTGGACTGCTATTTCCTTATACAACAAGGGGTCCATCCTCTTCCTGGGCCTGGCCTCATTGTAGGAATGTTTCTATATTTTGAGGATTCTACACTGTCATTTTTTTCCAGTCCTGGCACCAGTGTGCCTACCAGGATTGGACACTTTTTTTATCCTAGATCTTGTGCACCCAGCTATCATTTTTTTAATTTTTGACCCACTTCTGTCCATGATAAATGCTATATAAAATATGGTTTATATATCAGTGTTATGTTGGTGAGATTTTGTGAAAAACAGGGTCCACCTCATGAAGGTACTCACCAAGACTTGAGGATGAATTCAATTTCAGCAATACTACTCTCCTTGGCTTGCTGATTTATCATCTTTCCATTCAGATTCTGTATGTTTATTACTATTCTCCTTAAGGATCTGCATCCAAAATCTCAGTCTCTCCTTGTTTCTTGAGCTTCCCACCATTTCATCATCATCCTTTTCCACTTTGAATTATAGCTTTCTGCTTGTGTTATGTATAGGAACCTTAACTGTGTAGCTCTGAAATATTCTTTGAAATTAGGCAATCTCAAACTACCTTGTTCAGTTGGAAGGATCAACTTATTCCACTTGCTTCTTGGCCTCTTGTCCTCCCAGATAAAATCCTTCAACTCTCTATTAAATGCTATCCACAACTTCTATGCTGGTTAATAAGAATATGCCTTACTTGTGTATAAAACTAAAGGGATTAACTACATTTTCACTGCTTGTATCCTACTATCAATATCCATAGAAAAAGGGCTTCCAATTTCTCAGTGTTTAGATGATCTTTTGTTTAGCCTCTCCCACATATCCTTAGCTACCATAACAGAATCCTTTTAATCCATGCTATGTATTTAATATTATCATGTTCACATAAATATGAGTATTGCTGAATCAATGTGTGTGTGGATACATAGTTTACAGCTATTTCCTTTGTTTTATCTTCATTAATTTTGTATCCCAAAAAGACTTGAAACTGTCTCAGAATGTTTCACAACACTGAAATGTCCCTTTCTGTTTTTTAGAAGGAATAAAATAATATCATCTATAAATAAAGCCAATTTTTCTTTATTACCATAGCAATTATATCATTGAATTGAATCCCTTATTTTCTTTGCCAATGGTTCTTAATATAATATAAAATAACAAAGGGGAAAGAGGACATCCATGTCTGGTTCCTCTGCTCAAGCAAAACTTATCAGAGGGGACCCCTTCACTTAAATTTTTGCTTCGGGTCCCTCATAATTTATAATTTTATAAGGGAATGCAAATGTTTCCATTGCTCTATTCATAAAATCCCAGCTTATTGTCGAATGATTTTTCTGCATTAAGACCCACCAACAACAATGGTATTGTCTTACTTTATGTTTCTGTCTGGATCATCATTGTTCTATTAATGCTGTCAAATGTTTGCCTTCCCTCCACAAAACCACAACGATCCATATCTATCAATTTTTGTATAACATTTGCCATTCTTTTAGCCATTATAGACATAAACACTTTATAATCAGGGTTTAGAATCAAAATAGGCCTACATGAAGCTAGATCTGATGGGTCTTTACCATCTTTAGGTATTACAGCCACCACCACTTTCTTCAAGGATGTTGGTGATTCTCCTCCTTTTAAAAGACTGTTAACAAAATCTTCTACTTTCTTCCCTCATAACTTCCAAACTTCCACATGATTAGCATCTATTTCTGGGGATTTTCCTGTAGCTTGTTATACATCACCATTTTTATCTCATCTCCTTCTGTCCTAACACACAAAAATAACTGAAAAAAAAAGCTTTACCTTATATCATGTGGGATATCTCATGTATTACAAAAATATTGTTAAGAACAAAATTTTGTTTTACTTAACTCTTTCCTTCCTCTTCCTCTCTCTTACATAGTCTTCCAGTCATTAATGATATGCAGTAAGGGATATATGCTTTGGAGTCCCCTACAAGTTTAACAAAGTCAAAAAAGTCCAATATTTTCAGGTTTTTTAATTCCATCATGTTTCATAAATGTAATTAATATTTTGTAATACCACATTTATTCATCAATTTCTGAGTTGCTGGTGTCCTTTTCATTGATTTCCAGCTCCCAAATTCAGTCTCAGGTTCATTTTCATTGTTCTCCTGGTTCTTCTGGTTAACTCATGTGCTTTTCTCCGTCTCTCAAACATTTTCCTAAGGAACCCTGGTAAAGGTTTCACTGTCATAATCTCTCTATGGGCTTTATTATCAGAAGAATAGAAGCAGAATCCCCTTCTGTTTACAAGCTCACTATCTGTTAGACAAACATTTGTATTTCCTTCTTAACATGTTTTAAATCAAAAAATGATTTATGACCCTCTAGGAAAAAATATTCTGAAGCTAGCAGTTTAAATCTCACACCTCTTTCTTGACATTCCCTAATTATTGGAAAAAAATTACTCTTCTTCTGCCTGGTGTACAATGAGAAATCATTTCCGCAAACACTCTACAGTCTGCCACTTCTAGTACTTTGTCCTTCTGCCACAGTGTAGCCACAATCAATTATTTCTGTTGGTAGGATTGCATTTTTATTATTAAAGGTCTAGATTGCTTTTGCATGGCCAGGTTTGGAGTATACACACAATGTGCCATTTCAATTAACATCTCCTGCTGTGAAATACTGTTCCAGTTACTTATTTGTGCTTTCAAAAAATTAATCCAGTCTGTCCCTTCCAGTTTCTCAAGTTTTCTCTATATGCTGTGTCCTCTAATAATATATTCCCTTCAGTGTTTTGTTTATGTCTTGCACCAAAGCTGAAGCTTGAACTGCTTTTTGCTGATCTTCTGCAGGAGTCATCCAATCCAGTGCTTTGCCCTTACCTTTTGTGGCTGATTTTCTTTCAAGTTCTCTGAATTTCATTTTGCTGGCATCGAGGTAGTGCACTTACTAGTCAGTTACTAAAGTTTACCCAAAAAGACAAATGAACTGTCTCTCTTTTCTGACTTTCTGTTTTCACGTTAGGAGAGCTGAAATTAAGCTGTAACTCAGTGTCCCGCCATCCTGGAAGTCCCCCTGACATGTTTAACTTTGACCTAGATGTTTCCATGTCTAATGCTTCTTTAGAAGGACGTAAGAAAATGAATGCCTATCTGTAACATGCTGATACTTCTTGTTCCAAGTATGGAAAGGGATTTGTCTGAAATTCATTTTTGTAGATTAATCCAGGATTGCTTATGTAAAAAACATCAACTAAGCAAACTCTTCTAGTAACTTAAATATGAAGATACTTATTACATTAATAGAAAAACAGATGGGCATGCAAACAGAAACACACACAATAAACTTAGTCACCAATCAGGATCCATGTACTCATACCAAAAAGTACATAAAAAATGCACTTCCTATGCGGGAGGGAAAGCACCCTCATTGCACCCCCCAAAGTTACATAACCAACTCTGAGATTGAATTTTTGTACTTGCAGAACACTCATCTGTTGTACTTTCCACACAGCCAGCAGCAAATCTATGTGACATGCACTGCAACAAGTACTTACTTTCATACATACTGCCTCTCTGAACTGTGCACACACACTCGCGCACTCTCACAGACACACACACACACACACACACACACACACACACACACACACACACACACACACACACACACACACACACACACACACAACAAACAACTGATGACATACTCCCATACATACCACATACTTCTAAAGACATCTACTTCAAACCCTACCTGCAGGAATATCACAAAGTTCAAATCACTAACTGTGCACCATATGTACTATCTATCATTAAAATAACAACCATCTCATGCACAAACTTGCAGTAACTAACAACAACTAACAAACAACTATGTTCAATGCATTTTGAATTACTCACTCCAAATCTTACCTGCAGAATATTTAAACCTGCATAGAGTACACTGACATCATCTAACCTACACACATACCATGCACCACTGAGGTAGAAATGTCACATATCTTATACAGTAACAGACACTATACAGGAAAGAACCAGACCTACCACAGTGATGCACCATCTGTACATCCACCCGGTGAAAATATTTCTGCTAGGTGATTATATATGTATGTACATGTATTTGATAAGAGTGTATTTGAAGTGTGGGACGTGATGAAAAGGTACTTGCCAGTTGCAAACGTAACCGAAAGGGTGACTCATGGAAAGTGGGAGACTATGAGGGCAGCAAATCAGCAGCTGGGGAATTTGGGAATTTGACCATTAAAAAAGTAGTGAATGAACTCAGTAGAGAGAGAGAAGGCACAGAGACAAGACGTTCTGCCTCACTGTGTGTGCACAGAGTGGGCACTAATGCTTGAGGGACTGCTGGTCAGACCGTACAGGTTTTCCTTAGCAACTCAAACAGTACTACAGAGCTATAGCATAACTGTTGTTATACTGCAAATGGTGGCTCCAGAAATCAAATAAATTCCACAACTATTAGCCTCACATCAGTTCCAGGGAAAGCTTTTGGAATTATTCTGTAGAGAAGTATTATCAGCCTATCCCTATCAGTGCTCATGCATGCATCAGCTCTAGGGGGAGCATTCAAGACCCCATACACCATTTATAGCACAATTTCAGCAGAAATGTTGACACGGTCTCCCAGCAGACTGGCAAGAAAACTATAGGTTTATAGGTGGTTACTAGGCTATGAGCACAAGGGTAATTTAATATCTAACCAAGTTTAGCCCAGATTTACCAGAATATTGCTGATGTGTCAATACCCTAAGGAGTTTTACAAGATAAAATATAGGTTTTTACCCATCAAGTGCTCACAGGCTGATCCTGTCCATTATGGACATAGGTGTCAAACCAAGGGCAAATTTGAAATTTCGTTTCTGGGCAAGGATCCTGGATCTCACAACAGGGATACATATAGAAATGTGGTTGACTGACCAGAAACAGAATCTAGAGAAAAGTCATTAAACATTCAAGAGTAATAAGGTTTAATACTATGGTCAATACTGTTCAGCATAATTGTGTATGTGTATCACGGGTAGTTAGAGAATAAGATGACACCTAGGGAGGCGCAGCAATGACAAAGACATATATGTGTGTGCTGTGAGTGGTGCGGTGTTCACAATAACAGAGGGATATATGTGTGTGCTGTGAGTGGTGCAGTGATCGTAATAACAGAGGGATATATGTGTGTGCTGTGAGTGGTGTGGTGTTCGCAATAACAGAGGGATATATGTGTGTGCTGTGAGTGGTGCGGTGTTCACAATAACAGAGGTATATATGTGTGTGCTGTGAGTGGTGCAGTAATCATAGACAGAGTTAGCTATTCTGTGAGGACCAGGGTGGTTTGGAAGTTGGCATCTGTGGTTTAACTCTAGGAAACAAAAGTTATTGATTAGAATGGGATTTGAACAGATCATGCTTCCTCTGTATGTTGGTGTGTAGTGCACAGAATATGAAAAGGATGTGAGGGCTATAACTGCACAGTACAATGAGAAAGAGCAGCCTGGGATGATGGACCTGCAGTGGATAGATGGTGAAAAGGATATGGAGTTTAGAATTCTACAGCTCAGTTAGACAGAGCAATAACTGATGGCAGCAGGATGCTTGGGAAATGGATTTTGGAGAAGCTGATGTCAGCAGTTCTTTGTACAGAACACAGGCAGGGCTACTAGTTCTGACATTCTGACAGTAACACGAAGGTTATGCCGGTAAAACAAACATGGTAGAGAGGTACAAAAGAGTTAGACATATAAAGGACCTGGAGCACAAAGGATAACTCAGAATGCTTGACCTGTGCATCCTGGCTAGAGAGCAGAGAAAGGGGGGCTATGACATAGGTACACTGCACTGCTATATATCAAATTGGTGATGGAGATGAAAGGGCAATAAGTTGGGCAGAGGACATGTGACAGTTAGAAGGGTGATGCTTTAAGGCAAACTGAAGAAAATAAAATTTCATATATCCATAACAGGGTCCTAGAATATTAGGAGCATCGTGGGGTATGGCTTGATGGAAAGGTACATAAATGCCTAGAGCAGATGGAAAACAGGAGCTGAGTGAAGGGAAGGATACCTGTGTATGGAGCAGACTAGACTGATCCTATATATTCATCTGTTAGGATCTTTGTACAGAGTTGCAAAGCAATTAAAGGAATAAAATCAGCCCTATTTAACATGTGAAATGCACTTTAAATCTAGTATATCTGTAGAGATCGGAGTCTTTTATGTTTGTCCACAAATTTTATTTAATATTGAGTATATTAAAATTAAGACTTCCTGTGGCTATACTTAACGACTCTTTGTACATCTACTGGTAGCTTGGAGTTCTGCCAGCAAATTATATTATACAGGCTTAGTGATGCAGACAGATAAAACCCCAACTGCTAGCGAGATGACCTAGAATCAAGTAGTGACCTTGCTTAGGAGTAGCTAGCTGGAAGGGTGGGAATGAGTAGTCAATGGTAGCTCACTCATCCTTTGGGGGGGACAGCTTAAGTCCATAATATGCTGTATCACAGCATACAGTATATGGGACAATAATGTTTGCTTGGCACTGTTATGCAGCACATATACATACATTGTAGCTGTTATCTCACATATGTTAAACACATGTACACAGACGATTGTGTAGCAAGCCCTTGGCTCATGGGTTCAGTAGGAGCAAGTGCCAAGCCACCAGGAGTTAGGACTTGGACAGTGTCATAAAAATCCTGAAGGCTGCTTGGGTGACGGTCTTAGTGAAATCACCATTAGCCTCGCTCCCCCTCCTCCATAGGAGGAATGAATTATGTGATCATTAGTATAGGTTTAGATAGTTAGAAGGCATGGAGAAAATGAAAAATTGTGCGGTGATTCTTATTACAAACAACACATGAAGCAGCTACGGCATACTGATCAAAGTGGGTCTCTGAAATCCACTTTTGGATGCTTAAGGATTCTTTTGATTCAGATATGAAAAAATCAGCTGCATTATCCATATAGTCCTATAAATGTAATGTCATTGTGAATTATTGGCCAAAGGCTTGTAGTGTACAACACAAATCTTGTATGAAGATGTATGATGATCATAAAATGTAATGGCTAATCTGGCCAATTTGCAAGTCATATGAATTCTCCTCAGATGACACACACATCCATAAGCATAATAAAAAGATGTAAAAAGTGTACAGTGTACTATAACCTCAATTACAGTGCAGTAAAGAGACTGTCCATGACAGGTGTGAAGCTGGGTTTATCATAAGTAATCAGATCTAAAATAGAAATACAAACAAGACAATCTCATGGTTTTTATCTACCTTCATAATTAACAATATACATGGCTTTTTATTTTATAGGGAGGAATTATAATTAAAGCATATGATTTAAAAATAATACTTAAGTGCGGTACAAGTTGTCAGATTACCTTATTCATATCTACATAATATTGTCTGTCAAGAACGATAAACCACACAATAAAATTCACACAGTATAGCAGCACTTAATCTGAAGGAGTCATAGCTCTGAATCTTCTAACACGTATAATATTCTCCTTCTCATAAGATGAGCTAAAGTTCATTTTTACTTGTATCTACTGTAATAGGCTGGAGCAACAAAATAAATGTCTGAAATGCTGGCTGTGGTGCAGGTGTGTGTCTGCTACTCATACTTAAGTTAGAGCTCTGAGAACTGTCAGTTTCCTTGGATCTGACCTTCATTTGAGGGAGTCAGATGCCTGTCAAATTCGCTGTCCCTTCCATCTGTAAGAAGAGTGCATAGTAGAGTATGTCAGTGTGGCAACGAGGTAGCCAAGAGTACCCTTGTAAAGATGTTTTTCAGTTTCAGGAAAGTAGTTTTTAAGTAAGCTAGGCTGTTACCAGGTTCATTTAAGCTTATTAAATGTAAATGCTCCTTCACCAGAAGGCATACATATTACCAGTGGTGGTGGTGGTTTCCTCAAGCAGAAGCAACCGGCCTTGAGAAAGACAGCAAAAACATATTGCCGAAAGGACATTCAAGACCCTAGCATGAATACCATCTTCTTGGATATGCTGCGTTTCCATATGATGCTTAAGGATCCAGTAAATGCCATTTGGGAGAAATCTGTTGCATTCTGGTTCCAGCTTCAAAATGAATCACTCTTGTCTTGTACCGATTTACTGATAATCTGTCCAGGACGAGCCAGTACTCGCAGACAGTCAACTTCTTTTCTTTCTAGGCTTCCACATAAAACAGGCTTCAACCCAATGGGCATTGCTGGTGATCAAACCTTAAATACATTCATTAAGGAATTAAACATATAACTAAATAAATGCATGACTGAATGTATGAACAAATGCATAAAAATAGATAAATTATAATGATAAAAATGCAAATCTATAATCTATATAAGATGTAGCTGACATCACTTCTTACAATGACTGGTCATCGCTACAGAGGACACTCCTTGGCCTCAAAATCCTTCACAAGAAAGTTACATGGTCCATGTCAAACAACAAAAGGATCACTACTAATGTGACAAAGTTATGTGACACAGGTGACAAGTCTACAGACCCAATATAGACTGCCAAATAAATGTTTATTGCATATAGACATACATGCATACAATGAGCGCACACACACACACGCACACACACACACACACACACACACACACACACACACACACACACACACACACACACACACACATACATGCAAAGAGAAAGTTGTAGCACTTACAGTTAGGGCAAATTATATGCTTCCCAGAGAAGAGCACATCTGATCGCCACACCTTAAAAAAACAAATTTACACAAATGGAATTAGTGACTGAAGAATCTTAAGAGTTTTGTTTACTTTTTCAGATGCATAATCTGTGTAGAGTTATTTATAAAACAAAATTGCATATTATTTATTTATTTATTTAATTTGCTTTTTGTTTACTAGGAAAGTCCACTGGGCCTAGTCAAACTCATTTTCAGTGGAGGCCCGGGGAGAAAAGCTCTATAGCATAGACATTAACACTTAACATTTTACAGTTGAACATTACAATGATCTAATTCTACAGAGGAAATTGACAGTTAAAATAACAAAGATAAATTCCTACAGAAAAATAAAAAAGCTATCCCAAAAAAATGAAAAGCAATTACAAAAGTATGTACAGTTGTCAAGAGAGATATTACAGACATGTACAGTCTTAAGCAAACAGCAAATAACTTAAGTATCTACAATATATAGGATCTATTAGCTGTCTCTACAGTGTTACTGTTTTAACAACAATAGTGATGACAAGAAAATGTGTGAGTTACACAATTTTCGAAGGGGGCTTGGTACAGGTACATTTCCAGCAAGAACAGAAGTGATTATGAAGGGAAGTTTTGAAATGAGTGAAATTTTGAATAGTTGTAATGGGTGGAGGTAAAGCATTCTAGCTTTTGGCTATTGAGAATGAATAAAGAAGCTGACCGGGTGGGAGATTGTTTGTAAATCTGTAAGTTTCTGATCCCCTGATCTGAGTGGGCTGTTGGGGACATAACAATTAAAAGAAGAGCTCAGAGCAGGACAGTCTTGGAGTTTAAAGACGATTTTGTGAGCTGTTGTTAGTAGGAGAGGTAGTTAGGAAGCTGTAGCCATTTCAGTGATATGAGTGCAGTGCAGTGATGAGTAGAGTATTTGGAGTTGGTTGCGAATTTGGTGATTTTATTGTAGCAAGTTTTAAGTTTGAGATTAGCACAGGTTTGGATATTGGTAGGTAGGGGCTCGCTGAACAGGAGAGAGGGTAGTATGTTGTGGTGAGGGTTATTCTTGTGGATGGGCTTAGGCTGAAGTGATTGTGTCTATACAGGGTTCCAAGTTTAAAATGTGTTTTACAAATTTTGAGTTGTATATGAAGATCGAATTTCATTTGCTCGTCAATGGTGACTCCAAGGAGCTTTGTGTGGCTAATTACCTCTGTTAAAGATTTATTCAGAGAAAAGATAGTGGTCACACCTGTTTAGGGAGTTTATTTTTTTTAGGGGAGAAAAGTATGATTTTGTTTTTTTTTTTTTGTTTTTTTTAGGGTTCAGGGCTAGATGGTTATTGTGCATCCAGGATTCAACGACAGATAAGGCATTTTGAGTAAGTGTAATTAAGTCAGAGATAGAGTTAGCAGAACAGACGATGGTGGAGTCATCTGAATACTGAATGACTGATCGTTGAGATAGGGATGAAGGGAAATTGTTTATGGATATGCTAAAGATGATGGGTCCAAGTATGGAACCTTAGGAAACACCAGTGGTGGTGTTGAAAAAGAAGGAGATGGAGTATGCGAATGAGCTTCTCATTTGCATTTTATATCCTTCCTGTTTCACAGTTCACTACCTACCAATGGTGTACACTGACCAAATATAGAAATGAAAACAGATTAGTGATATTTTACTCTCACTCTGTCTCTGTCGGCTACTCTCCTGTATTCTACCTTTGTAGCAGTGACATGCTTAACCATGAGGAATAGCCAGACATACACCATGTCTTTTTAAAAAGTATTTATTTTCCCCCCTTCACTGTCCTCAAGGCCCTCTCCCATATCCAGCTGGCCAATTTATTTTTTCCATCAGTAAAGTCAGTCCATTTTTTCTTGAGCATGGTGACAGTCCCATAACATATTTGTTCCATAACCTGGACAACAACCCAGAAGCCCATTCATTCCCCAAGAGGCAACAGCTTGGAATCACAAGCAGGCTGTACTTCATGTGAAGTGGTCACTAACTACCCTAACCGTTCCCTACAGTGTGTGTGATGCAGCTAACACTGGTACCTGGAAGTGAACATGTAGTTCACCATCTATGTTGGAGTCTGACACTCACCACATCACCGCAGCACAACAGTACTTCTTCCTCATGTTGCCAGGCACTCATACTCAAACTACTCTCCAGGGTGGGCAAACTGACAAATGCTACCCTTTCCCACCCCTGCTATTCCTGCTTTCACTGGCACTATTCAAACAATGTGGCGTATAGCAAGGGCTTCATCCCTTTATGTCACAGAGCCAGGCTAAACAAATATTTATGTATTTAATTCATTTACTGAATTGAGGTGTGCTAGAATTTTACAATTAAGATAAGTCTTAGCATACACAACTATTTTGTTTAATGGCATTTTTTTTTCAAAATGCCTGGTTGGCTAGATTGATTTTTGCTTCAGTCTGCCATTTCAGGATTTTTTTCAGTGTTAAAAAATATAACTGTTCCAGAAAAAATGCAGTGCCTGGGGTGTATGAGCAACATTTTGAAAGATGGTTTAGAATTCTAGCTACTCCTCAGAGATGAATGTACCCTGCGTTTAGGCATCACCTATCACTTTCCTGAGGATTTCATACTTTTTTTAATTTCTCCAAATCTTTTGAGTTTCTATTACCATGACAGGAATAGACCCCATTCCTAAGTCAAAGTATGATTAAAGTTCATGAAATTAGTACTGTTTCAAACTTTGATATCAGCCAGAAGTGCTCTTCACAGCACCTGCAATGTGCCCAGAAATGACTCCTTCTGCAATTTGTACAGAGTTACATGTATTGTTAACATATATAAAGATTGTATTTTATTTATTATAAGACCCATTGCTCCTACTACTATTGGGACTGCCTGGGTATCTTTCTTCCACATTGCTCTCGTTTCTGCCTGCAAACTCTGATATGTTATGACTGTGTCTCTCTGTACACAAGACACTGTAGTCACTGGGTGTGGTGATTTCAATGATCAATGCCACTTTTGTCTTCTTTTAATGGACCAATATATCCGGTTTTCTAGCATCTATCTTTTAAACTGTTGGTAATGGATGATCTCATGTGATGTAAACTTCATCATTTTCTATGATGCTTTGTGGCTCATGTTTCCATTGCTTTTCAGCCACTTCAATACCATGTTTGCACAATCCCCAGTGCAACAATCTTGACACATTATTATGCCTTTTAGTATACAGTCCTTCTATCATTAGTGTGTCACAACCTGCAATGAGGTGTGCGACTGTTTCCAATCCAGTTTTACAAAACCCACATTTGTTTGTTTCTCCCACATGTTCAATGAACTTTGTAAAGCAATATGTACGCAGCCCATTATCTTGGGCCGCCAGTATTAGCCTTTCATCTCTTGGTTTGAATTCGCCTCTCCTTAACCATTCCTGCATTCATTCCTGATCACCATGAGGTTCTTCCAGAAGTTTTCTATACATGCGACTATATTTATGCATTTTCCACATTTCTTGCCTTCTCATCTGGTCCTTCACCTTATATTCTTTTTTTTTTTGTTTTTTTTGGGACATTCAGTTGCTGCCTGATTTTTAACTACTTCAGGTCTGATTTCCATTCCTGCTTGATGCCGATATGCTTCTTCCAGATTAAGCAGAGAAGTCATCTTAGATTTATTCTCCTGATGTTTCAAAACTTTCACTATGTTTCGGTCTTGTGAGGTCAGCAGATATGTATGCAGTCCCACAATTGCAGATCTATACATGTAATCAATTTCAAGGAGGCCCATCCCTCTTTCAGAACGGGGAATATATAAACTTGGTATGCAGTGTTTTTTTTAAATCATTTGGTGAGCTTGAAGCATCCTTCTTGTTCTCCTGTCTAATCTATACAACATGTTTTGGGGTCAGTCAATCACTCCAAAACTGTAAGTTAGGACAGGAACAGCAAACTGGTTTATAGCTTGGATTTTGTTCCTAGATGTCAACACTGTTTTCAGGATTAATTTAAGTCTTCTAAAGTATTTCCTTACTAAGTTTTATTCACATTTGTTCATGTTTTATTGCTGATCCTTCATCACTTTCCAAATATTTATATACTCCCTCTTGCTCAAGTTCTTTTACATCACATTCTTATCCCAAACTGATGTTTTCCTGGTACTACAGTTTTCCTGCATTAAAGGTTGCTTTTGCACATTTATCAAGAACAAATGACATTCTTATATCGTCTGAAAAGTTTTGACAACTTGCAGTTGTGCTTTCAGTTCCTCATCTGATGATCTATACCGTTTTAAATCATCGACAAAGAGAAAGAAGTGTTCACACTTTGTTGTTTTCTAGGAGCCAAATTATAGCCATGGCCTAAGCTGTTAAGTAGACAGTTTAATGAGTTAAGGGCAAGGCAGAACAGCAGTGGTGACAGAGAGTCACCCTGGAATATTCCTCTTTGAATTTTCATTCCTGGGATAATAATTTGTCCTTTATCATAGCTTAATTGCAAAGTGGTCTGCCACTGTTTCATGGTCACTGTAATGTAATCGATTAGTTTAGGGTGTATCTTATACATTTTTAAGCACTCTTTTATCCATGAATGTGTGACACTATCAAATGCCTTTTTGTACTCAGTCTATGGCATACTTAGATTCTTCCCCTTTTTACAGTTCTCCACTATGACTTTAACAACAAATGATCCTTTGTTCCATACAACTTTCTTTTATTGCCCCTTTGTTCAACTGCCATAATTGAGTTTTCTTCTAAATGAATATAAAATCTGTCGGCATCAATTCCTGTATATAGTTTATACGTCGTCGGAAGGCAAGTTATTGGTCTCTAATTTTTAGGGTAGTTTGCAGGTTCACTCTTAAGTAGGAGCATTGTTTTTCCTGTCATTAGCCAGGTTAGTGTTTGTTCAGGGTGTGCATAAAAATAGTTCTTACTCATGATTAATCTTCATGCAAAGATGTTAATACTTTTAACCAAAAGTTAGGTACTGCATCTGGGCCTGGGGTTTTCCAGTTAGAGCTTTTGCTAACTTTGCTTCAATGTCTATGGCTGTTACTTCATCACATTTCATATCATGCACCTTTAACTAACTTCTTATTCTTTCTTTTACTTCTATCCATTTAGCATCTTTGTTTGTGTTCCACAGGGTCTTCATAGATACTTCTCCAAAATGTATCTACTACTTCTTTTTCGGGGGTCTTTCAATTCCTTTTACCTTGTTTCCCAGTTTTCTATAACATTTTTTTGAGTCATCAATAAATTACTTATTTTGCTGTTTTCCTTTATATTTACCTATATAGCTTCTAAGTGTTTCTGCCTGTGCTGAGATTTTTAGTTTGTTATTTGCAATAGTGCGTGATAGAACCTGGTCTGTTCTAATAATGCACATTGGTTTTATCATGTTTATCTTTTTAGTAGTTTCCTTGAGCTGTTCCCTCTTCTATATTCTTCTAACAGTGACACTTCTTGTCTTAATTGTTTTATAGTTTTCTCTATTTGATACTTCCATGATGGTATTCAATTTCTCCCCTTCCTTTCCCTCACTACCCTGAGTTCTTGTGGTAGAACTTTATCAGTTATTAATTTATCTGCACATTAATATATACTGTTTACTTCTGTTATATTGCATGGGTCTCTATGGACAGTCCTAATTACTGTGCTCATTTGTTTTATCAAACTTCTGACTTTTTGTTTTTTTTTTTACCTTCTGCAGTGTATTTCTTTCATTGATCTTAATATGTCTATGTCTTTTAAATCAAGCAAGTCTTTTCTTAACTCATTTTCTTCTAAACTGAGGACACAGTTTCTGCTTTCTATTTCCTGCAGGCATTCTATAGAAAGTTCTATAGCATCTTCCTGTGGCACATTCTCTTCAGTTTCATCCTGTGCCATCCATTGCTCTGTCATATAGGAACTCACTGGCCTATCACTCCTCAGCATTGACTGCATCAGAGTTTCCACAGTTTCCTGTTCAAGTGAATGTTTATACTGGTTTCCTGTGGAAGGCTCCAAAATATCTTCATACGACACCTTACTAATTGCTTCATGTTGCACTGGTTTCCCCTTAATTTGGATACCCATTGCTCTATCCTGTTGTGGTGCTTTCTGAATTAAATTTTCTACACTGAATCCTTCACTTCGCATGTACTCTATAACCTCAGTTTCTATTTCTTTAACTTCTGTATTACTAATTTCCTTTTCTACTTTTCCTCTTTGTCTTCTTATTTTTTACATTATAGAGTTTTCCATACCCGGATTCCTTTGCCTGTATTTCTCTTCAGATATAATATTTCATTAGTGGGGAGCTCATTATGTCATCTAGGTTAGCGACAGCTACCACTTCTGCTATGTTACTGACAGCCATTGACAATGGAGGTAAGGAAGAGGCAAATGTTTGCAACATTCAGACATTGCTAACATATACATGGGAGCATATCTGTTTTTACTACCACAGAAAAGTCTGCTGTTTGCATAAAGTGCATCTGAACAAGTGGATCTGCAAAACCAGTTGATATTTAACAATGTAGACAGAAAGATGAAGAACTAACTCTTAGAAGAACTCTAGCATTCACTAGATGAAACCACGCCTTATGGGTTTGTTTTGTTTGTTGCCACTATGAAAACCCCTTGGGAGGCCAGACAGCAGCAGATAATGACAAATCTAGAGTGCTGAGTTTGTATTAAAAGTAATGGGTAATGTATAATATCAAAATACATTTATTAAAATAAAAAGACACTGTCTTATTCCTCATCTACATATCAACAGTGATGTCCTGAAAGAAACTGTATTAAGGGAAGAGGCTATGTAACTGAAACTGACAATGACTGTATCATGAAGAGTATATTATTCATAGAGAAAGGTAAGACAGTAGAGAATAGTCTTTTATACTTCTGTGTATATCTGCCACTTGTGCAGGTTTGGATTAATATTAGTATGCAATTCCTGAGGTACAGAAAGTATTTTTGATGACAGATTGATAGGTTCTAAGACAAAACACCCTAAGGGTGACTGGCAAATTTGTACTGAACAAGTCCCAATAATCAAACATTGTTTGTCGAGTGTTGATTTTATTTAAAATCCCAGTTGCCAGCAGTATTTGCATGGCCTTTTGTATGCAAAATGTTTTGCTGTAGTGATGGTCATCCAAGCATTGGGGAGTGGAACAGACAGCATAATATAGTACTAACTGTTGTTTCTTTTTCACTTTTTCTGTTCTCATAGGTTCATAGGTAAGTATTATTTTTATTTTAAGCCTAGCCAATTTCCTCTTTTTTGCTTGAATTTACCTATCCATTTTGCTGTTGGATTGCGCTTACCCATCCCATGGTTGATAATTATATATTATCACTAGTGAGAATAAATGAGATCATACAATAGATAATTTGAGGGGGCAGGTATGCAGGATAAAGCATTTAGGAGCTGCCTCTATTAGTAGTATGGGAGGGGAGTCTTGGGATAAATTTTCTAATAACCATCCATAGATCCAAGTTGCACTCGAATATGGACAAGGATGATCCTTGTTTGTTTATATGGATGAGATGTCTGTTCCAGTTCAGTGGTGTCTTCTGTGAGGTATACCTGTCCCTCCAAACCATTCTGCCGCTGATGCAGAAGAGGTTTAAATCCCTAGGCTATTTCTGATGCCATTTGACTTGTTTTTGTGCAGTAAATACATCAGTATTTGCTCTAGGGGGTGCCTTGTATGCCAGACACAGGTCACCTCTCTGCAGTCTATGGGATACTGAGTATAGTGACAGAGCTTTGGAGCTGTTCATGTAGATCATATTGATTAGGCCTTGTATCCTTTTAATAAGGTATCTCTTTGGGCATTCCAATTGTTACACATGTCTGGACAGATACACTGCAAATCAGGCAGAATGCTTAATGATTGGCCAAATAGGGCTGAATAAAGGGGGACAATGATATCTCCTGATCTGCACACAATCAGGACTACAGTAACTAATCTGAAGAAGTCTGATTAAAAATATAATTAAAGCGATCGTTATGTATTCTTTGCCTGAAACCTCAGGCAATGGGATTTGGAACTTCAGCAGAATATAGGTTTTGTTCACAAAGGACTTCAATATAAAGTGTTTTCTATTTCACCTGGACTCTGTGACAGTTTTCTATTACTGGACTGCATATGAGATATGATATTCTATCCTAGATCCATTACAAAAGCTGTGCCTTCTGTTTGAGGGAGTGTTTTAATAAAATTTCCTAAATGCTATAATCTGCAGCCAATCAATGTGCTCAAACAGCCTTAACCCCACAAACTGTAACATGTTAAAGCTTTGAACATAATAATGGAATCAGCATTATCTACAGAGTTAATGAGTTTGATTGAGGACTGCCTTACAGTAATTACATTTTTATTCAGGAGCACAGTTCAGATGAGCAGCATAAACATGCTTCATTATGTATCCCAGATAGAACATACTGGAAATAAAGTATAAGCCAGCAATAGCATTTCTTGTTTCAGAATTAACAATTTGAGAAATACAAGTTGTCATGTGGTGTATTGGTACATACTTGCACACAAGAGCCAAGTGCCTGGAATGGAAGGATCAGCTCTATGTTTTCAGTATCAGAAGTGGAATGCTGCAACACAAATATTAGAGAAAAGTTAACAATTATGTTCTAATCAGTAGAAAATGTAACAGTAAATACAGAAGATTAAAATTTACTACTGCTGTAAGCACCAAGGACCACCAGTGTGACAAAATTTCTGGAATACATGTACCATACTTTGTGTAAGATGCATGCATCAGCATGCTAATTAAGGGTAAACACAAGTGCTGCATGCCAAGAGAACTAGGCTAAACACTTGTCCAATTCTGCTGGGTAACACACACACACACACACACACACACACACACACACACACACACACACACACACACACACACACTAAGGTGAAAGCCAACCACACAGAAAAAGGTAATTTTTATCCCCCAACAAAAGGAAAGCATAGCATTATGTTACTGATATAATAGTGGTTATGAGATTTCTGCATTTTCAGTTTAGCTTAATAGCTGTGACACCTTGTTTTACGAAGAACTATAATAGAAAGTTAAAGTTCTTATAAATGGCAAAATAAATAGGAAGCACAAATGACCACATAACATGGCAGCAGCATAGTTTGAAATGAAGCTGGTAAGGAAGGCACATTTAAGCTTCGTTATCTGTAATCAAGTGGTGGATTCAGGCTTTACAATGTGTATGCTTAAACTGCATAAAATGCTGAATGTGCAAATGAAACTGGTGTACTATTTTGGGAGCATAATGCCTTAGTGTCAAATTCTGTCTCACAGCAAGAGGATATGGGGTTTAGTCTTGACCACTGGATACAGGCTGTGAGGAGTGTGAATTTTCTTTTCCTAGTGTCTATATGGGTTTTGCTGCATAATTTAGTTTCCCCTCTAAAGAACTTGTTTGGCTTGTTGGTTGACTTGAGTGATTGTTGACCCACAGTTTGCTAAATCACATTTTTGTGTGCGTGTCTATATATATATATATATATATATATATATATATATATATATATATATATATATATATATATATCTAGATATATACATGTGTATATGTGTATACCTATGTGTATATATATATATTATATATATATATATCTATATATCTATATATATATATATATATATATATATATATATATGAGGGTCTGATGATAGTGGTACATTGGTGCTTAAATTGACAGCTTTCCTGCTGGTTTAATTTGGTTGACAGGAAAACTGATCAGCATTGATGCAATATTGCTATAATACCAGGGTTGGGAAATATGCCATTTCCCCATTATTGTGTTATTTTGAAGTTGATATATTTAAGTGGATGGGGTTGGAAGGGTGCAGGGAAGCTTGCCCCAGAGTCCCCTTTAAAACATCTAAAACCCATAACATCTAAATTCATAACATTGAGACCAGAACATCTAAAACCCATTTTTTTTAATTTTGGGGGCAAGCCTTCCTTTGCTGTTTATGTGGGGGAACAGCCCTGATATCTCCCAAACATATATATTTAATCTGAGGTCATACAGTAGTGGAGTAAAGAAAAAAACTGTACCGCTGCCAAAGTTGTTTTAGCACTTTTACTTAAGTTTATCGGGATTTGTAGAAACGGCTGTTCATAGACTGACACATTCCCAGTCCTGTGCCTTCCAACTCCCTTGTGGAGATGAATAAGTTTCAATATCTGGGACTTAATTGGCTGATCCTTCATTTTTGCACATAAGGCAGCAATATTGATGAATCTCCTTCTCTGATATTTTACAATATGCACATAAGGCAGCAATATCGATGAATCTCCTTCTCTGATATTTTACAATATGCACATAAGGCAGCAATATCGATGAATCTCCTTCTCTGATATTTTACAATATGCACATAAGGCAGCAATATTGTCGAATCTCCCTCTCTGATATTTTACAATATGCACATAAGGCAGCAATATTGACGAATCTCCTTCTCTGATATTTTACAATATGCACATAAGGCAGCAATATTATGAATCTCCTTCTCTGATATTTTACAATATGCACATAAGGCAGCAATATTATGAATCTCCTTCTCTGATATTTTACAATATGCATTTGACACGTGTCCTCATGTGGGGGCTATTGGCCTCCATCCTTGTGTAAGCTAAGCTACTGGAGTCAGTTTGGCTGGGAAGATGTCAGCCTATGGCTGATTCCCATGAGTATTACAATAGTGATCTTTATAAAACGTGTGTGTGTGTGTGTGTGTGTGTGTGTGTGTGTGTGTGTGTGTGTGTGTGTGTGTGTGCGTGCATGCGTGCGTGTGTGTGTGTGTGTGTGTGTGTGTGTGTGTGTGTCTGCATTACACAGTTGTTACCACATGCCCAGAGGATCTGCAACCTGCATCAAAACAGCAAGCACCATAGAGCTTCAGAGTATGCATAGAGTAGGCCCTGGGTCACATATGTTCCCTTATTTCTTACAACTGTAAAACTGGCAAAGGTCGCTCTATATATTTTAAACTGTATAGTTGCTTTGGAATCAAATAATTTTCCTCCTTGGTATAAAATACACTTTTAGCTTTTCTGTTTATGAAACATACTTGTGTGGTACTAGAAATTATATTTTCATTTGGATTCTGATTATGGCTGCTGCCGTTGCATTTGTGATGTTAACCTGAAAGGATGATAGCATGGCGAAATTGGAAACAATGCCTAAACAATTATACTCATTCAAAATTTACTCTTATGAAATCTAGGTAAATAAATCTGCTCAACATAAAAACCTACAATACACCTACTTGGCAACCCAAATCAGTTTTAGAAGGAAGCACATTTTTTCACTGGCTGCAAACATTTAGAAAATGCCACTTTGAAGTTTATTAACTGTAGATGATGCTTAATCTCATGCTCAGGCATTCTCAAAGAAATTCTAAAACCTGCCACAACCGTCACTGTCCATCTGACATCACCCCTTTGATCTCTCTCTTCATCCTTCTATTCCACCTTTACTTTTCTTTAAACATGCACGTCAGAATTTAATGTATTAAACCTTTTCTTGAACAAATACTCTCCAATGCCCCCAGAGGTGCTGACAATCTTCATACATGGTTTGTCAGGCACTATAAAGGCTTCACAAGTGCTCTTCATCAACACATACATAATGTATGCCTGAACCAAATGATTATGCCAATGATCTGGAATGCAGCAATGAAACACTTGCTCAAACAAGTTAAGCTTATGTGAGCATCCAAATAGTGGGCCCATAGTTGTATTACTCACTCTAGGTAAAATACTTGAAAGGTTAATTTACAATTAATGAATAGGATACCTTAGTAAGTACAACCTTCAAGACTCTCAACAACATGGCTTCCTGCAAAGCACAATGACTGCCCTGTGGACCTTAATGGGCAATATCTTTCTAAGCATGGACAAATATAATTGCAATAGTTGTCTTTATTGATATAGAAGAAGCTTTTGATCATATTTACATAAAGTGCTCCACAATCACCTGTTTGAAATTGGCATTAGTCAAGAGTCAAAACTGGTTCAGTACTGTTTATATATTCTTAATTAAAGTGGCTCTTGAGTTCCCCCATGTATATCTCATAGTATTTGCAGTTGACATGGCTTTGTATTGATCAATTTCTCACACTCAGAATTAAAATGTAACTAGAAAATGAACACAACCAACCAACTTTATATGTGGTTTGACAACAAAAGTTTACTTTTATGCACTCTGGGACTAATAAAAAAAAATGCCAAAAATGCCAAAATCCTGGAACACTGTTGTTATTAAAGGACACCAATTTGCAAAAGTCCAATCATTCAAATTCTCAGGGACCTATATAGATCAAAATTTAACCTTCAAAATATATCAAGATAAAACCAGAAGCAAAGACATTTAATGCCTGTTTTGGGCACAGAAAATTGCTAACGTTGTTGCTCTGTGAGCTAGATATACCATAGCAAAAAGAGTGCTCGTAGCTGAGCTAGAACATGATCTACTACTAGTCATTTCACCATCCATTAAAATCTGAAAATTCTGCAAACCACATCAAACAAATATATTGCTTTATCACAAGGCTTCCCATGCTAGAATACCGCAGCATCACTCTCTGCCTATTAAACAAATATCAGAGTTCTTATTAGGCTCTGTCCTATTCATGTTGTTTTTAAATCTGGAAACCTTTCCACTTTGTACATTTAGGCTTATTTTGAGATTACTTACAGCCTAAGATGAGGCCATCACTCAGTCCCTCTCCTATATATACCTTAAACAGAGCTGACAAACACATCTCACTGCTTCTAATTTTTGGTCCAAAACTCAGAGGATCTTTAACAACCCCCCAAACTCTGAAACATTTAAGCTCATACTCCATTTTTGAGCTAAATTTAAATCTCTCCTTCTCAAGGAATACCAATATAACTTTCATGTATTTATTTATTTATTTATTTATTTATTTGAATTTGTCTACAGGGGTAGAGCACTGATTAAATCTAATCAATTTCAGTCACAGCTAGGAGGGCAAAAGCTGACCAGAAATACAAAGTACACCTGAGTGCAATAATGCACAAGTGACAGTGGAAGGGTACAATGGTAGAATAATGCTGTGAATACATAGTTAATCCACTGTATAAATGTATAATATGTACAAAAGTTTCAGAACATTTGAGAAATTAGAGTAAAATAAATTAGAGACATGAAAAGGAACAAAGGGTCTTAGTGGGTGAGTTAGAGTGAAGAGCTAAAGTAGACTTAACTGATGTAACTTGAGGATAGCAGATACATTCTTCTTGATTACTTAAATGTGATTTCAGAAGAGAGCAGAATTTGGAATAAGAGGATGACTGCTTCACAACAGGTAACATAACATAAGCTCAACCTTCAGTTCAACATTTTCTACAATCAGTCAGTCTCCATTCTTATTCGCTTTTCTTCATGGTAACCTGGATTAATCCATCTATATTTATATTGTAATTAGTCACATTTGTATATATCACTCTGCTCGATAGAACTCATGTTTTCCATTTAACAAGCTCTTGTAATGAATATAATTAGCTGTACTTCTTTTGATTGCTTGTTTTATTTTGTCTGCTTGTACTGTTCTGTTTCTTTTTTTCTTGAATTTTCTTGCTGTAAATTTTTTACACCTCCAAACCAAACCTGAAATTGTTCAACTGAAATCACACCTCTGTCCTAGTAAACAAATTCAATCAATCAATCAGTCAGTCAATCGAAGATACTAGCATTACTATTTTATGTCAGAATGCTGGAAACTACAAAAGGTATATTGTACCCTGGTGAAACCAAGAGAAACTAGTAAATGCCTTCCACAAATTAACAATGAATTATGTACTGTCACTGTAGTACTCGACACACAGAAAGGTAAATCTGCAGTTGCTCCATGGTGATTTTACATATTCTGTATGACATCACTTTTCATTCTAAAATCATTCAAAGCACAAAGGTCTGAAAAGGTGCAGGTCAACATGATGGTGTTTTAAGAACTTGGGTGCAAGATATGTAAATAAAATGGAAAATATCATACAGTAACACTGGTTGCACCACTGTCTTATACACCTTACTTTTCAGCTTCTTTGGCATTCTTCTGTCATATACTACACCTGAGACTCTATGCCAATTGGCTGTGGTTAAGGCAGTTACCAATACTTCTCTACCAAATTTCCAGAATATCATTCTTATAGAACTCCTGCATGACAAATAAAATTGCTATGCAGTTTTCACTTAGAATGTGAATTTATAGCAAGTCTAAATTATTTTTTGGAACTGATCGTCTCAACTTATTAAATAAAAATAAGTATATATACAGACAGCAAAATGCTAATGTCAGACAGCAGTTGCAGTTAATACCACTATATGCAGGGATACAGAGTAACACAAATCAGACTTCTCTAGTCACCTTTGTGACAGTGTGTATGAGGTATGTTGAATTACAATCATGGCCATTTTTGCTACACAGAGTTGCACTAAAGGATGCAGGAATATAGGACTTGAATTGCAGAACCAGCTGAAATACTCCAACCTCCACATCCACGCTCCAATCTGTAAATAAAAAATACAATTGTAATATTCTTTTTACTTGCATAACATACAGTTGATTTGTTTCATTTGATGGCTATTTATACAGTGAACCAGTTTAAATGAAGGACTGCAATTTCTGCACCTTTCTTTAGAATTTGTTTACATTTTAATACATTATCTGGCTCCATTAAAACTGTCTGTTGTTACATGCTTAAGCAAATATGAATACAGACCTTTTTATTTAAACTCCTCATCATCTGCACTCTTTTTTGTAATTTTCTACATGGGGTTGGGGTAGGATTTCAACTATCACCATCTGTCTTGATTCAATGCTACACTCCTGCCTTCTGTGGCACTCATGCCTGACTGTTGCAGATCTTCTTTCACAAATTCCATCCACCTCTTTGCTGGATGTCCTTGTTTCCTTTTACCTTCTTCCTGTCTGTCGCAAATCTTCTTCACCAGATTGTCTTCTACTTTTCTGCACATCTGTCTGAACCACCATAATCTGTTCTTTTTTAGCTTTTCTGCAATTGAAGCTACTTTGGCTTCTGATCTTATATCCTCATTTCTTCGTCTGTCCCACAGTGTGCATCCTACCACCCTTCTCAGTCAGTTCATTTCCATCACCTCTAGCTTCTTCATCTGTTCTGCCTTTATTGCCCAGGTTTCTGTACCATACAGTAACACTGGTTGCACCACTGTCTTATACACCTTACTTTTCAGCTTCTTTGGCATTCTTCTGTCATATACTACACCTGAGACTCTATGCCAATTGGCTGTGGACCTTCTGATTCTAGGTGTGACTTCTTCATTCAGACTTCCCTTCTCCTCAACCACCCCTCCCAGATATGCGAAGCTATTTACCTGTTCCCCTATCTTCCCTCTATCTCAATTCGCAGCTTCTTCTGATTTCCCCAGCTTGCTGCCATTAACACTGTCTTATCTGTGCTCAGTTTCATCCCACGTGCCTTCAGTTTTGTATTCCATTTCCTTATCCTTTGCTGAAGTTCTTGCTGTAATGACACGTCATCTGCATACAGCAACTTTGTTGATCTAGCTCTTCCAATCTGTTTGCTAATGTAATCCATCACCAGTATGAACAGCACTGGGCTCAGAGCTGAACCCTGGTGTACACCTACTTCCACTGGGAACCCCTCTGTGAGTCTGAACACTGTTTGTCATTGAATCACTAGGTCCTTGTACATAGCCTGCACTAATTATACCACTGTTTCTGCAACCTTGAACCACCGCAGTACTGCCCAGATCAGCTTTCTTGGGACCTTGTCATATGCTTTCTCCAAACCTAGGAATGTCCAGTTGGACTCTTTCCTCATCTCTAGCTTCTTCTCGCATCTTACATTCTACTGCTCTGCATATCCATTTATCAGCCACCCTCTCCAAAACTTCCATGCAATGTGATAGGAGTTTGATGTCTCTGTCCCTTTTGTTTTAGTACACTGGCATGAGTATGCTTATTCTCCAGTCATCTGTGATACGACGTTCTCTCCACACTGCTGTGAGTACCCTCAGAAGCCATTTCTCCCCATCTCACCCAGCATCTTTATCATATCTGCTGTGACTTCATCTGAGCCTGCTGCTTTCCCTGACTTCATTTTCCTTAGTGCTGTTCTTACTTTTTCTATGGTGGGCTCCTCTTCTTCTCCTTGTAGGCTGTTTCTGGGGCAGAACAGCTTCTGTGGGGTTTTCTTTATTCAGAAGCTGCTGGAAATACTCCTTCCATCTGCCTTTGATGTCCTGTGGACTGGTGAGCAGGTTGTTGCTGGTATCCCTTATGAAGGGTGTCTGACTGTCTTCTTTTATCTTTCTGTCTTTGCCTTGCAACCTGATATAGTTTCTTTCTGCTGCCTACTGAGTAACTTTCAAGAAGTTGGTAGAGTACCTCTGATGTCCTATTCTTTGCTTCTGCTTTCTTAGCTTATTTGTTAGCCAACCAGTGTTCCTCCCTAGCTTGGTCCGTCTTTTCTATCTTCCACTTTTTCCTACACTCCTCCTTTCTTTTGATGACTTCCTGGACTTCTGCATTCCACCACCAGCTTTCCTTATGCACCTTATTACCATACCTGGCTCAGCCACATATCTGTTCTGTAGTCCTCTGTAATTAATTTCATTAAAAATGACTAGTAATTGTTTATAGCTATCCAGGACTGATTTATGCTACCAATGTTAGCTATTTGCTGGTTAACAATTGCATTATTCATTATCACCTAAATGAATTACCTGAAGATGCGAAAAAAGTCATATTGAACATCCATCCTTGACTGCAGAGGGGACTTTATTGGGTTAAATAAAGATTTGTACCAAACTGAGTAATCTAACAATTTGCCAACAGCATATCACTAATCGTATATAATACACCAACGTGGTGCTCCTGCAGGCAGAATGGTAACTCAAAATATCAAATAAAATCAACTCAGACAAAATATAAAAAAGTTATTTATTAAGGTGAGCGCTTTCACGGTAAAACACCGCTTCATAAGACCACCCTTGTTTGGAGCTCTGTTTCCTGGTTTCTGCTGTTTTTACTACTAGCATATCACTAATACTTAACTTCACTACCACAAAACATTGATACAAACACACACATACACTCACACAGCACACACACACACACACACACACACACACACACACACACACACACACACACACACACACACACACACACACACACACACACACACACACACACACACACACAAACACACACACGCATGTAACAAAAAAGCACTATAGGAAGTTAACGTCACTGCCTGTTTATTATATGTTATGTCCACACCCCTACAATTTTGATGCATGCACAAATAACTCAACAAATTACCTTTTAAATCTTGTGAAAGTAAACTATTTCTTATCAAAACAATTGTCAAGGAATCAAATGAATACTAGTCTGGTGACTTTAAGGATTATTTCTTAATTGCAAACTTTGTAAAGCAGAGTGTGACATTTTACAAGTGACCAAGTCAAAGTTTGGAGGATATTAGATTGAAGAAACTAGCATAAAATTACTTGTATCCTTCTAGTCTCACTGCAGCTATGCTTTGCCTGAGGAAAATCATGATTGTAATTTCTATTATTTATGCTGTTCAGGGCTGACCTCTGGCGGGGTGCATTTAATGTTGAAGGCTATGTTGTAGGAAACTTAATGAGTTGTCAAGTACAAACCCACTGCCTCTGGTAACTACTGAAATGGTAATGTGGGCCAGGTAAGGATAATTTCTCAATTTTCCTCTAAGCAGCGAGACCCAGATTATTGTTATAAAGGTTAGGGGTTGATCCACAATACTCAAAAGCCAGTTTTTGTATTTTAAAAATAAAAATTCAACATTTTGACAGTTACTAGCTGTGAATAGTTAGAAAGTCTGTATTGCATCTTTTCTGCCCTACAAAAGGTGCAGTGTAGTTGCAGAGAGTAGGGTAACATCCAGGAGCAGTTGCTAAACATATCTGACTATATCTCAGATATGAATGTGTTGTCTTACAGAGAACCAAGTAAAAATTAGTCACACGGCACTGACAAGACACTGAAACATTATTCTCCTTTATTTTGGTCTCAGTGTAATGGTACTGTACTCATTTATGAAAAGGGCTGAAAGTCGCATGATTTATTTTATTTTATAGTCTTAAAAGGTAGTGTAGGCTCAAGCTTTAATTCTGAGATTGCTGCTTAATGACTGGAACTTTCTTAAACATTTTCATTTTATGTAGGATTTCTTGCTGTTCAATATGTGATGTATGACATGTGTGACTTTTGACCCATAAACATGTATCCCACTGTAAACAATGACACACAGGTTTCTGTGCAGTCATTTTTGTCTACAAATTTCACATCTGCTTGGATAGCATAAACCCCATTAGTAATCTTAATGCCATCAAATGGGTATTTGTGGAACATTTGTTTACGAAACAAGAAAAGCAGAGATACTGCCTTGGTGAATGTCCATTTTGTTATATGGAACTCATTTTTCTTTAATAAGAAGTAAAGTGAAATACTCTACATTTAAAACTGGACACGCTTCACTTTTTAAAGCAAAAAGTATAAATATTCACTGCGGTATTACTTAATATTACAGCTGAATTAATTATACCTATCTGATCCATCATGTATAAATCTACATTGCTCTCAGCATGAGTAGCTTTATCAGTAAGTCTCCTCTTCCTCTGCATCAGTCTTATAAAGATCCTGCAACTCATTCAGACTGCTCCTATTTATTTATCCATCTTCCTTTACTTGGTAAGTCTGAACTGGATAAAGCCTTTTTCAGCTGAGGCCTGTGGAGAAAAGCTCCACATTTAGCAATAATTTTGTGTATACATAAAATACAGTTACATGATATCAGAAGGAATGCAAGATATAGGTAAGTGTGCATAAAGGTTTACTATCAATATATCGAAAATTTAAAACAAATGGTACGAATAAGTGAAGTGTTGCACCAAAACGACACCTAACCGAATGGCCCTATTGTTGAAAAACAGCTGTTAATGCCAAAAATGTCAATAACGACATTTTACCGCATTAACAACAATGCCACCCTTACCGTAACGCTCTAAACCCTACACCTAACTTTCCGTTTATGTAGGGGGGCAAGTCCCCCTGCACCTCCCACACCCCCCTAACTTAATATTCCAACTCCAAGATCACACTACAGTGAGGAATGGGATGTATTTCCCTAACTGCACTGTACCGCGATCCCTTTACATGAGTGAACGTTATACTTGCGAATGCACAGTCCATTCTCAAATATGACGTTTGCTCATGTAACCTGAACACATATGAAGTATTTGAATATTTGTTGTTCGAATACTTCATAGCCATGCAATTGCATGGCAACATTTCAATGGTAAATCGTGCATACATGAGGGCAAAACGCTTTACAGTTGTTTACATGAACATTATTCAGAAACAGACCATGTACATAGCTTGAATAAGTATATACAGTGTTGAACATTCATATGAAATCGCTGCAAGCTTGTATATAGCAAAGAGAAAGATATAACACTGCAAAAGATACTGCATTAACAGCTGTTTTTCAACAATAGGGCTATTCGGTTAGATGTAGTTTCGGTGCAACACTTCGCTTATTCGTACCATTTTTTTTTTTTATTTTGATTTCCTGCAATTAAATAATGAAAAGAAGAGACAGCTTAAGTATGGAAATATTAGAAAGGGGGGAAGTGATTGCTAATGAAATATAGTATGATATGTTAGTAGTATTGCAGCTATGACTGTATCATTACATTCAAGACTGGGAAAGACAGAAAGTTGGGGCCAGTTGGACTATTCTAAGGAGTATTAGTTTTGGATACATGAGAGAGAGTGATGAAACTGTGACAGAGGGAGACAGTGGCACAACAAACTCTCCTCTGCATCTATTCTTGCATCTGTCTTATTTTAACAGAAAGTCTGACAAAGACAATCTGCCCTTGTCTGTACATCTGTCTATACCTTTTGCTACCTGATCACTGGAGGTGAAGTAGGAGCTGAATTTTCAGACAGCATTCCTCACTTTACTGGTCATTCTACATTCCCATCCCCAGCTAAGGACAGGAGCTGTAGATAGTGACCAAATGAAGAAGACTGCATGTCCATGCAATGTAAATGGGATTGTTTCTTCACAGGATGAGGAGCTGCTGCTTACCTGGGTGTAGTTCAGGTATAATGCTGACCATTGGGCAGCTTCCACTGACGTTATTCATGACCTAATGCACTGGAAATAAGACTGTGACATAGATCCTGCACATACAAGATGGATCTGTGACACAGATCCTGCACATACATGATGGATCTGTGACATAGATCCTGCACATACATGATGGATCTGTGGCATAGATCCTGCACATACATGATGGATCTGTGACAAAGATCCTGCACATACATGATGGATCTGTGACATAGATCCTGCACATACATGATGGATCTGTGACATAGATCCTGCACATACATGATGGATCTGTGACATAGATCCTGCACATACATGATGGATTATAGCTCTCAGTTGGCCTGGGAATGCTCAGGGATCCCCAGGATGTCCTGAATCCTGTGGCTGAGAAAAGGGAAGGTCTGCGCCACTTAAGTCTGCTACCGTTATGACCCTCGCCATGAAAACAGGATGGAAATTTAAGCAAACTTAAGCCCTGACCTGAGTACGAATTCACACCATGAGTATTTGATTTGCTATCCTTTCCCTACTATTTAAAGTTAATGTTTAGTAGTCTTAAAATTAGCAAAAGAAAAACACTGTTTGAAATTAAAGTAACATGCAAAATGTTCAGAGCTATGGCTCATAATGTAATCAAGATATTGCATATATGTTTAAGAATGCATATAGAACCCTACATAATTTACCTGATTTTAGGATGTAATAAAGACAAACAGAAAAAGTCAAAATAATTCCTCCAAATATCAAATTCTACAATGACTGTATGTAGATGGAGTTTTTTTAATAAAGGTATGGTGTTTTGAGAGAAGAGCACATGTTAAGTGAAAGATATTTTATAGTCACAAGAAACAGTTAACATTTGTATCAAAGACTGAAACCACTCAGTTTTCTAAAACATATGAAGCGCTGCATGATGCTTGATAATTTATTCACATTTCACTCCAAAATTGCAAATAAAACTTTAATACAATTGTGACAATGTTTAATCACTTTGTGAATTTTTTTTTTCATCTAGAAGCGGTATAGTTGTTTGAGATACTGTCTCACAGCACATTGGTTATCTGGTTTTGCTCCTGACTGAGGTTTCTGCTATGCAGAGTGTGTATGTTCCCAGTATATCTGCATGGAAGCTCTGGTTTCCTCAGTATCATAAAAGATACACAGGAGTTGCACTGGAGAGGTTCCAGACAGCCTGTACAGACTGTAACTTTTTATGTGTGTATGTCTGCAGCAGTAGGTTGGCATCCTGTCTGCGGCTGACTTCCTGTTTTATGTTGATTGTTTGTCTAGTTATGTTATGCCTCCTCACAGTACAGAAATTGATAAGCTGGTAAAAAAAGTATAAATCAAAGGTTACATCATAAAAGCAAAGCATATCAAATGCACAAATGAGACAGCCTATGGCATTGTATGTATAAGGCATGTTGCATTCAACAATTTTCTGTTGAAAAACTGCCCCACAAAAGTGATTCCTTTAATTCTGGAATTTAAATACAAAAGGTCATTCCTTCAAATGAGTTATTTCTTTTTTGTTATTTTAGTGTTTTCTATACTATAAGCAGAAGCTGGTGTAAGTGTGCTGCAAAGCATGCTAGATTGGAAAACATTTTTTGTATATTTATTTCTCCACTGGAAATAAGACATTAATCATTAAAATGTCAGTAGGATAGATTCATGTATGATTAGTGTTGGTGTTCTGTATGTTGTGCAAGTCTAGCAATGTGTAACTGCCGAACATTATATGCGTCTTTAGTAATAGCATGCTACATATTGGGTGCCTTGAGAAGGGAGACTTTAGAGCACATGGCTCAGTTTAGGGAGTTTCAGAGCAGTTGCTAGCATACAGTATTGACTTCTATGGAAATGGGGGAAGCCATTCACTAAGCCATCATTTGGGGGAAAAGCTGCTGTTTACAATCGCACCATTGTGAATGTAACAGGGGTGAACTGGCATCTAACAGAACTAGTCATCTGGGAAGAAGACAACATTCACCATTTAAAGATAAGGTATATGCAGTGGGCTTTAACTACCTCAGTGATGTGGGTGGCAAAAGCAGGCGATTTGGCTATCAGGATGGATATGGGTTTACTGGAGTGCCTCTAGTTGTTGACAGGTCACATGGTAGGAGAATTGGCACTGACCACTGACAGGTTTACGTGGAACTGGGCAGAGGACAATGACAATGGACAGAATGGCTCCAGGAGGTGGCAGAGGATTGTAATAATAATTACAATGGATGACAGAGTTGGAATGATGTCTAATCACTGCTAGGTTAGCATCCCAAAGGAGTTGATCTCTTAACTTGGGAGGGGCATGGGGTGGGCAGTCATCATCACTCATCCGGGAGCACTTTGAGTGCTCTCTGGTCACTGCTAGATAGCAATCTAAAGGAAGTGATTGCTGTTAATTTTCTGGGATATGGGGTTATTAATCAGGGTGGATGATGGAGTTGGGGAACTCTGTCATCACTGTTAGGTTAATGGTTAATCTTAGGGGAGGGTGGGGGTTAGTCATTAACAGGATGAGTTCAGGAGTAAATGTAGTCTGCACTCATTACAATGTCAGTTATGGCAGATGACAGCAAGTCAGGCTTGGGGCAAGGTTCACATTATTTATTGTTTGGGGATAATATGCTAAACATTTTCAGCATTTACTTATTATGCAGTTCAGTAATTTTGGAGAATTCCACTAAGTAATGAAAAAAAGCTGCTGTTGGCGACTAAACATGCTGACTGTTTGGTAAATGGACCAGAAGTAGTTAAAACTATGTACCACTCAAATATTTTTCGCATTCTTCTGCTTCTACAGTATTCATATGAGGTTTGAGGCAATTTAGTACAAAGACTATGCATGTTTTGCTGATATCCACCCTCGGTTTTACCTCCTTTCTCAAGGAGGGCGATGCCAGTTAGTCCCAGGGTAAACTCGAGAGCACCCATTTAGAAACAGTTTAGTTTGAAGGAAAATATTGAGTCACATTATTTAATATGCAGAGTAAGTTTATTCCAAGGAAGTGGAAGCACTGGGAGAGGAATCTATTGTGCTCTTTTATCTCCTGATGAAGGTTAAGGTTACTGGTTGTAGTACTAGCTGAGCTGCTTGACACTGAGATATTGTAGGTCATCGACGACAGGATCTCTAATGGCATGGTAAGCAAGGTACAGATTTCCCCTCAGGAGTCTCCAAGACACAGAGTACAGAGACAGGGCTTCTGGTCTACCCTAGTAACCAGTTTTCTTCAGAAAAGATACCTTTTTGTTAGGAACTTCTGGGGCATTTTGATGTTTTTGATATGTTGAGTGTGCTACACACCAAATGGGGCAATCTACTTTATAGTGTGTCTGGTCTGTGCTGAATGAAGGGGAATTATAACCTCTGTGGGTCAGGATAATATAGCTTTGGCTATTACTTAAGCCAAGTAGAAATATTTCCTTCTTTGGATCTGGACAAATCTTTGGCTATTAGTTGTGCCAAGAAGAAGACAGGTTTTTTTCTGACTACAGTTGCTACATGATGATCAAACAAGAGAGAAATGTTGACCAAAGTGTCCATGTCCCTGATGACCTTTTTGTTTATTAAGGGTGTTCTTTCTGTACTCTATGTTGTGAATACCTTCTGTTTTCAGAAAGAAACAATACTATACTTTCCAACATTTAGTTTAAGTCTAATTTCCATTCAGATTGAATAAAGTAGGGTAAGCTTTTTCTGAAGAGTGCAGATATCTCAGGGGATTTGACAACTGCAGCCAATTTGCACTCATCTGCAAATCTGTTTAAAACAAAGGTCCTGTTTTATTATTTTTCACATCAGGAAAGTAGATACCAAACAACAAGTGATCAAACACAGACACATGGGTAAAAGCAAAGGGTCCAGGGCTCATCTGGGAATTTGAACACAGGATCTCTCAAACACAAAGCAAGAATTATGCTCCTAGACCAATGAGCAAGACAAAAAATGCAAATGCTCACCATTCATATCCCAGTATCCCAAGTGACTGGCTCTGATACTCATCAATATATTAACCAAGTACAAGTTAGCAAGGAAATATGAAAACAGAAATGTGTCTATTGTTGTAAGAAAGTCCTGCTATATTGTACAGCTTGCAAACAATGGGATTGTCCTAAATCTGGGGATGTTGTTGTCCTCCTTTACTCAGTCTTCATTAGGCCAGTCATTGAATATAATCCCCCCTTGACATGTATCTGTCCAGATGCATGAAACAACTGTAACACCCACAGAGATACCTTACTTAAAGGATCAAGGCCTAAACAACATGTCCTACATGGAATGACTCAAAGCTCTTGTCACTATACTTAGTGTCCTACAGACTGCTAAGAAGTGATCTGTGTCTGGCACACAAGGCATCCTCCAACCCAGTACTGATGGATTTAATGCACATCAGCACATCTATAACCAAATGGGATAGGTTATTTTAAGCACCAAAAGGGAAACTAGCTAGGTTTAAAATAGCCCACAAGGGCAGCTAGCCTAGTACTTATCTATGAATCTATTGGAGACAGTATTTAGAATATAAATTTCTAATTGTGGGAACAATGTTTGTGACTGTGGAATTTTCAGCCACCATACTAATGTAATGCATGCACATTAGGGTACCTATGTCTATATGTTGTGGTTGTGGGGACACTGAACTACAGTTATTGCTGACAAAGTGTAACATCTTTTTGAAATAGTACAAATGTACCATGTGGACACTGTTAGAAATAAATGCTTCAAGTAGCACCAGTGGCTCATGTGGCTTTTCACCACAAAGCGCAGCTTATGTGTTGTTTATGCCACTCTGACACGGGCAACTAAAGCCAATGAGCCAAAACTTCTTCTGCCCAGAGCAAACTTTATATCTATCAAAGCAGTCTGTATTAGTGACTATGAAATATTCTGTTAGACACATAAGGTGTTTATCTATGCATACCTCATTATAATTTATTCTTCTTGACTGGATTAGTCCCACTAGGTTAGTGGACTTTTTTCAGGGAAGACCCAAAATGGTATTTATACTACTAGACACTGGGGAACTTTCCGCACTGTTTTTCATAGGTTCTGTAGGATTTTTAACATCCACCTGAGCTGCCATCAACTCAAATAGATGGAATCTTGGTTTAACATCTTATCCCATCTCTTTGTACAGGTATTGAAGACAAGCACATTCAGTTTTTTTTTTGCATATTAATTCCATGTTTTATTTAAATAGCTCTGTTGTGAAAGACTGTAGGGACCATATATGAACCTTTGTTATCACGCAGAAGAAAAACAATGCTAAACATAGCTGTATCTAAGGGTATCCGATGACAAATGTATCTACAGTTAGTCAGGACCACCATGCATTATCTGTGATGAGTCATCATATTTAAAATCAAAAACGCCTAGTAAAAAAGGCTAAGTGAGGTTCCAGTTGCATGATGTATTCTACTCACCCCTCCTGTTTGGGCACCAGACATGACTGCTGTTTCTGTAAGCAAACTGTTGGAGGAAAACAGAAGTATTAATCAGGTTGTCTGAGAGGTGCATTTAGAGAAAACAAACATTGTTTTATACAGACCAATGCCTAAAAATGTAACATTTTAAAGGTGGACTTTATTATTTCCAGGTGGAACAGGCAACCTTTTGACTTTGGGTAGTGCTTGTGGTAGTGCTCTAAGGTCACACATCTACTTTTTATACATTTGTGAATGTGATGCTACATTGTAATTAACATAAGTACAGACATTAAAATATCAGTACTTATAGACACTTGGTTTACACTTCTTCACTTCTTAGACAAAGTGTTCTTTTTGAATAATAAGTGGCTTTATCAGAGTATTATTGTTTAATTTTCTTGTTTCCATAAATACTTCATGATGTAGTGCAATCTCTAAATGAATATGGATTTTTTTAAGGTAAATTCTCCAAACAATATAAAAATTTACACACAGAGACAGACAGACAGACACACACACACACACACACACACACACACACACACACACACACACACACACACACACACACACACACACACACACACACACACACACACACACGCAGGGGGATTTTCCCCCTTGTTCATCTAAATTTTCACAGGTTGGATGTAAGGAGCATTACTTGTGCCCCCATTGTTGACATTCTAGGTCAACACCCTAGCCTTCACAAAAAATACTTTTACTTGCCAACAAAGATCTCCCTCCTGGGTCAAGCCCAAACAATGTTTTCACTTAGTGCAGTTACTTTTTCTTTAACAAAACCAAATAAAGGAATGGTATTGGGAAATCTGAAGCTGGTTATTATACTCAATAAAAGATGGACATGCATGGGACAAAGCAAATTATTACAAAACATTACAAAAATAAGTGATTCCTCATGAAAAAGAGGTATACCAAAAGTGGGACACTCATTCAGAATCTAAAAATAAAATGATTCTGCTTTGAAACGTGGAATTATAATCTACGCTGTACATCGCCCATGGAAAAGTGTTCATTTTATTAACTACAAAATTGTTTTCTAGAATCTGAATGCAGATTAGTGTTCTAAAACATACAATAAAACTAAAATTCTGATAATTACAAAATTAAGAAAATAAATCATACCGGTGCATTAACCAGTAGGTAACATTTTGGTAAATGAAATTCAATTCTGTACAAAACTTCCTGACAGAATGTTACCTTTCTTGACACTTTCCATAACAGAAAGAGCTGTGAGTACTAAAGAAGGGTACAGAGTAGAGACTGAATTAGGTTTAATAATGTTATAACTAAACCACTTTTAGTAGTGTAAGTCTTAGACATTCATTCCCATATATTTATAAGCATCAGTAAAATGAATGTGTTGCACTTTGCAAGACAGCATCTTGAAAAAAATAGAGCTATCTTCCAGAAGAAAATGCATCTTAAAGATATCATAACAGTACACTGCTTTTTAATAGTGATGCTGTTGTAATTAACTGAAGTAACTGGAAACTGCTTCCAAAAATACAGGCCATGCCTCAGGCATTGCTGCTTCCGTCAGTTAACCAGGTGCAGAAGGAAGGGTTATCAGACAGGTGCATATAAAGGAAGAGTGTCAAATACTGTTTGTACATGGATGAAATATTGTAAAACAAAGCTGTTATCTGAACTGACAAAACAGAGAAAAGAACCAGTGTAACTTGTTATGCAAATAAATCAATATAAATTATTTAATTTTTATCTGTCTTCTATGCTTACATTATCTGTACCATTGTTACTTTTGTTATCACATCGGTCTTTTGTTATGACTTTGATAAGGTGTTGTCTTTCTGTGATGAAACTATTTTGCTTGCTTAGGTAGCAGTTGTCTGTCAATTAAGCATCAAAACAAATACAACTAAAAAGAGAACAAACCTCATTTCGGACAGCTACAGTGGGTCATGCCTCCCAGTAGATTTAGTGCATACAACAATCATTGAACTAGACACTGGACCTGCGCTGTTTCTCAATGAATACATTTAAGACAGACATAAAAAACTCTGTGAAGTCTTACTCTATGTACCATATCCTGCCTCAGCTCTCAATTCTCAAACCATGTTCCAAGCAGATTTTAAAGTTTATTAGTATGCAAAGTTTCAGTTGTTAATCAAGTCCATCCTTACTAATTTTGACATTTCCAAAATATTGCAGAAGCAGATTGCAGCAGGATCCACTGTCAGTAATGGGCCAGTCCTGATAGAATCCTGACCAATATCCCTGAAAAATGGCTTTACATGGAAGCATTAAATTGTTCATTACGTGACTGCTGTGCTTTGCTACTGTATCTTAACTGGCAAAAGGCTAAGATCTTTGGGAAAAATACATGCATGAAGTTTTAGTCTTCAGCTTAACCTATTAAACTGCAAATGAAAACTAGTAATTTCATGAAAAGAGACATTTGCTAGCAATTATTTTCTGAACTTATTTCTTTCTTTGCAACAAAACTACTCTCCCCTAACTAGTAAATGGGAGCATCCATTTTGTGGATCACATTTGAGAGTATTCCATCAGAAATCATAACTGGAATCTGTTAACATAGTACTAACTTTAGAACAGGTATACCATTCTAAATGTATAAATGCATCAAATTAATGTAATCTGATGGTGAAGTATGCCAATACTGAACTTTTCAGAAAAAAATGGACTATCAAGGACATGCTAGCTTTGTAATGTGTGTTCTAGAACCCATGTTAATCGATCTTCGAATCAGCTCTAATGACATCGCTGTTCTCATAAATGCTCAATACATTTCTAACCATGACTTAGATGCAGGTATGTTCAGTCATACTCTCTGCTCTGTCACTGTCTCACTAAGAAGTAGTAACTTCTGTTTGCAGAATTGCTGATGTGGTCCCAGACTTCTTGTAGAATGCTAAGATTTTTTTTTTGCACTTTTTGTCCTTACCCCAGTGGCTGCCAGTCATCTGCCCCTCTAGGCCAATCAACACATTCCTTCCTTCATCACTGAAAATTAATTGAGAGAGACAAGAAGGTCATCATTAAGGCAGTCATCAGGGCTCATTTGACTTTTTTTCTTATGGCACTATCACCCCACGCATGCTTGGCTATATAGGAGAAGATTAATATGCATTGGGACGACCACACTGGTTGTTCATCAGCTCTACAAGGGCACTGCCAGCAAGCAGTCCCCTCCCCTATTCTGCTGCATGTGAAGTAGCTTCTGTGCTCCTCAGCAAGGAAAATGTACCTCCTTGTGCTCTCTGAGTTCCTGCAACCCTCACACTGGGAGAAGTAAACTTGACATCATGGCCTTTCACTACTCTCTCTGTCCCATCCTGGAGTCCCATGTGCTGGGGCTACTAAAAGAACCCAGGTCACCTGGATCACAGTTAGGGCTCCATCCATCATGATCAGCAGTTAGACTTTGCACAGTCATGTAGTTTGCTCATCTAAATATGAGATTCTGCTATTAACAATACAGAATAGAATTTGATACATGGGGTATTATGAATGATCTGCATCTTAAAGAAAATATTACAAGTAAACCGTTTACAACAACAGTACAAAAGAAAGAGTTCCTGCCTCTCAGTATTTGGCATTTCAGTTTGGACGTCTCTGTACAGTCTGTACATACTCCCTGTATCAGTGTGGGTTTTATGGGATGCTCCAGTTTCCTCCTGCATCCTAAATGAGGGCCATAGTGAAACTGGGTATTAGTATGTTTTTATCACAGTCATTTGAGTCATTGAGTAGCTGGTATACAGGAATTATTAGAGAATATGCTAGGAAATGTTATTATAACTTTATTTATCTTTTACTGACTGTAGTAGTTCAATATTTGGTTAGTGGCTTCTTTTCAGTGGAGGCTCAAGGTGGTATTTATACAAGGAAAATTTGGCCAGTGCATCAGGGAATTTGCCCACTCTTTTCAGTAGGTACTGTGGGATCTTTTAAACCTACCTGAGCTACCACCAACTCATGCATGTTTATTCACAACCTGGATTAAGCAGCAATTAAATGAATATAAGTATTACATTTTACAAGGAAGCATGTTTGTAAAAAGTAGATCCATCTCACCGAAAAATATAATGTCTTACTTAAAGCTATTCATTATACTATACTGCTTTTTAATAGTGGCATAATTGCAATTAAGAGTATTTCTTCTATAAATACAGGTCATGCCTGAGTGACATCGGCTAGCTTAAGTTAACCAGCTATGGGATGAGGGGCTACTGTAAAGGTGTATGTGATGGAAAAATGTCAGATCCTGTTTGTACATGGATGAAATTGTGTAAACCAAACCTACTACCTGAAATGTCCAAAGACAGATGAGAAAAAATGAACCAGGATTCCTTGTTAGAGTAAGTGGCTACTGTTAGTTTGATTTTATCTTCATCTTGTGTGGTTGTATTCTCTGTACCTATGTTTACTTCCACGTCTTTCACTTGTTCTGCTTTTGACAATGTGTTGTCTTGTCTGGGATATTATTATTTTGCTTGATTAGTCAGAAGTTATCTTTCCATCACTGAAATAAATATGACTGCCAAACAGACCCCCTTTTGGACAGCTGGAACTGGTAAAAGAACTAGAGGTGATGTCTTCTGTAAGGATTTTTGTTAGTTTATTTTTTACAGCAGTGAAATATAACCCAGACAAAGGCACTTTTTATCTCATGAAATACAAAACTTGGTGAAGCTTTAGTACATACCACATTTTGTCTGAACTCTTTTTATGGAAAATCTACTACTGACAATTTATCCAATATTATAAATTCACAGACCACGCTGCAATTAGATTCTAATCTTCATTGGTATGCAAAGTTCTAGTCATCACTTAGGTTTCCATTAATGATTTTAATGTTTCTAATGTACAAATTACAGCAGATTCTTCTGCTGGAAAGGGACAGTCCTAGATGGGATGTTGGCCAATATCTCTGCAAAATAACTTTTCATGAAAGCATTGGCTCAAATGACCATTGTACTTTGCCACTGTATCTTAAATGCAAAGAATTAAGATCTCCAGGCAAAATAATAACTTTTCAGGTGTTTGACAACATGTTAAAATTACCTCTTTTGTTTGGTCTATCCTACTATAACTGAAGAAAAGTGATTTCACAACAAGAACCAAAATGTGCAACCCATTAAATTCTGAACTTCCTTTGACCTTTCCAAGAAAACTATTTCCCCTAGATAGAAAAGAGAACAGAATGTTACAGTACAAGTTCTACTTCTTAGTATGTGACTGGAAGCTTTTCTCCCTGGGCCTCTGCTGAAAATGGGTTCTACTTGAGCCAGTTGGACTATCCCGGTAAAAAAAAGTCAAATAAATAAAATAAAACAAATAAATAAGAACGCCCATTTATGGCTCTCATGTGAGTATTATCCTCCAATGAATCATAATCTATTCAAATCATACTGGTTTTAGGGCAAACATACCATTCTAAATATGTAAATACAAGAAATAAATGTAAGAAGATGGGCAAAGCTGCGAATTATGAAGACTTACAAAACAGAATAAATGGTCTGTAGTACAAATCTAGAATGATTTTTCTGGAACCACCATAACTGTCTTATTGGATGCAAAAAATAATAAACTCAAAAGTCATCAGTTCCTCTTGCATGTTCGTTATATTACTAAGCATAATTTAGATGCAGTCCTGGTCAAGTCATGACATTTCTGATGCGTCTCTGCCATAACCTCCCCAGTTTGGAATTTTTAAATCTTGTGAACATGAAGGGAAATCATTAGCTTATATATGGGACTTGAACACAAGACATCCAGCACTCTGTGCTGGTGTCACTTATCTATAATAATAGCCTCTTGGTAGTTAGGTATTGAATTTTCCCTCAAAAGCCTTTCCATTTCAGCTAGGACCTCCCCTAACAAGGTGATAAGGGTCAAATTACATATTCTGCCCAAATAATTGATGCCTGGTTTGACCCAAGCTGAACTGAGGTGGGCTACCAGTCACAACTCTGAGCTGAGATACCAGATGACTAGAGACTTTTGAGCTCCCCAAAAAATGTAACTTGCCTGTTTTTGTTGCTTCATTATACTATTTACTGCACTTTTTTATTGTGTTCTGTTTATTGAATGCTAAAGACTAAACTACACTGTTTATATTGCATTTCTTTGCCTTACTGTGCCTGTTGTATCATATTTTGCTGCTGTTTTTCACTGTGTACAAAGTTTTTTTTGCTATTTTCACAATTTGCAAAGTAATTGCTGCTACTTTTCACTGTTTGCAAAACATCTGTTCTGTTTTCCTGCCAAGCAGCGTTTTAAATAACTGATTTGTTTGCTGTTTAAAACATTCTTTAGGGTCTCCTTGCTGTTTTTCTGCTGTTTAAAACATTTTGTAGTGTTTCCCACCTAAATTAGTGTAGCTAGTTGCTGTAGCACAGTCCAGATACAGGTTTGCTGCATCTGGGTCTGTTTGTTGTGGCTGTTGTATTCTAAGCACATTTTCAATGTCATATTTGATTGGAAGGGCCCTCCTGCAACCTTGTGAGAGATGTGTGCTGACTGTAACCTGTCTGGTGAAGGGAGATTGGTCTAGTGTTAGGATTAAGCACTCTCATTGGTTCTTTTGAGTTTTTTTATTTTTTTTTTTCAAAGATTTTAGCTTCTTGCATTCAAGCCCCATGTTTGAGCAGGTTTCTGCTTGTTCGAACTGAGCTGAACTGAGGTGGGCTACCAGCCAAAACTCACAGCTGAGATACCATATGACTAGTGGCTTCTGAGCTTCCCCAAAACCATAAGTTGCCTGTTTTTTTTTTTGGCTTGTTTATACTATTTACTGCACTTTTATTGTGTTCTGCTTATTTAATACTCTGTTTTAATATTATAGACTAAACTGCACTGTTTGTACTGCATTTGTCTGCCTTACTGTGCCTGTTGTATCAAATTTTGTTGGTTGCTTTTTTCATTTTTTACAAAGCTTTCTTGCTATTTTCACTGTTTGCAAAGCAATTGCTGCTACTTTTCATTGTTTGCAAAGCATCTGCTCTGTTTGTTTTGTTTTCCTGCCAAGCAGTGTTTTAAATAACTGATTTGTTTGCTGTTTAAAACATTATTTAGTGTCTCCTTGCTGTATCTCTGCTGTTTAAAACATTTTTAGTGCTTCCCACCTAAATTAGTGTAACTAGTAGCTGTAGCATAGTCCAAATACAGATTGGCTGTGTCTGGGTCTGTTTGAAGTGGCAGTTGTATTCTGAGCACATTTTGCAAGCCATCTTTGATTGGAAGGGGCTCTTCTACACCCTTGTGAGAGAACTGTGCTGATTGGAACCTGTCTGGTGAAGAGTGATTGGTCTAGTGTTAGGAGTAGCCACTCTTATCGGTTCTTTTGAGTTTTTTACATTTTTTTTTTTTACTTTTTTAGCTTCTTGTATTTAAGCCCAGTGTTTGAGCAGGTTTCTGCTTGTTTGAACCAAGCTGAACTGAGGTGGGCTACCAGCCATAACTCTCAGCTGAGATACCAGATGAATAGAGGCTTCTGAGCTTTCCAAAAAACATAAGTTGCCTGTTTTTTTTTTTTTTTTGCTTGTTTATACTATTTACTGCTATTTTATTGTGTTCTACTTATTTAATACTGTATTTTAATAATGTAAACTAAACTGCACTGTTTGCACTGCACCTGTCTGCCTTACTGTGCCTGTTGTATCATATTTTGTTGCTGTTTTCACTGTTTGCAAAGCTTTTTTGCTACTTTCACTGTTTGCAAAGTAATTGCCGGTACTTTTCACTGTTTGCAAAGCATCTGACCTGTTTTTTCTGTTTTCCTGCCAAGCAGTATTTTAAATAACTGATTTGTTTGCTGTTTACAACATTCTTTAGTGTATCCTTTCTGTTTTTCTAGTATAATTTTTGTGTCTCACTGCTGTTTTCCGCAGTTTAAAACATTTTTAGTGTTTCCCATCTAAATTAGTGCAGCTAGTAGCTGTAGCATACTCCAGATACATATTTGATGCATCTGGGTCTGTTTGTAGTGGCTGTTGTATTCTGAGCACATTTTCCAAGCCATCTTTGATTGGAAGGGGCCCTTCTGCACCCTTGTGAGAGAAGTGTTCTGATTGGGATCTGTCTGGTGAAGAGTGATTGGTCTAGGGCTTGGAATAAGCACACTCATTGGTTCTTTTGATTTTTTTTTAATTTTTTTTAAAAAATTACCTTTTGGTATTTAAGCCCCATGTTCTAGCAGTTTTTTGCTTGTTTGCACATTGCGCAGTACTGCACACTGCTGCACAATTGTGCACTATAACTAGACATATAATTTCAACAAGTTTCCCTTAGATATGACTGTAGTACATTAGTGTAGTCCTCATCTTTAGTACATCTCTGGTCTAAAAAGTATTGCTAGTGAGCTGTGACCTATTAAATCACCAGCCAAAAATCCCATCAGAAATACCCATCCACAAAGCACCTCCTAGATCAGTCCTGAAAGCACCCAGTTTGTGATAGTAGTTCTTCAAGCTTAGCATTATGGACAGGTGGACTACCCTTCTTCTGCCAGCCTTGTTGACTTGGGTCTCCTGAGGCAGTGTAGCAACTGCCTCATGTACAATGACAACCATCTACTAATAACTCACTCTAGTACCGAGTGTGAGAGATGTATCTACACCAAGAATCTTGAATCCCTGCTCAATAACACTCAAAATAGTAACACTAAAGAGGTTGTCAACTCACCCACCACTACTCGTACACATAGTATGCATCCAACATATAAATCAACATACACAGAGGTTCTCTCAAAAACTTACCAAAACACCAGAGACCTCCAAAACAAAAGACTTCTACAACTAACATAGTCCCCACAGCACCCAAGACACATAGCAACACCAAGCCCTTAAAGTGCAACACTCAAAAATCAAATTTTCTTGTCATTGAAAACTCCACAGTGAGACTCATGGATGTCCTTCTCACCAGGTTAGATACGGAGAAAGTCACGGTCACCTGCCGGTCTCATGGCAGAATTTGTCAGATCACGCATGCACTCAGGTGTCTTGGTGACAAGTACCATTATGACTCTGTAATAGCTCATGTTGGAGTGAACAACCTGAGACATACCTCACTGGAATATATAAAGAGAGCCATGGTTGAGCTCTCTGAGTATGTGTCCCTGGCAGGTATGTCCCTAGCCTTGAACAACATATTACCCTTACCTAAAATGATGTTACAGTATAAATGAAAAAACTGATTGATTTCAATAATTTGTTTAGTTTGTCATTCAAAGGAGATCCAGTTTCAGTCAGCCTGGGATGACATGGTTGACAAATGTCGCTGCTTTGCCAGAGCTGGTTTGCACCTGGCACCACTAGGCTGCTGGCAAAGGCTCTTGCCTCCACCATAGTGCCTTTTTTAGGGAAGGTCTCAAAAACAAAACTGCTGATGTGAAAATTGCCAACCATAACAAAAATACAGGTTATACTGCTAAATGCTAGAAGTTTAAACCAAAAAATGCACACCCTGGAAGCACTTCTATCACTGGAGGATGTTGTACAGTCACAGAAACCTGGTTCAAGGCCTGAGAGAGTACCCCAGCCTTGCAAGGCTACAATGTCTTCTGCACCTTCAGACTGCAAAATGAACATGCAAGAACCAAAGGAGGAGGAGTTTCTATCTATAGTAGAGATAAATTCATCTCCTGACTAGTTAGACAGGACAACTACATGGAGTTACTCCAGGTTCAGATTAATATGGGTAACACTCCCATTCAAGTCATAAATACAGATCGCCCTCCATGGATCATGATGTGCAGTAGGCCTACTTGACCAAACTGGAGTCAATCGAAATACTGCCAAACACTCCGGTCATCAGGATTTCAATTATCCCACCATCAACTGGGAAACCTACTCTAGCCCAAACTCACTAGTGCAAAAGTTCCTTGATTTTGTTAACTCACATGCCCTGGATCAAATTGTTCAAACCCCAACAAGAGGAACAAACATACTAGATCTGATCTTCACTAACATGACAAACAGATGCACCAGCGCAACTGTCAGACCCTCATTAGTTAAATTTGACCACAAATCAGTCGCCTTCAAAACAGGCACTAACACCAGAACTCACAAAGGGTGAAGTCAGACTAAAAAACTTCACCAAAGCAAACTATACCCTCCTAGAGGAAGATACAAGTACATTCCATCCCCACCCTCAGTTGGAAGTGGTAACTACACCAAAGCTTACACTAAAACACTGTACAATCACTTGCATAAGTGTATAGACTCAGCTGTTCCATACAGAATCAAAGCCAGAGCCCCATGTTAAAAAAAGCCTGGTGGACATCTAGCATCAACAAACTTTTCAGCAAAAGCAAATAATTGCTGTCTAGGAAAACTAAGGTGAGGACCCAACAATGGAAAAGTACCCTCCTCAGCCTCAACAGACAAATAAGACAACATGCTAAATCCTCTAAGGATAACTTTGATAAAAACTTAGGAATCACAGCCAAGGTTAACCATAAGGCCTTTTACAGCTACTTACATAGCCTAAAAGGCAGGACCAATCATGTGCCAAACTAGTGACTAACAGTATCACACACACACTGATCCCGCAGAGATGGCAAACCTGCTGGCGGACAGATTTGGTGAAAAGTTCATTCCCTTATCCCTCCAAACTTATAAACAACCTTCCCCCAACTTTGTCCCCACCCTACATATCTGAAGATCAAGTCATAAAGCCTTGTCTAAGGCAAAAAATACAGCCTCTATGGGATCAGATGGCATCCCAAGCTGTCTGCTAAACAAACTAAAACATGAACTAGCATCATCATTAAGTACCCTATTCAATCACAGCCTAACCAGAGGCTTTGTTCTTGTGGAATGGACAATAAACATGAACTAGCATCGCCATTGAGTAGCCTATTCAAATCACAGCCGAATCACAGGCTTTGTTCTTGCAGAATGGAGAATAGCAACAGTTATTCCCCTCCATAAAGGTGGTTAAGCAATAGACCCAGGGAATTACAGACCCATAAGTCTGACCAACCTCATCTGCAAAGCCATGGAACGTATCATCATGGACCTCATAAATAAAGACATAGGCAACCTCCAAATCATAGATCCAACCCAATTTGTCTTCATCAAGGGCAGATCCTATCTGTTAAACCTGGTGGATTTCTTCAAAAATGTAACCAGGGACATTGACGAGGGCAAATCTGTGCACACAGCATACCTTGACTTGGCATAGGCTTTTGACACAATCCCACGCTCTGGCATTATCAATAAACTTTAGCAAACTGAAAGTAAACCCCTTTGTTGTAAGATGGGTTGCCAACTGGCTCACAAACCATCCACACACTATCAAAGTGGGTAACTCCACATCAACTAGCAGACCTGTCACCAGCGGGGTGCCACAAGGGTCAGTGCTGGGCCCCCTACTGTTTGGTATATACTTTTCAGATGTTCAGGCCAAAACTAAGGGGCTGTGGCTGACCAAGTTTGCGGAAGATTGCAAACTGGGTGCAATTACTGAATTCCCAGATGATGTCAGTATACTTCAGGAGGGGCTTATACAGACCAATGACTGGTGTCCTAGTCACTGTCCCAAACTTGAGTACAAAGAAATGCATCATCATTCCCTTTGGTATAACAATATTGCTTCACACTATGAAATTGACAATACCTTATATGTACCTACAAAGTGCTAAGAGATCTGGGATCATAAGTAGACTGCAACCTTAGCTTTGACCATCATGTGTCTACTGTAGTAAGGAAGGCTTTCTCCATTGCACACTTGATTTGCAAAGACATCACCTCTAAAGCAAAGGAGGTTATAACCCCTCTATACTCGTCAGTAATCAGGCCCATAATTGAGTATAATGTCCCTTTCGGCATGTACCGTACAAAGCACCTGTAGCAATTGGAGAGACCTCAGAGATTTCTAACTAAGAATATGAAGGGACTCCATCACATGCCTTACACAGACCAACTAAAGTCCCTGTCACTATATTCAGTATTGTATAGATGTCTTATGGGAAACTTATGCCTGGCTTACAGAGCAATCTCCAACCCAAACCTAATAAATTTTCTGCACATCTGTAAATCTAACAGGACTAGCTAGAGATACCCATTCCAGGGACCTAAATATGGTCTGTGATTTGAATAGGACATGCTGGAGGGACAGATTTCTCTCCCAGTGACTGATGTGTCTTTGGAATAAGCTGCCAATTCATGTGAAGTACAGCAGCTCTATGACACTGTTCAAAAAGAACCTGGACAAGTGGATGGGGCACCATAAATTTTTTCTGGGGATAGTGCTCACAACCCTCCTGGACAGGGTCTATATTACATTATCAAAGTTTCAAAACTCCGAATCTGATATGGTCAACACCATATAATAGGTCTTGAAACATCAAAAATGTAATAAAACACAACAACCTACAAAAACAAACCATTTAAACACTCTAAGCAGGGGGCCACACCCCACATGGGCGGCTGTGCCCCCCACTCCCCCCGCTACTTAAATATACCAACTCCAAGATCGCACTACAATGCAGAAAATGGAAGTCTTCCCTTTCTGTGCTGTATGGAGATTCCCGTTAAATGATTTGAAGTTTCAAGACTTCGATCATATGGTGTTGATCATTTCAGATTCGAAGTTTTGAAACTTTGATCTTCTGATATAGATACTCCTGGACATGGGCAGTCATAACTAAATACAATACTGGGTATTAACTAGAGTATCAATGTTATTACATTGGGATGAAATATCTAAGCTTGAAATGACCTCCGGGTCAATAGGATTATAGGAGGTTACTAGACTATGTCTTGCAGAGTGCTAAGATCAGTACATTTAGCAAACTGCTACAGCTACAAGCATGGGGAATGGGGAGCAAAATATTACTGTCTCAACTTCCTCAAATTTTGCATTCCAAATACTGATGTGCATTTAACATATATTATTAAATTCAGACTTATTTGCATACATTGTCAATTATTTAGAAAGCTGATAAGTCATCAGACTCCCAAAAGAGGGTATTATCTCTCAATACTGACATCTGTTAGACAATATTTGTATTACTCACAAAGTTAAATCCCTCACCCTAGGAATTCCTCTGGGAGCTGTCTAGCACTAAAAGTGAAGGGCAGAAATGACAGATGTTGCTTAATGTTTGCATCATAAAGTACATATTTAATGAAAAACTGTTTATAACAAACTGGTATCTGTACCACATGTTCATAGGTTCATAGGCGTGTACTAGGCTAACGGCCCTGGAGCCTTTACAAGTCTAATCCAAAGGATTACCTGAGCATCATGCCACCCAACATTAGTTCCCAGTGCCTCTTTCGAGTAGAGCCACTGGAGTGATCCCTGGGGTGAATTTTCTATTTCCCTTCCACTCATCAAGATTTCTCTTGAAGAGGGCCAGTGAGGTGCTCTGTTTGACATGTATGGGAAGCCTATTCCATAGCATGGGCAGTCTCTGCGGTATGCATATGTCTACTTTAGTAGAATCTGACGGAGTTACGAGTTAGTGATGTGTTTGACTTCAAAAGTGTAAAAACATTGGTGCTAGTGTATGCCATATGTGTTACTATATGTGTTACTTACCTGGGCAGGCAGAACTCCACTGATTGTTTTTCAGAGTCAGTCCTTCACTGGCTTGGACCCTGCAAGCTAGGTCCATCCTGCTTATAGCCCTGTTACTCCCTGTTACTGCATTTTCCCTTCTTCCTCTCTCAACCCCCCACTCAACCTACACTACATTAGATACTAATAACAAAAGGTATCATCACTTCTAGGATTACCCTGCCTGAGTAGAGTACAGCTCACTTCCTGTCTGTACCTGTCCTCACCTACTTATCTCCTCCCCTCATCTACTATTTTCCTCCCCTTCTACCATACCTCATCTCCTACTTTATAAATATGCCCTGCCCCATGTGGCGCTATCTTACTTCTTAACTAACTCTCGGCTGCTGACTGTCCCCTGGCTCTGGTGTCCAGACCTAATGTAAGTAATTCATTTGCTGCAATACTATACTTATAAAGAGCTACATGTCACATATGATTGTACTATTAGGAGTTCTTTAATAGCCAATTGCTCTATAAGCTTAGCTAATTGTGTACTAGCATGTATCATCTCTGGTCCTGTATATACGTATATGTGCTGAATTAATTTGCTTAAAAAGCTGACCGCTACCTAACTTTTGTACTGTAAAGGGTTTCTTAATTATTCTAAAGCATAGCTAATTGTGTAATTAGTTGAATATTCCAGTTTCTCCCTTACCTGAGTATGGGTGTAGCACGTGGAATAGATTCGCACTACTGAACATATCCGAATGAAGGTCTGTTGCTACACAGAGTAGTAAAGGTCCTCCTTTTATACAGAAAAGCGCCGCATTAGGACAGCATTTCTGTAAATGTGCATTTCTAAGGCCTTAAAGATGGATTAATAGCAGAAAAAGAAGCTGCACTATGTTCTAAACAGTGAATGTAAGGAGAAGTTAATGGTCCTATTTCTCACAAAAAGTGCTGCATTAAGGTAGTGCTACTGTGTATGTGCCTTCTTCACGTCTAAAGGATTGTTTAACTGCAAAATAGAACAGAAAATAAACAAAATAAAACAGATGGGCTTTACTAGGTTTAAACAGAAAATGCCTGATCAGAGTAGCGTGTCTGTAAGTGTAGAGCTCACAGGCTTCATTCTTAGGTTCATAGGTTCATACTAGCCTATCTGCCCTGAGGCAATTATAAGCCTAGCCCGATTCTGTATGGCTTACGCCACCCCTTGATTTGAGTATACTGTGCCCTTTTTAAGGTTTAGTTTACTGTGCCTCTGTCTAATAGTGACACGGGAGTAATCCCTGGGACAAACCTACGATCCCCCATCCACCTATCGAGATTCTTCTTGAAGAGATTCAGTGAGGTGCTCTGCCTCACATGAACTGGAATTCTATTCCAGAGCGAAGGTAGCCTCTGGGTTATGAACCTGTCCCTCCAGCAAGTTCTATTTATTTCTGTGCTGAGGTTCAAGTCCCTCGAGCGTGTGGCTCTAAGGGATTTAGATTTACTGAGGTGGAGCATGTCCATTAATTCTGGATTTGACATAGCTTTGTATGTCAGGCATAGATCGCCTCGAAGTAGGCGGTATGCAACTGAGTAGAGCTGGAGTTTTTTTAAACGAGCAGCATATGGCATCTGTTTGAGACCCTTGATCCTCTTGGTGAGATACTTTTGGGGTCTTTCTAATTGCTGCAGGTGTCAGGTAAGGTACATCCCAAAAGGGGCATTGTATTCTAAGATGGGCCTGATGAGGGATGAATAAAGGGGCACAATTACCTCTCTTGATCTAGATGTGAAACCCTTCGTGATGAGGTGAGCTATGTAGAAGGTCTTTCTAACCACTTTGGCAATGTGGTTTTCAAAAGAGAGATTGCTATCAACTTGGGTCCCCAGGTCCCAAATAACTTTCTCTGTACTTAATGGGTTTCCGCCTATGTGGTAATTTGTGGGCACATTGTTTTTGCCAAAGGGTATGACTATACATTTTTTGGCATTTAGCTTTAAACCATGGTGCTGGCACCAGTTATCTGTCTCTGTGAGACCTTTTTGAAGGATGTTTGTGTCAGCTGGAGAGTCGATTATGGCACCCAGTTTGCAGCAGTCTGCGAACTTGTTGAGCCATAGTCCTCCCACGTTTGCCTGTACCTCGGAAAAGTATATACCGAACAAGAGTGGTCCCAGGACAGAACCCTGTGGGACGCCACTTGTGACCAGTTTCGAGTCTGACATGGCTCCAGCAACTCTCACTCTGTGGGTTCTGTCTTTGAGCCAGTTTGTGACCCATCTTGTGACATAGGGGTTTATATTTAAGCTGGATAGCTTATCTTTGATGCCCAAGTGGGGTATTGTGTCAAATGCCTTTGCAAGGTCCAGATAGGTTGTGTGGACTACCTTCCCTTCATCTATGGCTTTGGTGACTGTTTCGAAGAAGTCAACCAGGTTCAAAAGGCAGGATCTGCCCTTGACAAAGTCGAACTGGGTAGGATCTAGTGTCTGTAGGTCCCCAATGTCTTTGTGTATGAGCTCCATGATGATCCTCTCCATAGCCTTGCAGACTAAGCTAGTCAGGCTTATGGAGCGATAGTTTCCAGGGTCCGTAGAGGCTCCATGGAGTGGGACCACTGTTGCTGTACGCCATTCTGTGGGCACATATCCTGTAGTGAGGCTGAGATTGTATAGCTGTTTTATTTGAGGGATTAGTTCCTCTTGGAGTTCATATAGGATGCAATCTGGGATGCCATCTGGTCCCATGGAAGCAGTGTTTTTTGCTTTGGAGAGGGTAGCCTTCACCTGAGCATCAGAGATGTTTGTGAGGAAGCCCTCTGCTGGGATAGATACTTGCTCTTTTGGGGGGGGTGGAGAAGTTTGCACTGAACCTGTCTGCCAGGATATTGGCGATGTCTGTGGGTTCAGTGTATTTTTTGTCGTTTAGAATCAACTGAGAACAAGTCTGGGAGTTGCATCCCAGGTTTCTAACATAACTGAAAAAAGCCTTATGATTGTCTTTGGTGTTCTGTGCAATTTTTCTCTCGAAGCTGGCCTTGGAGGATTTTATGAGGGATCATAATTTTTTGCTAGTACTGATCAGAGATGCCTTCCCTATTAGGGATTTTGCTCTATCATGTAGTAGCTTCCTCTTTCTGTTGTACAGTTTATTTATGGCAGGGGTCCACCAGACTGGACGCCTGCCTTTGGATGATTGGGTCTTGGTTTTATTTGGGATAGCGTGATCCATGCATTCCTGGAGATGTCCGTAGAATGGATTTATATAGGATTCTGCAGTTTGGGCTGTAGTTTCCACTGGCCCTGGGGCCTTGAAGGATTCCACTTCGGTTTTGAGAAGTGAGAAGTTCACTTTTGAGAAGTTTTTCACTGTGGTTTTCTGGGCTGGGGGTGGAGTCGGGATGTGGACATCCACTGAAATGAATTTATGGTCTGATCTTACCAATGAGGGATATACTTCTGGTGTGGAGCATAGAGTCCCCATGTTGGTAATGATCAGGTCTAGTATGTTGTCCCCTCTTGTGGGAGTGGTGACTAGTTGTTCTATAGCATTTGAGTTTATAATTTCCAGGAACCTTTGGGCTAAGGTGCTGGGGCTTGAGTAGTGCTCCCAGTCAATGTTTGGGTAGTTGAAGTCGCCCAATATAATGGTGTTCGGAGAGATCTTCATGTTTTCCAATGTTTTCCGGAAAGCCAAGTGGGATTCCTGACTTTGAGAGGGTGGTCTGTAGGATGCTATAAACTGAAAAGCAGTCTTGCCCACTGTTAGTTGAACATGGATGGTCTCCGATACTTTGTGCAATGCCACTAACCCGGAGGTGTGGATATCCTTGATAAATATGGAAACTCCCCCTCCTTTTGTGGTTCGGTCTGGGTTTTGGGGCCGAAAAGCATGATATGAGGTATAGCCTGGTAGTGCTGGGGTGCTCTCTGGAGCCTTGAACCAGGTTTCTGTCACTGCACAGATATCGATGTTCTCCATACTGAGGAGAGCTTTTAGTGCATGCATCTTGAGGTTAAGACTTCTGGCGTTTAGCAGAATTACCCTTAGGTTTCTTGTTCCTTGTGCTGTCTATGGGGGTGGGTTTGACTTTTGAGCCTTGCCTAAAAAAGGCACTATGGGGGTGGCAAGAGCCTTTGCCAATATCTGAAAGCCCAGTGGTGACAGGTGCAAGCCGTCCCTAGTGAAGCAACGTGGCTTGTCGAGCATGTCATCCCAGGCTGACAGATGCTGGATCCCCTTTGAATGACACCAAAATTTTAGCCAATTGTTAAAATCGATCATTTTGTCTTTGTACTGTGGCATCATTCTAGGTGAGGGTAAGATGCTGCTCAAGGTCAGGGTCATACCAGCCTGGGCTACATGATCAGAGAGCTCCTCTATGTCTCTTTTCATGTAGTCCAGGGAGGTACATCTCAGGTCATTCACACCAGCATGTACAATGACTGAGTCATATTTGTATTTGCTTTGGAGTGACCTGAGTGCTTGCGTTATGTGGCAGATCCTAGCACCCGACAGGCAGCTCACCATGACCTTCTCTTTATTCAGCCTGGTGAGCGGGACATCAGTGTGTCTGACAATAGAGTCACCTATTACAAGAGTATCAGGTGTGTTATTCAGCCTTAAGGGCTGTGGCTGCTTGGCACACTGACTTTGTGGGCTATGTGTTGTGCGTGTTTTGTTTTGAGGTAGCGTTTGCTTGGATGTCTGCTTTGGAGGTCTCTGTTGCTTAGGTAGATTTTTATTTAGAGCCTCCGAGTATATTTTTGTGTATTCATGTGTTTGGTTCGCTGATGTGGTGGGACTATGTGATACTGGAATTGTGTTGTGTGAGGTTACCTTCTCCTCCTGACTGGTTACACCAGTTTTGAGATGAGAGCTCAGCCTCCAGTTTGGCTAAATAGTTGCATCTCTCACATATATTTGAACCTGTTTGGAGGAGGAGAGGGTTGTCCGTGTACATGAGACAGTTGTAACATTGCCTCAAAATTCCCAGATTCACCAGCTGAACTGGAGAGGAAACCATTGACTGACCTTTGGACATGCTAGAGTAATATAGGGAAACTGAATTTAAGACGGACCAATAGAGGACAGGGTAATCGTAGAGAGTATAAGAGTAAGTAGAGCTTATGGTTTAATAGTGCTAACTTGTAGGATTACTTAATTGGACCAGTGAAGGGCCTTAGAATGAGAATATGGTGTTTAAATTGAGAGATAGAGCAGTTCTAAGGGAAAAAGTGAAGAGCAGACTTTGTGGAGCCAGGAATAGTTTAAACCCAATTAGGCGGCGCTGCCCACTGTTGTGCTATGCACAAAAATGCGCAAAACCACGCAAAAGAGCATTTTAAGAGAGGAAGATGAAGGAGTTTTGGAATTGACACAAAATGGCCAACAAAACTACAGTTTCAAGTCAGTAACCACTCCCACAGGGGCAAGCAGGCTGCTCAATGTTTTTCACTGCCACTGATCAACAGAGAGACTTCCCTTTAGCCCAAGCAAGAAATGGCCTCACAGAAACTTACAACCAGTTCAAGAACAGCAAGCCTGTAACTGAACTTTTTTAAATCTCAGAAAAGTGGGAAAAAAGCAAGATTTTTTTAGTTTTTTTCAGAGATAGCAGAGGTTCACAAGTATCAACAAGTTATAACAGTGCAGTAAATGACCCCACACATGAGTGCTAGGCCAAAGACAGATAAAATGCAAGTTTTGAGAAAAAAACGATTTTAAAAATAAGTGCAAACAGGAAATTCAGTAAACAGCTCTAGGTTGCGCTCTAAATACAGTTACTAATGCAGAAATCAAGTTTAACAAGCCAGAAAATGCTTAAAATAGGCGGCTATGCAGAAAAACTTAGCAAATAAACAGAGGAAAAATACTTAAAATTTCAAAAGTGGCTCCTTTCTTCTCTCAGAGTTTTCTCCTCTTGTTGGATGCTTCACCAACAGCAAACAAGCATGAAAAGATGCCAAAACCACAAGGCAACCGGGTTTTAAGAGAGGAAGATGAAGGAGTTTTGGAATTGACCCAAAATGGCCAATAAAACTACAGTTTCAAGTCAGTAACCACTTCCACAGGGGCAGGCAGGCTGCTCAATGTTTTTCACTGCCACTGATCAACAGAGAGACTTCCCTTTAGCCCAAGCAAAAAATGGCCTCACAGAAACTTACAAACAATTTCAAGAACAGCAAGCCTGTAACTGAACTTTTTTAAATCTCAGAAAAGTGGGAAAAAGGCAAGATTTTTTTTTGTTTTTTTCAGAGATAGCAGAGGTTCACAAGTATCAACAAGTTATAACAGTGCAGTAAATGACCCCACACAAGAGTGCTAGGCCAAAGACAGATAAAATGCAAGTTTTAAGAAAAAAACGATTTTAAAAATAAGTGCAAACAGGAAATTCAGTAAACAGCTCTAGGTTGTGCTCTAAATACAGGTACTAATGCAGAAATCAAGTTTAACAAGCCAGAAAATGCTCAAAATTGGCGGCTATGCAGAACAACTTAGCAAATAAACAGAGGAAAAATACTTAAAATCTCAAAAGTGGCTCCTTTCTTCTCTCAGCATTTTCTCCTCTTGGTGGGTGCTTCACCAACAGCCAACAAGCCTGAAAAGATGCCAAAACCACGAGGCAACCAGGTTTTAAGAGAGGAAGATGAAGGAGTTTTGGAATTGACCCAAAATGGCCAATAAAACTACAGTTTCAAGTCAGTAACCACTCCCACAGGGATTGTCTAACAGCATAATAAAAATGAAAATACAAACAATGGGCTTTACTAGGTTTAAACAGAAAACGCCTGTTCAGAGTAGCGTGTCTATAAGAGTAGAACGCACACGCTGCATTCTTCATGTCTAAAGGGTTGTCTAACAGTACAATAAAAATGAAAATACAGACAACAGGCTTTACTAGTTTTTAACAGGAAACGCCTGTTCAGAGTAGCATGTCTGTGAGTGTAGAGCGCACACACTGCATTCTTTATGCCTAAATGATTGATTAACAGCATAATAAAAAAGAAATTACAAACTACGGGCTTTACCAGGTTTTAACTGAAAACGCCTGTTCAGAGTAGCATGTTTGTAAGCGTAGAGCACACATGCTGCATTCTTCATGCCTAATGATTGTTACAGCATAATAAAAAAAGAAAATACAACAATGGGCTCACTAGGTTTTAACAGAAAATGCCTGCTCAGAGTAGCGTGTCTGTAAGTGTAGAGCGCACATGTGGAATCATTAACTAGAAAGCAACATAAAGATGTTGTTTAACCTACAGATAGTTAAGTGTATAAAAGGAAGCTGGGCATTGTTTTAAACTAAGACCCCCACATCAGAGTAGCGTTTCTCCTAGTTAATAGTGCATAAATTGAATCTAATTAGCTAGGATATTGAACAGAGAGGTGCTCAATTCTTATAATCTGTAGACTACCGAGGTAGTGTAGCATTTTTGTTACTTTTTAACCTGTATATACACTGGTTATTTGCTGGTCTACATCCTACAAAAGCTGTTCCATTTAATAAAGGGATAGCTCTGCTAGAGTGGTGTTCCTGATATGTCGACTGCATAAGCACGGAATTTTGATGGCATACTTATCACATACGCAGTATTAGTTCACTGATGTGTTGCATAATGCCTGAATTTGTTTCATAATAAGTCCATTTATACAAAGACTGCTGCCTTACTTTCCATTGCTGTGTGGCTATATATTGAACTATTTTAGACTGCTTTATTACATTTCTGTATTCTGACTGCATATATGCTGCATTGCTATGTTTTTTATGATAACTTTTTAATACCTGTATAACTGTGTCAATACGAAAGTTGTTTTGAACCTACTTAAGTATATTTAACTGGGTAACTAAATCTACCTTGTTTTTTTTTCTATAATTACCTGTTTGGAATTTGCAGAAAAGTAACTAGTTTTTACCTGGCCAATGGAATTATAAGTAATTTGTCTGGAACTGTTGTTTTTTTAAGGACATGTGTCTAACCTATAGTTTATTTCACCACCTTGTCTTCTTTCTCCCTTTATTGCATCTAGCTCTCCAACCTGCCAATCCTGTGCTAGGGTTTGGGAAACTGCCCTGTCCAACATTGCTGTCTCTACCCCAAGCCAAGGAATAAAGCCAAACCTCTCCCTGAGCATCAATCCCTTAAGGAAACAAGAAAGTATGTTTACTACAGCTATAGTGTATAAAGACTTTATATGTTTAACATCTCCAGGTTTTAAATTATACTCCCTAGTCAGGCCAGCCAGCAGCCAAAGTATTCCCTTCTCCCAACTTCCATACATTCCCCTCTCACAGTCTCTCATTTTACTCCTGTTTTTCCCTCCTTTTTACCTTTATACCAACTAGCCCTACAAGTAGCCATGGTTGCAATACATCCTTTGGCCACTAGGTGGCATCCCCTTCCTAGACCCATCTCCTTTATCATCCACCCAACTATCTTAACATTTAACTCTCAGGCACACTGATTTCTCCTAAAATTACCTCTCTTGCAGTCCCAAACTATCTTTCTACTTTCTACTGTATATCACTCAACTGCCCTGCATAGTATCTCCCATAAACTTACCTGGGCAGGCAGAACTCCACTGATTGTTTTTCATAGAGTCATTCCTTCACTGGCTCTACCCGCTTTGTTCGCCATGCGGGCTCACTCAGCTCCCCTACCCTGCTCCCAATTCTCACCCGCCCCCACTACTCCTACATTTATACACCCTGACCACTCCCACATCCATACAACCAACCACATGATAGACCTCTTAAAGGTATACAGCCAGACCCCTTAAAGTACTTAATCAGCACTCTTCCTCCACAATAACCTGTTTATAACACTCCATTATGGCATCTACCTCACCATTGCTTATGTTCCTACTATTTTTCTCACTTCTAACTATTCTATCCATACCTTATCTTTTTACACTCTATGAACACCTGAACTGCGTAGGGTTTCAGTACCCCAGAAGACAAACCTCCACACCCACACTTGTAGTCTCTCATAGCCATAATAACATACCCAGCACTTCAAACTACCTACCAGCTAAATATCATAGACTGACTCACATTAAATGTCATAACTCAAGGGATAGAAAACTCCAAAACTTAATATTTAAACTTCTAAAATATGTACTGAGACTACAAGTTCACTCCTTAATAGTTGGTGATATCCACCCAAATCCAGGCCCAAATTCTACTACAACTATAGAGCCTCACATTACAACCCCTAACTCACATTTGCTTACTAGACCCTCAAATTCACTACTAATAGCCCATCTTAATATTCGGAGCATTAACAATAAGGTTGCCCACCTGTATGCTCTCATGGATGTACATTCATTTGACATCCTATGTCTCATTGAAACATGGCTCAAGGCAACAACACCAGACAATGAGGTAATACCACCCGGATATAATATCTTGAGACTAGACCGTAAAGCTAAAAGGGGTGGTGGAGTAGCTATACTATACAAATCTGGTTTACAAGTAACCTCCATAGAATCTAATCCACCCCTAGCCAGTAATGCAGAAATCCTTATTTCCAAAATTCAGCTTAATAAATATAACTCTGTCTATATCATCTGAATTTATCTTCCCCCCAGGTAATAACACTAACACCCTAGAGAATATTCTTAGTTCGCTCTCCACAAACTACCCACAGGAAACCATAGTACTTGGTGACTTTAATATCAATTGGAAGAGGTGTACCACAGAACAGCCTTCTACCCATATAAGCCTTTATGGTTTTACACAAACCATTACATCCCCCACAAGGACTAATAAAGTTAACAACAAGGAAAGCACCCTTGATTGGAGCCTCATAAATAGTCACCACCAAAATTACATAGTAGGAACCCTCCCCGAAGACGTAAGTGACCATTCTCTTACCTTCTTAATTAGAAATAAGAGTGACATTCCAAACCCAACCACATATAGGACAAAAAGATCCAACAAATATTTCAGCCCTGATACCTTTCAAAAAGAACTTAAAGCATGTGATTGGTCTCCCCTAAAACAACTACCATTAGAAGAAGCAGTTATATATTTCAATTCTAAATTCTTAACTGTTCTTAACCACCATGCACCAACTCATACAATTAGAACTAGAGTTAAACCAGCCCCATGGCTTTCTAAAGCAACTAAACAAAAACATCTTCCTTAGAAACAAAGTCTAGGCAAACTGGCACACTATTAAAGACCCTGCAGATCAATTACAGTTTAGACAGCTAAGAAATGAAACAAAAAAAGCCATACAGTTGGACAAAAGTAATTTTTACTTTCAGCTCCAACAAACCCACCAAAACAAACCTCAGAAATTCTGGTCAGGCATTAACAAACTTCTACACCCAGGTCGATCACTCACACCCACCCCCTCAGTTCTGATCACAGTTGCAACAAACAAATAGCCAACACCTTCAATACTTTCTTCACAAAGACCATTCAATCACTTGCCAATCAGCTATCCCCCGACACCTCATCTTCGACCACCTCAAACTCTAACACACCTCAATCATTTCACTTTCAACCTGTTCTCACATCCCTTATCTGTACCCTAATTCAAAAACTTAAACCTACCACCCTCTCAGCAGCTCTACTACCTGCAGAATACCTACAAAAGCCATAGCCTACCCCATATCCATCCTGATTAAGAGAACCATTACTGAAGGTAACATTCCATCAATCTGGAAAATTTCATATATCATCCCCCTACATAAAGGTGGTAACTCCAACGAATTATCAAACTATAGACCTATAGCCATATTATCTCCACTGGCAAAAATCATGGAGAAATGCATTCACAAATAGCTGTTACGCTTCCTATTAGAAAACAACTTATTAGCTAACAGCCAACATGGTTTTAGACCATTTCATAGCACCACCTCTGCTTTTTTTTATCCTTCTCTGATCACATTAATCAATATCGGAATAATGAGCTTCTATCCTCCGCCTCTTTATTGATTTGTCAAAAGCAATAGAACATGGTAAACCACCAACTACTCATTAACATACTCAAAAACCTGTCACTAGATACAGTGGCTATACAATGGTTCCAATCCTATCTAAACAGCAGGCAACAGGCTGTATTATGGGAGAATAACTTATCTTCTAACCTCCCGATTCCCCTTGGTGTCCCTCAAGGCTGCATACTAGGACCACTCTTATTTTCTATATTTATAAATTACCTTCATGCTGCAATACCTCAAGCTACCTGTATCCAATATGCAGATGATTCAACATTAACATGCTCAGCCACTTCTCTATCAGATCTTCAGTCACTAACCCAAAACGTGTTTAATACAGTTGAGAAATGGCTTCTACACTGATGTCTTATCTTGAACCCCAAAAGACAAAGCTTCTACTATTTACTCCCACCCGTAGATCCTCCCCACTTAATTTTACTGTTACATCAAGTAATGGTACTATTATCTCTCCGGATCCCACTACAAAACTACTTGGGGTGCTAATGGATAACAACCTTACCTTTGATTCCCATATAAACAGTACTATAAAAACAGTCAACAAGAAACTAGGTTCCCTCTATAGGATCAAACCCTTTCTAACCCCACTAGCCAGGTCCACTATTGCCCATACCCATTTAATCTCTACCCTACGATATGCCTTCCCTATATATACTAAACTATGTAAAAGCAACTTGAGCAAGCTGGCCATCTCCTACAATAACATTGCCAGATTTGCAACTGGGTCTTCCTACAGAACCCATCATTGTCAGAATCTTAAACAGCTAGGATGGTTAGAGCTGCCAAATCTTTTAACATTTAACCAACTAACAGTTGCCCATAAGATCCTGTATCAACCTAACACACCAATACTGACAAATCGTATTACCCCCTATAGCAACCTAAAGACCTTATGCTCATCTAACAAACAATTTGTGCAAATATGTAAAACTAACACTTTAGCTGGTGACTCTCTGTTCCCTAAAACTATTGGCAAAACCTGGAACTCTCTTCCCAGTGATCGAACCTCCCTGACCTCAAGCACCCTATTTAAAAGCAAACTGAAACCATACCTTAAAGCACAATGGTTATGCCCCTGTGCTAACCCTGACTAACTACCTCACTTTCCAGTGGGTATTACTCATCTTATCTGCATGTGCTAGATACTTTTTGGGTACCTAAAAAGAGTATGCATCTGTACAGCTGAAAAATGTTTACTTGGGATTTCACTGCTATGATTAACTATACCAGATATGTACTAAATTTGTGAGTAAAATTCCAAAGTAAAGTAAAAAACTGTAATGTACCTCAATTGTTTTTTTTGTAAAATCTCTCTTACTGTAAATAATACTGTAAATGTGGAGCTTTTCTCCCCGGGCCTCTACTGAAAATGGCCATGGATCCAGTTGAACTAGCCCAATGGAGACTAAATGTAAAATAAATAAGTAAAATAAATATGGAAGTGTCTTCAGAATGTATATTTATTATTATTTTATTATTTATTTTACATTTGTTGACCAGGAAAGTCTGACTGGATGCATGCCCATTTTTAGCTGAGGCCCTGGGAGAAAAGCACCACAGTTAAATTTTAAGCAAAATATGAGGTGTATACAGAAGCATTCAAATTTACATAGATAGTACCAAACTTAACATTGACTAGTAACATAGCATTGAAGCTTAAGCTTTAACATTTACATAGACTGAACACATCATTTACAGTTTTAGGTTGGGCATTACATGACGGTGAACATTGTTAGTACGGGTTGCATTTTTTGCTTTGTACAGTTGACCTGTGAGCAGGAGTGGCCTTAGGTCAACTGGTGCCCTTGGCAAAAGGGCTCCATGGCACCCCCCCACACCACCCGGTGCCCCCATCCTGGTCTACCTACACCAAATAAATGCTGGAAAAGCGCCCCTGCCAGAGTGGCGCCCTAGGCAGCCGCCTAGTTGGCCTATGCCTAAGGCCGGCTATGCCTGTGAGCAAGTTAGCCACAGTAGGGAATATAGCAACAAAGAGAGCAAAGATTAGACATAGTAGGGAGCATAGTAACAGGAGAAGAGATAGAGATGGGAAATTGGATAACAGGTTAAGTAAGAAAAGCAGGAGGAGTAAGTAGCTTAAGTATAGAGTAAGAGTAGAGGTGTAAAGAGAAAAGTGTAGTGGATAGATAACACAGTGTCCTAGCAGTGACATATGGGAATTGACTTCTTCTTCTCTATCTTTCAGCTGTTCCCGTTAGGGGTTGCTATAGCGAATCATCTGTTTCCATTTCTTCCTGTCCTCTGCATCTTGCTGTGTCACACCGACCAGCTGCCTGTTCTCTCTAACCACATCCATAAAACTTATCTTAGGCCTTCCTCTTACTTGGCAGCTCCATCCTTAGCATCCTTTTCCCAATATACCCAGCATCCCTCCTCAGCACATGTCCAAACCAACACAATATCGCCTTTCTGGCATATGGGTATTGACTAAGGGGTTAGAATTAGAGGTGGAACTGGAAGGAAGCTAGAGAAGTTGAATTCTTTTGATGATGAAGCTGAAGTCAGAGGGCAAGAGTAAGGGGAGGGGTGTGTGTATATATATATATATATATATATATATATATATATATATATATATATAGAATGATTACTCAAGTAATTATATTTTTAGTGTGTGTTTTTTAATTTAGATAAGTTGGTCTATTACTGAAAGTAGCACTGTGTTTTATAGTTCTGAAGCTGTGAAGGACATAGCATTAAATATGCTTTTTGCCAATGTTTCAGAACTGTTTAGAGTACTCTTAGAGTGTAGATTTCCCGGACATGCATTCTGCTGTGGTATATCAGCATTAACAAATTAAGAAAACTAGAGCAGTGATTATGCTGCAGTAACTTACATGAGTGCTATTACTCTGAAGTTTTTTTGAGTTTTACAGGAAGGGTTGTGTGATTTTTAGAAGGGTTAGGCAGTAGTGATGCTTAAGCCTCTGAGATGAATGAAAAAATGGTAAACTGTCAGGTTTTATTTGACAAGTCTCCATTTTATTTATTTATTTATTTATTTTTGTGGGCGAGTTATCCATAACTGTAAGTAGAACTGTAATGTGATTTTTACAAATAATCTTTTGGGAATCTGTTAGTTGATCTTGATATTTGTGTAGATACTGGATATTAGTGTGGGGTCAATCTGACCTTTAAGGTGTTTTACTGGATAATTTGTTTAGTACGAGTTTCAGCAGGGGATGGAATAAAGATAAGTTTTGTGGATTGTAGCTTTGGTGTACAGCAAAAATAAGTTCCCTAAAATAATCCCCCTCAAAAAGCAAAAAGTCATGCCATTCCATAAGTGCAAAACAGATGCTGGGTTGTGCAACTGGGATTGCAAGGCACTAGTGATCAACTTTTGCATCACAAAGCTTTGGCATGAGGTCATATATTTTAAGCTCCTGGCCAATACAGGTGTGTATACATTAACATATATATATATATATATATATATATATATATATATATATATATATATGTACACACATACATATCAAAGCTTTATCTGTTTCATCTTCAAAGTGACTGGCATTAATACTCTTATTTCTTAAGGAGAGCTGAAAATAGTTACCTGCGGCACCTTGCTCCCACCTTTACTAATTTCACACAAAGCTGCCATGGATGTCCTTTCAATGATCCTGTTTGTGCAACCTGACCTCTTCTAGATGCACTGCCCACAAATAGCTTAATTAAACAGAAAATGGGAGGGGGAAGTTAAGTAGATAGTAAAAACCAAGTTATAGTTTTATGTGAACCACTCAATGCTGTACTGAGCTCATGTTTATGTAGCTATCTAGGAAAGTTATTTCCTGCATGAAGTATACCTTTAAGGACTGATAATTGTGTCTTCTACTTGCACACCTTATTCCTATGGCAGAATACTTGACCACCAGATGCTGAGACTGCTATCCTACTGCCCTTACCTGACTGCTTGACTTGTTTTGGACAAACCGATGTACACATGCACACACTGATAGTCTATTGCTGATCTAATGGTTGCTGCCCAATTTGCTCTTCTCCCACCCTCACTCCCATACATCCTCAGGGATGGTTACCTTTATACCTAACAGTCGCACCCACTATCCAATTACCAGTCTTAATCCCAAGTGTCAGTCTTTATATTTAGGACCTAAACTGCCCTGTGACAATTATTAGCAAGTTCCCTTAAGTATATATACAACACCTGTCAAAACCACAGTGACAAGCCTCCTAACTCTGCTTTCTTTATATTTCACATATGATTCTGCTTACCACTCTAATCTTTCTCAAACTTCTCTACATCCTGTAACTATAATCCCCAATAACACTCACTCAGCTTTAATAACTAGCATACACAAGTCTCAGGAACACAATGCCCTTAAACCATCACAATCCAAATGCTTACTTCACACTATGTAAATAGTCACAGTCCACACCTTCTTTTCCCAGGACTCTTAAAATTGCAAAAACAGAATTGAACTATTCAAATGTCTCTCTACAAATGAATCCTAATCATCTTTATTCTGCTAGTTGACACAAACATAAAACTTGATGCTGGACCCTTACATTTGATCTCCAAATCCAAATTTTTCTATCCCACAACCCTCCTGTGCACTTACCAATGCAAAAAAGCATTAGAAACACACAACCAAGTAGACATATTTTGAAACAATTGCTAAAAATTCCAGCAGTCACAGAATTCTAACTAAACGAAGACCACCCCAATTTGCTATACTTTTAATGGCACATCAAAAAATAAAGAAAAGTCACTACTAGTAATCTGTCTGAAGTATTACAACAGTAGCTCAAGTCCATGCCTCCTGTAACTCTAATCCAAATTGGCTACTTATAAACATCTCGTTACACAACAAGGAATTATGACTTCCTGCAGTAGCCTATTTGATAACTCCATCAACAAGTCACAACTTCTGTTCCCTAATTAACACCATAAATTCCAAATCTCTCACATGTAAAAATGTTATTATCCTACGAGACATCAACTCTAACTTTCTAGGACCCACTAAATGAGAACTACAGGAATTTCTTGGCTTACCTACAACTTGTCCATCTAAATCAGGAACGTGTACACCGAAAATTCCAATCACAACATGACAGACTACTAGTACTTCTCATAACCAACCAGCCACCTACCATTTCATCCATTACCCATCACCTCTCTGTCCTTTTGTAATCACTGTCTCATAGCCTTGAAAATCAATAGTAAAATCAAGCATCTTCCAAAATTAGTCCCTTTCCAACCTTCTAAGCTCATCCAACTCAAAACATACCATTCACCTATATACTGCTCATCAACACTATTATCCCAAGATGCAACCAAGGCAACAGGAACTCGAGCATATACCCTCCTCCATATACAAAATAGCTTTTCCCTACTATAATGAGATTATTTAAACACAAATAAAATGATTGTCTGACTAACTTAAACACCTGAAACAACTATGAAACAAAGCTTGGTACAACTGGAAAATAACTCAAGTCATGATACTCGCAATGGGCATACTCTGATCATGAACTTAATGTTCTAAATCCTCACAGTTTAGAATTCATAAAATTCAAGTTGCAGAAGCATATGCCTTTTTTTCCAAACTTTTCAGACACTTTTCCATCCTTATGAGAAGGAGATGGCTTAGAATTAAAATGTTTAGCAGCAACCAGATTCACTAAACTACAGCTTTGGAGTCGGGTCTGAGATTGGTGTATAAGAACTTGAAAAACTGAGAAAATCTATACTATTTATCTACTTTTTTTACAGAAGCGGATTGCCTATCAAGGGAAATTGCAGGCAGTGACAAAAACATCCTCCAAAACTGTCAAAACCAGAGGAATAGATGAAGGTTTGGAAAATTTCATTTGTAACAAATCAGAATATATTCTGAGGGACTAAAAACCTTCATATTCACCCAGTGCAAACACTGATTAATTCTAGAAAAGTCTTAAAGAAAAATAATTCGTCTGAGAGAGAACTAGATTTATTTATTTTACATTTGTTGACCGGGAAAGTCCGACTGGGTATATGCCCATTTTCAGCAGAGGCCCAGGAAGAAAAGCTCCATATATTCAGACATATGAGATTTACATAATATAAGAGTACAATCTAGCATATCAGATGAAAAAAAAACAGTATAATTATAGTAAATCCAAAGTTCAACAGGAGAAATGACCTATATGTCAGAGTATAATATCACAAGGAAGGTTCCATATAATTCAGACAAGCAAAATTTCACATAATATAAGAGTATAATCTACCATTTCAGAGGGGAAAAAACAGCGTATTTATAGCAAAGACACAGTCTGACAGGTAATGACATATGTCAGGGTATAATAACAATATAAGGTGCAAGACATTTGCCTAGTAGTATTAATTTCTCACATAGAGAAAAGAGTAAATATCGTACTGCAATCATCTGCTAGTTAAAGGATATGAAATAGTAATGAAATACTGATAGCCTGTTGACAGCTAAAAGTAGAGCTGGTAGCTAATTAGTGATACAGGAGAAAGGGGGGTGGTAGTTGGGGTATGGACATGGACATAGCCAGTGAGATTTTAGGTGTGCTTTAAGAGCATTTTTGAAGAGACTGCTGGAAGGGAGGGTAGTTATGGCATTGGGAAGTGCGTTCCAGATTTTGGATATAAACCTGAGGGGGAAAACCTGCATCTGCTCCCTCACATTCTCTGTAGGTTCAGTTTTTGAACCTCTTCAGAAAAAGAGGAATCCCTTTTTCTTTTACAGGAAACAGCCTTATAAGAAGAGTTGAGAGCCTGCATGAGAACCTGAGCCAAGCTTAATAAATTACTTCTGTCCAGAGTAACTGACACAGGTAAAGATAAATGTTTAGTTTTCTGAGTCTTTTTGACAGGAATTTGTTAAAAAACAGAGCTAGTATTGCCAGCAACAACCTCTTCAGGGATGAGCACAACATTCTGGCTAAGAAGAGGCATATTCCCTGCCCCTTCTCCCAGAACAGACAAACGTCTCTCCCTTGTCCATTAAGGAGACCCCATCAACTGCAGAGGACATGTCTAATCCTCTGTCCCTGGTTGCTGTATAGTCTATATTAGAGGGACCCCAAAAAAAAAGACAAGTGGTCTGAGGTACTAGCTTTGGCACAAGCAGAGTCACCCACCTGCAGCTGAACCAAATTACCTGCCTGCTGTGGTGGCAAAGGTGGCTTAACAATATTTTTCTTTTTGTGGCTGGAAGCAGGTCCAACTGAGGAACATTTATATTGTTCAATGATCAAACTGAAAATGGTGCTTGTTTCCCATGAACCTCATTAGCAATAGTCGGTAAAACATGAATGTAGCAGAAAAGTAACTTTTTCCCAGGGAAAAAAGCACAGTAAAAATCACTACAAATTTTTCACCACCAAAAAGTAAAATAACCACATTTTCTTCACAGAAAAGATAGTTTTAAACAGCTGTTTATCATAAAAGTAAAAAAGTGCACTCCATTTTAAAAGATCACAAAAGTTATGAAACAATCATTAAAATACGTTTTCCAAGCTTAAAGGTACTTCTTTTACAGAAAACATTAAGTTTTCATTAAGAAAAAAGTAAAGTGTAAGTATTTTCCCTGAAGGGAACTTATTTGCCCAGGAATGGAACAATGTTAGCTAATAGTCAGTCATTGAACACCCACAGAGATATGCTCTTCTTAGCTGCAAGAAAGCTCTGAAAGGCTTGGCACCCAAATTTGATTTTTTTGGCTGCTCAGTTCTGGCCAACTAATAGTTCGGGTGCATGGAAGGTGCCCTGAAGCTTTTAAAACTGGTTGATTGTTATAACCTACGCAGTATATAACCCATATAACTTGGGCTAGTACAGCAGTGACCATAATGATGGCCATCAGCCTAGGTATGAATTCACTTTTAGTCATAGCGAACTCAACTCATTCATAGGCTGAGTTTCCAAATCAGTATAATTGTTTTTTAGGGTGCTTCACCTCCTAGCTCTCCAATATGTGGGGGGTCTTCATCCCCCACACATTCACTCATTATAAATTACTTCTGAGGCCAAACTTGTAGAAGTAAAGGGCTTCATTATCAACGAGTTCTGTTTTGAAACGTTGAGTGTGATCATCTGAATAATTCCCTCCAGATATTGATAAAGATAATGAACATGAGAAGATATTTCAGTTTTGTCTTTTAAAATCATGCTCTGACTTTTACCATATTCAGCATTAGTTGTTTGTATTGTATAAATTTACACACACACACACACACACACACACACACACACACACACACACACATATATATAGATATATATGGATGTACTTAAAATAATCTAAACAGCATATTAACAGCAAAATTATTGACTAAAAATATTTAAACACAAAGTATTGACATAAATCAAAGTTATGCTAGAGAACGGTTTATGGCATAAGTCTCAACTGTTCCTGATTTTCAAGGAAGTCCCTGATTTTGACTCAAATTTTAGTTCTGTCCCTCTTAATTCTTCCAAAAACTGGTGACTTTTGGAGAAAAAGTGATGAATTACACTTAATAAATAGTGACAAAAATTAGAATTATAAACTTCTTTTGCTTCAGAAAATGGATATTAATTCACATTCTCTTAATCTGACAATGTCTCTAGTATTACTGTTTTACAAATGTCCCTGATTATCCATGATTATTTCTGGATTTGTCCCTGTTTGGTTGAGAGCTATGTTCCTCATAATGAAAAAACTGCAGAGGTATGAGTAACAATTAAACGTTTTCTACCCATTATTTTTAGCTGTACCCCTGTTTATTGAACAAAGAAGTTGAGATCTGTGGTTTATGGCCTTTCCCCACTGTTGTGTGACCTTGGAGTTGGTATATATAATTACAAGGTTTGTGAGTACAGGGAGTTCCCTGCAAAGACACTGGTTTTGAGAGTCGTAAGATTTTGTCAATATTTTGTGTTTGGATATTTTTGCTGTTGATATGCTGTTTAGATTATTGTAAGCTTTATATATATAATTTTGTGCCAAAATGTTTACGGCACAATATGTTCAAAGTGGAATTCACCCTCTCACCACTATTATGCAATTCTGGAGTTGGCATATATAATTAGCAGGGGATGTCTGGGGCACAACCCAGCACATGGGTGTTGCAAAGTGGTTTGTCCCATGCATTAAATATGTTTTGACATTTTGTGCTTTAGACATTATGTTTCAACATTTTGGCTTTTTGAACAAGGCATAACAGAACCACACACACACACACACACACACACACACACACACACACACACACACACACACACACACACACACACATATATATGTGTGTGTGTGTGTGTGTGTGCACGCGTGTATTTCTGTTTATGTGTATGTATATATATATATATATATATATATATATATATATATATATATATATATTCACTTTAGAACATCAAAAGCCTGTAACACTGAAATTCAAAACACAGAGACCAAAATCTTGAAAATTCAAAACACCGAAAACTCAAAATATTGAATCCCATAACATTGAAAAAACAAAAAACATAGGAAATCAACATGTACTATATTCCAGTACAACTGCATACAGAAAGAAATAACAAAGCATATTACCCTTCTCCAAATATAACCAGGGGGGCAAGCACCCACTGCACCCCCCCCACTTAAATATATCAACTCCGAGATCGCACTACACTACACTAAGATGTGTTATGTTGTAGTACAGCAGGTAAGAAGGGAACATGACTGAGGTACCTATGAAACTTTGGTAAGTATCAGAGAGAGATATAGTAATGTGCAATGTTTTAACAGTGAAGTTGTGTTTCTAAGAGAAGGTTGAGGATAGGTTTTTACAATTTAAACAGCACAGAATGGTATGTTTGCTGTTTTGTTCTGTGTAGTGTGATCTCAGAGTTGATATATTTAAGTAGCAGCGAGTGTGGGGGGGGTGCAGGGGTGGTTTCCCCCTGCTTATATTTGGAGAAGTGCAATATGGTTTATTTTTTATTTGTTTCTGTATGTAGTTGTGCTGGCATATATTAAATGTTGGTTTTCTAGGTTTTTTCAATGTTATAGGATTCAATGTTTTGAGTTTTCATTGTTTTGAATATTCAACAATTTTGGTCTCTGTTTTGAATGTTAATGTTATGGGCTTTCAATGTTCTAAAGTGAGTCTATATATATATATATATATATATATATATATATATATATATATATATAAATATGCATACACACATATATATATATATATATATATATATATATATATATATATATATATATATATATATGTGTGTGTGTGTGTGTGTGTGTGTGTGTGTGTGTGTGTGTGTGTGTGTTTACACAATAATAAATGGGTAGTTAATCTAGTTACCATCTACTGCTCCCTGTGTAGCCACTGTGATTAAATACTTTGATATACTGAAGTGCCTGGAAAGCTGACATAAGTAATAGCTTCCTTATTACAGAAATCCTGCTCTGGATTGTTTATTCTATTTTAGTGAATTAGTATATGATAATACATAGCTTAGTAAATCGGAGGATAGCTAATTAGATGCATGTGCTGTGTTATCTACTGATGTTTGCAAAAAGGTTCTTTTTACTGGAGCACTAACACTAAACGCTTTGTAGTAGTTAATGTACACATCTTCCCATCCTGTTTACTCTTGAGACAGTGGAATTTTTCTCCTATCTGGTAATTGTATAGTGTCTGGTGCTGTACATCTTGTCACAACTCTGTCCATCTTCTTCTCTTCATATTCCCCCTCTCTTCCTTTTCTAACTTTGATAAAGGGTGTCAACTTGATCTTCAGATTAGAAATGTAATCCGATTAACTGGATAGAATATAATATCCAAGATTTGAGAAGTAATATAAATGTGTGAACTTAAAAAACAAAAAGCAGACTCCAAGGAAAGTGCAAAATACACCCAAAAAGTTTAATTAATTTTTCCACTGCAAGTAAAGGTGAACTTCATCAGAGACAAATCTCCCCAATAGACTCTTTTATAATCATTAACTCCAGTGCCATCTTGTGGTGGAAGTATTAAATTGCATACATAAAGTAAAACCATAAAAAACACTTTTCAAAATTACTTTGATTAATAAATATATTCCCGATGTGGAAGACATTATTTTTGCAAGAGTATGCTTATCTGTCTTTAACACCCACCTAGCCTTTAAAAGTACTTATTAAAGCAAACAGAAAGAAAAAATATTTCTGTAATACTGTAAGGTGGGAATTTAATTACATAGGTTCATAGGTAGGTACTAGGCTATTGGCCCTAGGGCCTATATAAGCCTAGCCAAAGGTACCCTAGCTTTAGCCACCCAAGAAAATTATTTTCCTGTGCCACTGTCGAGCAGAGCCACAGAAGTGACCCCCGGGGTGAATTTCCTATCTCCCATCCAATCATCAAGATTTTTTCTTGAACAGTGCTAATGAGGAGCTTTGTTTGATATAGATAGGTAGTTTGTTCCAGAGTATGGGAAGTCTCTGGGACAGAAATCTATCCATCCAGCATGTTATGTTTATTGTGGTGACAAGGTTTAGGTCCCTAGAGCGGGAAGCTCGTAGGGATTGGGATTTCTTTAAGTGGAGCATGTCTAAAAGCTCTGGGTTTGATATAGCTTTGTATGTTAGGCAGAGATCACCTCTGAGTAGGTGATATGCAATGGAGTAAAGCTGCAGTTTTTTGAGACGGCCTGCATAGGGCATCTCTTTGAGGCTGGTAATTCTCTTTGTGAGGTATTTCTGTGGCCTTTCCAGTTGTTGTAGATGTCTTGTGAGGTACATACCAAATGGGGCATTGTACTCTATAATGGGTCTAATGAGTGACAAGTAGAGGGGAACAATGACCTCTTTTTTCCTGGATGAGAAACCTTTTGTGATGAGGTGTGCCACATAGAAGGATTTCCTGACTACTGTGGTGATGTGATCATCAAAGGAGAGACTACTGTCCACCTGTATCCCAAGGTCTCTTATCACACTTTCGGTGTTGAGTAGACTACCACCTATGTGGTAGTTCATGGGTACTGAGTTTTTACCAAAAGGAATGACAATGCACTTTTTGGCACTGAGCTTGAGGCCATGGCTTTGACATCAGGCATCTGTCTCAGCAAGGCCCTTTTGTAGGATGTCCACATCTTTTGGAGTTTTGATTATGGCTCCTAGTTTGCAGTCATCTGCGAACTTTGTTAGCCAAAGACCGTCTGTGTTGGCCTGTACTTCAGAGAAGTAGATACCAAACAGGGAGAACCCAAGACTGAACCCTGTGGTACTCCACTTGTCACTGGTCTGAAGCTGGATTTGGAGTCTGCTACTTTCACAGTGTGGGTTCTGTCAGTGAGCCAGTTGGCAACCCATCTTGTGACATAGGGATTTATACCTAGTTTAGTGAGTTTATCTATAATTCCAGAGTGGGGTATGGTGTCAAAAGCCTTGGCGAGATCTAGATAGGCTGTGTGAACCACCTTACCCTCATCTACGGCTTTGGTGACTGCTTCAAAGAAGTCTATCAGGTTTAGGAGACATGATCTGCCTTTTACAAACCCAAACTGGGTGGGGTCCTGAGTTTGGAGATGACCAATGTCATTGTTTATAAGTTCCATGATGATACACTCCATAGCCTTGCAGACCAGGCTTGTTAGGCTAATGGGGCAGTAGTTTCCGGGGTCTGTGGTGGCTCCCCCTTTGTAGAGTGGGATAACTGTCACTGTGTGCCATTCAGTGGGCACATAGCCTGAGGTGAGGCTATGATTGAACATGGTACTTAGGTGGGGTGCCAGTTCATTCTGTAGTTCATGTAGAACACAGCCTGGGATGTCGTCAGGTCCCATGGATGCTGTGTTCTTGGCTTTGGATAGTGTGTTTTTTACCTGTGCAGCTGTGATTACAGGAACTTTGCATTCTTCTGGTATACAGATGGGCCCTTTAGGGGATGACAGAGGGGTAAAGTTAGCACTGAACCTATCTGCCAGGATGTTGGCAATATTCGTTGGTTCTGTATATTTAGTGCCATTGTGCTGTAACTCAGAGCAGATCTGAGTGTTGCCATTGAGATTCTTGTCATAGCTATAGAATGCTTTGTGGTTGTCTTTAGAGTCAGTGGCAATTTTGTTTTCATAACTAGCTTTGGAGGATTTTATGAGGGATCTCAGCTTCTTACTGAAGCTGACCAGGGAGTTTCTCCAATCATGGGATTTTACTCTTTTTTGCAACAGTTTCTTTCTTCTGTTGTAGAGTTTGTTTATGGCAGAGGACCACCAGATTGGCTTCCTTTTTTTGGAGGATAGCATCTTGGTTCTGTTAGGGATTGCACAATCCATGCACTCATGTAAGTGCTTATAAAGTGCATTGGTGTAGGATTCAGCAGTCATACTTCTATTGTCCATCAGCATGGGTGTCGTGAAGTTTGCCACTTCTGTCTTAAGAAGTGTGAAGTTGGCTTTGTAGAAATCTTTTACTGTGGTTTCCCCAATGGGGGATGGGGGAGGGATGTGGATGTCTAGGGTGATTAGCTTATGGTCGGATCTGACCAACGAGGAATTGACCTCTGGTGAGGAGCACCGGTTGCCCATGTTGGTAATAACCAGGTCTAGGATATTGCTGCTACTGGTGGGGGTGTGGATAAGTTGATCCATGGCATTGGAATTTATGAATTCCAGAAAACGTTGAGCACAAGAGTTGGTACATGAGTAGTTTTCCCAGTTAATGGTAGGGTAGTTGAAATCGCCCATTATTAGGGTGTTAGGTTGTACCCTAATATTTTCCAGTGTATTAAGAAATGAGGAGTGGGAATCCTGGGGCATGGTGTGGGATCTGTAGCAAGCTACAATTTGGATTGCGGTCTTGCCCAGAGTTAGTTGCACTTGGATAATCTCGGATGCATTATGCTGAGCAACTAGCCTGGAGGTGTTGATATCCTTAATGAATATGGACACACCTCTGCCTTTAGTGTTTCGGTCCAGGTTAGGTGGCCGAAAGGTGTGGTATGAATTACAGCCTGGTAATGCAGGGGTACTCTCTGGAGCTTTGAACCAGGTCTTTGTCACTGCACAGATGTCGATGTTCTCCATTTTAAGGAGTGCCTCGAGAGCGTGCATTTTGAGGTTTAGACTTCTAGCATTGAGTAGCAATACCCTCAGATTCTTCTTGCCTGTACCTGTTAGTAAGCACTGTACACTTTAGATAAGATATGGAGCAAAACTTAGTTTTAACTTATTTTGATGTCTCATTAATCACCCGGTTTTGATTCATGCCAAAATGAGTGACCTAATAGACACGTGGGACTTGACCCTTCAGTATTAAGATACAGAGCTTCAGAGGAGCTTATTACTCTGGTTTACCCTTCAGTTTAATATTTAATGATGCAAGTGTGCTTTAGGATAAAGCAACTTTTTCTAGAACTACTTATTTATTATCTGACTAGGTAATCTGATTTAGCTTTTTTATTTTGTCAGCTGCTCCTGCCTTTGCCACATATTTTTCATCTGTCCACCATAAAATTAATTTTCTGGTAAATTACTGAGGATCATAGTCAGTCAACAATGCCTGATATTAAAGTGTAAGGCTTCTTATTGTTCAGACAATGCTTATTGATGTAATACCAGTTAAAGTGAATTACAATAATGTATCAAAATAGCCCATAATTATGGCCTTTTGTCTCCTTCCTCCATTATATTTTGGTTTTGTCCAGAATGATTGACAAAGAAGTTGAGAGAGCTGTGTAAAAGTGTATACATAATATACAAGCATACCTAAATAAATTTATTAAATTCAGCATGTTCTGCTTGAATTATATTGTATATGTTTGAAAGGGGACCTTTACTTAACACTGGATATAGCAGTATGGTTGCTTCTTCAGAAGGTAGGCTTTTTCTTATATTAAAATTGCATAATTATGAAAAAGGTATCATTTAATTAGGGAAAAGTAGCCACAAAAGCAAAAAAGGGTTCTAAAATTCTAGGCTCATATCATGCAAGAAGAGGTTACTTATCCATAATCCATTGGAATGTTTAATGGACTAATTATTGGCCCATGCCTTGCATGACTTATATCGCAAGTCAATTCAAACTGGAAATGAGACACCCAAGGCTACATATTAAAGTAGCCTTGGATCTACTGACCTTGTACGGTTGCTTAACCTATGAGGAAATTGTAGTATAGTGCTGGTCACAGCTATCTGCTATAAAATTTCTAAATCAGAATTTTGTTTGCCGAAGTAAAGTTTGTGATCACATCTTTTTGGGACATTTACTAACTGTTGGATCTAAACAATAATATACATTAAAGATTAAAGTAGTGCATTAGAGATACTAGAAATTAATATTTTCAAGATGAATCCCACAAAAACAATTGTCAAAAGGATAACACATTATTGAGTATTGGATGTAAAATAAGAAAGGATTAGCTGTATCCAATCCTGTCTTATTTTACATCCAATAGTCAGTAATGTTTTATCCTTTTGGCAATTGTTTCTGTGGGATTCATCTTGAACATATTAATTTCTAGTGGTGGTGCAGCGGTTAGCATTGTCGCCTCACAGCAAGAGGTTCTCCTGTTCGATTCTCAGCTGGAGCACTTTCTGTGTGGAGTCTGTATGTCCTCCCTGCGGTCGAGTTATGTTAAAGGCATGCAGGTAGGTGCAAGTCTGAATGGGTGGCATTCGTTGAAGGTTGGGCGTCGGGCTGGCAACTCGGCACTGTAAAAATCCATTGTCAATTATGAATGGACCGGAGTTCTGCTGTGGTGACCCCTGACCGGGAAAAGCCGGAAGTCTTTTAGCTGTATCCATTTAACAGTACATATAATAAGTCATAGGCTACAATAGGCATGATAAAAAAAAGCTATGCCTGAGGTTCAGTGCAAGACAGTTATAGCAGTTCAATAAGAATTAATGAAGGAGATACTGAGGGAATAATCATATTTTGCAATTTCATTATAATGATTAATGAACCTAAGATGAAAGTATTTTTGACGCAAACAGATAAACACTGTTTTATACAATCAGACCTAACATAGTGGATGATTTGCCACTGGTGAACAGGTTATTAATTCTGAGACCTCAAACAATGCTGTAACTGTATAGTAGTTGAGTTTCAAAAGTTTGTCAATAACAAGAGACTAAGAGAAAACTGGCTTTAAACTTCCCAAGGATTGCAAAGCAATTGTTATCACCGAACAAATGACTCAGGTGTGTTTGCTGCTTATTATGAACCTACTAAAACAGGAAGTCAAGAACATTCTTAAAGAATATAAAAAGTAGACTGAGACCTGCTAAAAAGACATGGAGCAACCTGTTGGACAGAATCCAAAAATAAGTCTGAATAATAAAACCTATTAGCAAGAAGACCAATGCTACATAATGAAAAGTCTTAAAGGAAAACTCTAGTCTAAAAGTCCAAGTATAGGTCCTTTCATTATCTTTTGGCACTCTTTGTCAGATAATGCAGCAGAATCAATCTATTTCATATAATATTTTATTTTTTATATCCCAAAATGAACATCCATAGCTCCTTACAGTGCTCAGACGTTTCTTGGGTCTGACTTCTTCAACTTACTTACCAGCTTATAATAAACATGATTATAAAGGGCAAGGAGTTATTTATAAAATTACGCTATGATTGTTAATTCAGGATGTCCCACATTAGAAAAGCCTTGATAACCTTATGCTTTTTAAATTGATTTTTCAGAAAATGCAATGGTAAGAGATGGGGCATTCCACACCACATAGGTGTTTATGAGTTAACATTGTGTCTATGCATGTGCTGCTGTTAGACTGGCGTAATACTGTCATTTATCCTTGCATGTAAACATTTTCTTTGTATTTAACTGTAACTGGGGCAAGAAAAATAGTGCTCTACTGGTCCAGCTCATCTACCTGTCAATAAATTAAAACAATACACTGTTTATATTTTTGTTGCCTGAACAAATGCATAGAAAGCTGACTATAAAGGAGTAATAGTGAAAACATCTTAAGTCTGTGATTGCATATTTCCTGAGGAAGCTGAACTATTACACAGTGTATTTATCCTCTGAGAGAGGCACCAAATATGGTTAGTTGCAAGTGTAGCATCAATAGATCAGACATATTTTTTTAGATAAAAGTGCAACACAAATTATTCCTTACCTTGAAACACATGCGAGGGTGTACATCGACACTATCAATAAAGTAGGTCTGAAAAAAAAAAAGAACAAATACTTAAGTTAATGATCTATCTGTACAAATAAAGCTACACACACACACACACACACACACACACACACACACACACACACACACACACACACACACACACACACACACACACACACACACACAGTCTTTCTCTCTCTGTTGACACCTGTGTGTCTCTAGCAGATACAGTTTGAAGTTTTGTTTGATTACCCAAATACATTGTTGATTTTCAAATGCTACATAACTGCTTTAACAAATGATTCTAAAGTCCTCCAAACTGTTGTACAAAAATACATTAGGGAAGCAATAATATCAACCTTTTCTCTAATGTTAGTAAATTTAACATAATAACTTACATCCTTTTTGCTAAAACTTATGATCACAACTGAAATGGTCAGAGTTTTAAAATAATGCCACAATTACAGTTGTAGGAATAATGTTGGTAACAATTTAACCCTGACCATTGAGCATCTAAAAAAAAAAAGTTCCTTGTAGACCACCATATAAGGCTACGTCTAGTCACATCAGTAAGTTTGTTACCACTTTATATTGCACTTATCTGATTTTTATTTTATTTATTTATTTATTTTATTTTATTTAACATTTGTTGACCGGGAATGTCCGACTAGGTTCCACAGAGCCTGTTTTCAGCGGAGGCCCGGGGAGAAATGCTCCAGATGCATGTCTTTGGAATGTGGGAGGAAACCAGAGTACCCGGAGGAAACCCACGCTGATCCATTATTGAATACATTATTTCTTTCTGCAGCCGTCATACAGGCAATCTACAGTAACTTAAAATGATGCAAGAGTTCCATAATAGAAAATCAGTGTGTCAAAATGTAAACTGTTCATAAAGTCTTCAGGAATTGTTCTTGTATCCTGTTTCTTACAGGTGATCAAAACGTGGCTTTGGCTTGTTCTTTACTGTAGTTTTTGATCAGGTTCTAATGTAAAACTTTAAATGAATAAAACCACAAGAAACAAAAATGAATTCTCCTTTGAAGGCAAACTAGCTGAGATGTCAGAGAATGAATAAATTTCATTTTATTGGGTCACTAGTTTGTGGTTTTATTCTAATGTAAAACTTTGTCTGGAACATACTAATTGGGGACATAAAAACAGATCTGGGAAACTAGTAGTAAAAATAACATCAATTAGAGAAAATAAAAATACATGACAGGTATGTTTTGCTGCATCATACATAATTATGGAATAAGCTTCCCCTTACAGTCATAAAAAGCCTTTCAAACTAATCTTGACATGTACATATGTATCTGTTCAGACACATGCAACAGCTGGAATGCCCACAGAGATACTTTACTAAAAGGATACAAGGCCTAAACAACATGTCCTACAAGTACTGACTCAAAGCCCTGTCACTATACTCTGTATCCTACAGACTACTAACTGATGACCTGTGTTTGGACTATATGGCATCCTCTGACCTATTACATATGGATTTACCACTCATAAGCAAGTCAAATGGCATTAGAAATACTTGGTCTACGGATCTAAAACTCTTGTGCAACATCAACAGAACAGTTTGTAGGGATATGTATATTTCACAGAGGATACACCTCTACTGTGAAACAGAGTTTCCATCCACATAAAACTAAATTCATTCCTATCCATATTCAAGTGTAACTTAGATCTACAGATGGGAAACAGAAAATTTACCCCAGGACTGCCCTGTGTACTACTAATGGAGAGGCAGCTCCTAAATGCTTTATCTCATATGGACCCGCTCAGATTATCTCAGGTGTGATCCCAATTATTCTGATTAGGGGTAATTTATAATTATCTACCATGATAAGGGTAAGGGCAGTCTATAACCAAATGACATACATAATTTCAAGTTTGGGTTAAAATATCGCACAAGGGCACTAGCCTAGTACTTACCCATAAGCCTATATTAGAACACAACTTAAGGAAGGTTGGGTAGTGCCCTGGCTACTGCTGTATTTGATGTCCTGGTCCTCATCAGATAATCACATTCTTGCTGCATTATTATATCCCGTACCCATCAATTTTCTAACATTAAAAAAAAAGAAATGTCACATCTCTAATTGTCTGCTCATTTCTGAATTGCTCACATCCACCTCAAGCAATTCAGAAAGGTAAAAACTGAGTGGTGGGAAGTCATGCATTTTTTAATATAGAAAGTTATTGCGGGTTACAAACAGATTGCTGAAAACCAAAACTAAATACATTTCAAAGTAAGCATGTGTTTTTTCTCTCTTTGTATACAAACAAATAATACACACAGATAGTACCCCTTCCAAGTTACAGCCAGGAGCACCTGCTGCATTTGCCTTGGCTTCTGCTCCCTATGCCTCTGTATGTGAAGTATAAAATAGCAACATGGGTTCATAGCAATCAAGATTCTTGAAGATCAAGAGTTTGTAAGCTTGACAACTGACCACATGACTCTAAAAATCCTGAAAAGTAATACACTGTTACTTTTTTAATTCCAGTAAAATGTAAAATGAAGGCAAGTGAGAGAAATAAATTGCACACAAAACAGTGGCCATGGCAGCAAATGGAAAGCAGAAGGAGCTGAAAACTGAGAAAGAATGGAAAATAGAGGAACAGGTTAACATTTTCAAGAAGGAAATATGAATGAGGAGGTCAAATATAGAGCCAGAGATGATATAGTCATGTGGCAATGTGTGACAGAACAAAAAGTCAAAAAGCTAAAAAATAAGATATTTGGAGTATTGTTACAGTGTTTTCAGAGGTGAACTGCCTGTATTTTGGGCCCTGGGCAGTTTTCAAATCATGGCCCCAAGTCCCCACATTTGGACAGTGTATAAATGCACGTTCTTTTGGTGTTACCTTCCTGATTTAAGACCATTCAAACTGCTGTCATAATTCACCAGTCTGTACCCATCAGTTACAGCCATTTGACTGTATACACCTCAAATGTCAGATTGTGAAAAAAAAAAATGGCTGCAGTAATGTATTGTAACTTGCTTTACGCATATGTACAGTAGTCCTGCAAAACCTGATTTATCTTGTAATAAAAGAAGAAATACAGCAACTAGCACAGCAGAAATTGTATAAAGCACCAAATACCAGCGGGTAGTAATAAGCAGACAACAGTTTAATGAAGGTAAGTGCCTTTGCATTAAAACAACAACAATGTTTCATCAGACCAACTAACAATACTACAAAAACTTTGGTTTACTATTGAAATGTTGAACGGCACTACATCGACTGCACTATAGTCGAACACGGTAGTAATGTTGATGACAAAAAAACAATCTAGGAATGGTTTTAACATGGGTCGAGGTGGGTGTTCAGTATTATTCAGAACTACAAACATCTCCCCTACCTCGACCTATGTTAAAACACAGTCCTAGATTGTTTTTTTGTCGTCGACATTACTATTTTCGAACTTCCGTGTTCAACTATAGTACAGTTGATGTAGTGCTGTTCGACATTTCAATAGTAAACCAAAAACTTCAGTATAAAGCCATAAAACCCCTCTCATCAATAAAGTAATAATCATCTTCACAATAATCTAAAGAAATTAATTAAAATCAATTACCTGTGTATATAACTCACAAACATCCCTCTCTGCTGAGTCTCTCAACCAGCTTGTCACACACTGATGACATCATCATGCAACCACATTTATATATAGATAAGGGTATACAAAGCACAAAATAATAAATCACATACCTATAAAAAACATTTCATCTAACCCATCTCAGAGACATCAGACATAACAAGACCAACAATGCTCTAGCTACACACATCTCTGACTTGGGACAACAACATACTTTTAAGTTTTTTGTTTTAGAGGTAGTTCAGTTAGGTATTAGAGGCGGAGACTTGAGAACTAAAACTGAGGGTAGAGAACAAAGCGGGATCCTAGTGTTACAGTCTTATAGATCTCCTGGGTTAAATAAAATATTTTCCCTTAAACCAGCTCTAAAGGCACAATCTTTAATTCATTAGTTTATTATTATTTTTAATTTTGTTTTGTTTTTATTTATATATGAAGGTTAGATGAAATGTTTTTATAGGTATGTGATTTATTATTTTGTGCTTTGTATACCCTTATCTATGTAAACATGTGGTCTTATGATGATGATGTCATCAGTGTGTGACAAACTGGTTGAGAGACTCAGCAGAGAGGGATGTTTGTGAGTTACATACACAGGTAATTGATTTTAATTAATTTATTTAGATTATTGTGAAGAGGATTATTACTTTATTGATGGGAGGGGTTTTATGGGTTTATATTGAAGTTTTTGTAGTATTGTTAGTTGGTCTGATGAAGTATTGTTGTTTTTAATGTGAAAGCATTTACCTTCATTAAATTGTTGTCTGCTTATTACTACCCATTGGTATTTGGTGCTTTATATAATTTCTGCTGTGCGAGTTGCTGTATTTCTTCTTTTATTACAAGTGTATTCTGGTTTGTGGATTCTAGCGACATTCCCTGATACTTTGCTTTGGTTTTGTGTAAAGCCAGATTAATGATTGTTAACTTGATCATGACAGCAGGGTTAACCATTCTCAATCACAGCAGCCACATACCTAACAATTATCATCCCACTGTTGACAGTGTTTGCCTCAAATATCTGATTCTGGTAAACCTACATAATAATTTATGGTCACAATAACTTATTTTAAAATTTAAGTTTGTTTGACAAACACAGTAGCACACTTATTTCTACAAATGGCCACCAGTCCTAAAATGCCAGACTATCTAAACTGAACAAACAACACAATGATAAACTATCCTGATCGACAGGCACCACCACACCTATCCAGCAGTTATAGCCATTTTGCTGTATATACCTCATCTGATAAAAAAAAATAATACCTATGAACCTCTTAGCTAAAGAATTATGGACAAAGCCAAAACAATAATAAGGAGCAAAAGGACCAGAATCATTAACGGATTTTAAATAGTGCACTTGTATACTCAGTTACTTGAATAACAGTTTTTGCTTTAGCATGCATTTTCTGATATAAAATCTAAACAATCAAATATTTACCATGATTTATTGATTGCAATTCTCAAAAATGTGTCCAAAACCATACATGTTATGAGGCACAGACCAAACATATGAGGCAAAGTCAGTGACAGCTTTAACTTTTTTCACCCAGACAGTACCAACAGAGTAAATATTTTAACTTATTTTCATACAAATGCACACTAGTCCTTAAAGTTAAACTGAGCAAACATCAAGAAGGTAAGTTGCTTTTATGCACAGCTAATCCATTAAAGGTTTTGCCAGCAGCCATCTTCACCACTCTTATGGTGACTGGACTTTGATATAATGTAATAAGAATAACTAATTGTCATGTCTTTCATTGAAATTACTTATATGATCTAAACAGCAGTGTTAAATAAACCTGCCTTACCAGAAATGGAACATGCTATAATGTAAGAGAAGCATCAGACTGTGTGTTTTGTCATGGTTTGATTTGACATAAGAGAACCTGCCATAATGTGAAATCAGTAACAGATACTATTCCGCTCAAGAATTTAAAACACCAAAAATAATGGAAGGACAAAACGTCAAAATCAGGGACAACTCTGAAATATTAATCTAATTTACTTTAAAATTTAATAGAAAATTTAATAGAATGACAAGTTCGTCATCAACATACATTTTCTGAACAATAATATTGACTATAATACTCAATGACTTACCAGAACATCAAAAATATTTTGTGAGGGACAGGCAAAATATGAGAAAAATAAGGGTGTTCTGTACAAGTCTGGACAGCTGAGAGTCATGTAGTAATCCCCAAAAGGGATGACTTGCTGAGGGCAATATCTCATTAGTAGAAGAGGTCACAGTAGTTATCCTAGCTTACACTTCTAGTGCTGATCCTCCCTTTGTAGTTTACAGTGTTTAAAAAAAGTGACTGCTTGGTAAGGACTTCATGCCTTCATATTAATACTGGTGACTGGTGACTATAGTGTCTCTTCCAAAGTGCAGGGTGAAGGTTACAATACTGTGCATTTTTTCCCATTTTTCCTGTTACACCTTATTACTATTTTAAGCTTTGCCAAGTAATAGCACTGATTGATTTGCACATCAAGACATCCCCTTAGAGAATACATTGTTCAGTATTGCCTGTTAATATTTCTTAGGAGGAGATATTTATGCAATGAAAGATAATTTTTATCAGGTCTCTAGACAGTTTTGAATAACTGAGTATATCTAGCATTCAAAATGTATATGTTGACATGCTATCTCATTTATTTATTAATTAATTCATTCTTTCATTTGACTTTTCATTGGCTTCTTAACTCAGATTAGTTGCCAGGTGACGGACACTTGAGCTAACCTATCACAACCTTCTGCCATGTAAGGGGATGGAGGTAGGGAGACAACTTCAGGGATTATGATAATCATGCTCAGGACTACTTCTCAAGATGCTGGTATCACATGTATGGTGAGCGTCCACAGCATTAGCAAGCAATGCTTGAAAACTTGGAATATTTTAGGGTAAAACAATAGAGAGGGATGCTGCTATGTCCTTCTCTGTTGCTGAAACCAGAGAAATACAAATACTTATATTTAGACATACCATCTCCCTGCAGCTCAGGGCCATAGGCAGACACTGAGATTGTCCCAATTATAATATTCCATTGAGTACTTTTGTTTGACATGGAAACTTAGGAAGTAAAGGCAGAGCAGACAAAGAAGCTTGAGGTGATGCAAGTGCCTGAGAAAGAGAAATAAGTTGCACACTGCAGGCAAACAAAGATATGAAGACATCAGCTGAAGCAAATGTAGCTCAGTTGTAGAGGCAATCAGAAAGAACAGACTCTGATGATTCAGTCAAATGTATAAAAAAGAAGATGTTTTGGTAAAGCACACAGATTTAAGAGAGATAGGAAAAAGGAAGAGAAGATGTGGACATCCTGCTAAGAGCTGAATAGATTGCATGAGAGACAAGACCTGCAACAGTCGGGCATAACTGTCAAAGAAGGTAGGGTAGTGGCAACAGCCAGGCATAACTGTTCATGATGGTAGAACAGTGGCACTGAACTGATAGTGATGACACTAATGCAACACGCTGACCTCATGTAAAATGGGAAAAAGGGGGGGTGATGATGATGATGAAGAAAACCAAAAAAAAAAGTTGCTTAACTTTTCCATTTTCTGCTTACCAGGTTTCAGCTAGTAGTTAAGCATAACTGCTACACACGTGGTGTATAACAGACTTAAGTTTCTGACAGCAGATACATGCCAAAATCACAGAAAGATGAAGAGATAGTCAATGTACAGTAGTGTAGGTTTTACCACTTAATGGCATATGTCTCAACTATCCCTGATTTTGCAGAACATCCCTGATTTCGCTACATGTTAACAGATTCATAGGTAAATACTAGGTTAACTGCTCTTATGGGCCATGATAAGTCTAGCCAACTTCACTTTCAAAGGTGAGAATCAAACCCTGTACTTTGTGACTGGGAAGTAAGTACCTTAACCATTATACCAACCCCAACCTGTCCCTTATAAGTTTTGATTTTCTGGTAAAATCAGCCAGTAATGCCAGCCATTAGAGATTATGCTCCTAGTATTCAAAAAATGTATACTGATACAAAACATGTTGTTCTACTAATGTTTTATGTGAATTAAAATAAAAAATTGTCCCTGATTTTGAGCCTTTAATTTTTGGTATTGCCCATTATTCTTCAGCAAAAAAATTGACTGGTATGAATTAATTATACCAACATCCTTCAAATGGTTGGGAGAATGCAAATATTAGACAGACGGTAAATTCTAACCCATTTACAATAAGGTCCTCCATTTCATAAAGGAACATCATGTGAAAGCTGATGAGAATGCTGGCTGCTATGTGATGAATTGGATCTAAAGAGAGACACCGGCCATATCATGATATAAGGCCATTACATTCCTGAAGACAAATAAGGTAACATTTTTATTTTAAAATTACATAAATTCTTTAATTTTTTTGAGCTGGTTTGTGAAAAGATGTGTTGACCATCAATAACAGAGCTCTGTTTGTTATAGGGTTAGTATTGGAGTAAAGGTCTGAGCACATGAAGGATAGATACAGTATACTGAGACACAGAGAATCTAGGGATCTATGCAACTCTACTATGGGGGACACAAAGGAAAGGCCAATTTGTGAATGGATGAGGTAGAAGCTGACTAAATGCCTTACATACATGTGTTGAAAGTCATACATCATGCTTGCTGTTACCTGGCAGGTGTTTGGAGGGGGAGGATGCTGAAAAGAAAATACTGTTTAATTTACTGGGGGATGTCTTCAACTTACCATTTATTCTACCATGAGTCTAAGACATAGTGCTTACCCTGTTAGCTAAAGAAATCTGGACAAAGCAAAAAACAATGGGGGGGGGGCAAATGCCAAAAATAGGGGCACATTTTAAATATACATCTTATAAATTTAGAAAGTTGCTAGAATACATTTTTTTGTTTTAGCATGCATTTTCTGAAAGATATGAAGACTGAAACTCAAATGACTCATTATTTAGTGACTTCATTCCTCAATGATTTGTCAGAAAACCACACATTTTATGAAGAACAGTCTAAAAATATGAGTCAAAAATCTGGACATTCTGCAAAAAACTGGACAGTTGAGAGGTATGAAGATGAGTACTAGAAGAGACCCTGTCAGTCTTATATGTGCACCCAGGTTAAACTCTGGAAATAATGCCAAGCAAAACAGTAGTCGAAAACCTTTATTAAATGAAAATAATATATAAAAAGCTAAAAGATATTAAAACAGTAGGAAATGAAAAAAAAATTCCTTCATGAAATAAACATACTAATTGTTTCCTTCTTCATCTGTGGTCACATAAAGTCGCATTTTATATACCTCATGATTCTGTATCAAGTGTAATGTAGAGGCTGAAAAAAGAGGATGATTAGTGGATTCCTGAAAATGGACAGACATAAATGTTTTCAGCAACCTGTTTTCATTTTCAAGGGGTCTAAAAGAGTGTAATAAAAACCTGCTGACCAAAGTCTGTTTCAGTCAACAACCTTGTTACCAAAACTGAAGGGAGTGTAAATCTCACATACACAGATGGTGCTGTGTCATGTCCTTTACTGTTGCTGCTGTTATAATCAAATCTGAGGTCATTGAAAATATGGAATCACACTGAGCTGGATGAAAATGCAAATTTGCCGACTGACTCACAAAGAACTAATTTGATCAAATTTTGTGGCGGCAGCATTACATATTAACAGCTACTCTAATGGGGGTCCTAATTTTCCTATGAGAGTAGGAGGACCCCTAGGACAGTAGAGTGTGTACTGGTTCAATAAATTAATTTCCATGCAACTTCCAGAATTACGTCCTGGAGTAACCCATGTTAAGCAGTGGGGAGTGGGCATCGGTGATCAGTGAGGAACAGTGCTTTTATTACTGTGGAGAATGAACAATGTGGTATGACAGAAGAATCACAGGTGGAAAGCTTTCCATTGGTTCTGGAAAATACTAAGTAGTCTTCAGTTTAAATTGTAATTTATTATCCCAGTTCCTAGAACAGATATTTTACAAAAACTGCACCAAGATTGGAAAATATTATAAGAAGTGAATAAGTGAGACACATCTGGGTTTAATAAAAGGTTAGCTTGATCTGAAAATACTTTCATTTTTTCAATTTTGGGTTGATTTCTTTCAGTCCATTTCTTGAATACACAACAAATGTGTTACACTTAGTGACCTAATCACAATCTTTTCTTTTATACTTTAACAAAAGGGATGTCCACTTAGGCCTTACCATACACACAACACAGCAAGCCTGGGGAGATAAGCTCTGCAAATATAAAAGCATCTCTGAAAGGTGTAGTCACTCATTTGCAGTAGCATATAGTAACGGTGATACAGATATTCAGGTGGTAATTAAACTTACTAACAACTAGGGTACAGAAATGCATGAAAAAAGGAACTTGCAAGGAAAACAGAAAAGTACACTGAAAATAATTTTATCAAATATTCATTAGAATACTACACAAATAATTACCACTTCATAGCCATGTCATCTGTTCACTGTACTCGTATAACATTAGCTATTAGTCTGATGTAATGAAAATGAATTCATCTGCAATGTTTGTACTGCTCATTAGCGTTCTGTTCATTGCACGTACGTAACATCAGCTATTAATATAATAAAAAAAAAATGATTTTATAGGTTTGTATTAGGCTAACTGCCCTTGCCAGCCATTTTAAGCTTTGCCAATTATCCCTTTTGAGACTCAAACCGTGTACCTTGTGTTTGTAAGGCAAATACCTTAACCATTAGGCCACTGTCCCAACCCCTTTTAATTGCAGTGTTTGCATTGCTCAACAGTATCTGGGTCATGACTGAAAATGGTCAGTAGACCATTTTACCTACCTGGTGAACAAATGGAAATAAAGTAAACAGTAATAAACTAAAGTTGGAAAAGCAACTGTAGGTACAGCTGGATATAATGGAATCTGTCATTATGGTCAGATGAACAGAGAAACGGGATCTGGGATAACAAAAAAGTTAATGTGAAAGAAATAGTTGTAAGGCAAAGGGAGAAGCAAAAGCAAGGACAGGGAAAATACAAGGACAAAAGAGGGTTTTTGACTGGACATTTATAAGGAGGCCATTGATATTAAAGAAACTTTAAAGGCTTGTGCAAAGATGGGGGATAGAATTCACGTTATAAAAAAGCTGCAGTTACAAATGTAGCTGTAAAGAAATTAAGGTTTTACTGAAACTCTGAAATCATACTGATACAGTATGTATCTGACATCAGGTGAAAGGGAAGTCCAAACTTCAGAAATAAAAACCTTAAAACTTCCATTCTTTAATTTCAGAGTCATTGTTGAAGAGATGTTTGTATTTGCACCAGCCTACTCATCTGGCTACTGCCTTTCAATGCTTCCTGAGCAAAACACATGAGACAGTGTGAGACAAGTTGGGAAAATGTATGGCAAGTGATCAACCTTGAAAATATAAACAGAAAACACAGGGGATTCAAATTCATCCATGTTTGTGCTTCTTGTGTACTTACAGGTCATTAGTAATAATTATGAATTCATGCTTTAAAATGTCAAAGGACAGTCTGTGAGAAAACCTTCTTTGTGCCGTACTAATGATGTTTTAGAACTAAAATATGCCTCATAGTGTGTGTGAGATAACAGATATAATCTCAATAATGAATGGAAAATAAGTAGAACACATATGAGTTTTATACATTAATCTGCAGCTTGCAAGCAGAGATCTGTGCAGATTCAAAGAGACAGCAAAAGATGTACTTCAGCATGCTGGAGCTGTAATACTTTCAAAATGCTGGAGCTGTAATACTTTCGAAAGACAATCTGTAAAAGTATAGTTTAAGTGAGGAATGACCCAGGACTTATGAAGACTAGAACAAACCAAGTCATAATGAACATAGCCTCAAGATAATAGGATGTTCCTAAAGTGAAAGAATGCCTGTGGACAGAAATAGTGTTTCTTGGCCCAGAAGAATAGAGGGATGAAGCCTGGACTATGACCCAGACAACCGGAGTTTGTTCAGTGGCTTAGATACCAGAAAGACTGAGATGAGGAAAGCAGGAGCACTTGCCTAATACCAGGTTGCCTGTCCTGAGGGAGGGACAATGACCTACTGCACTACCAATACCCAACAGTAACGTACAGGGATGGCAGGATCAAGCTCTCTGGTGTGGCAATGATTTGTATGTAAACTAGAAAGGTGGTCATGTATGAGGAACACAAGGGATCTCCTAGAACACCATGGGATGTGTGGTTAGGATCCTAGGAGACAGAGACATGCATAAACATGGGGTGACTTGCTCTATAACACCCGGTTGTCACCTCCCAGGGAAATGAATGCACTCCTAAAGCACCAACACTGAGCAGGAAATGAATGTTCTGCATGAATATAGCCCTGTTAGGGGAATGAACAGTTGTAACAGGGCTATGTGCTGCATGAATATAGCCCTATTAGGGGAATGAATGGTTGGAACAGGGCTATGTTCTGCATGAATATAGCCCTGTTAGGGGAATGAACAGTTGTAACAGGGCTATGTGCTGCATGAATATAGCCCTATTAGGGGAATGAATGGTTGGAACAGGGCTATGTTCTGCATGAATATAGCCCTATTAGGGGAATGAACGGTTGGAACAGGGCTATGTTCTGCATGAATATAGCCCTGTTAGGGGAATGAACGATTGTAACAGGGCTATGTGCTGCATGAATATAGCCCTGTTAGGGGAATGAACGGTTGTAACAGGGCTATGTGCTGCATGAATATAGCCCTGTTAGGGGAATGAAAGGTTGTGGCCATTACAGCTGCAGAAGGAATGAACTGGTTGTCTAAGTGAAAGAACTGTGGTGTGTGTGTGTGTGTGTGTGTGTGTGTGTGTGTGTGTGTGTGTGTGTGTGTGTGTGTGTGTGTGTGTGTGGGGTGGGGTGCGCTGGGGGGGATACAAAAGCTGGTCAGCTAATACAACTAACATGGGAAACCACTGATCAGCAGATTCTAGGTAACACTACATGAAGGATAGCAGTTCTGCAGCATTTCTGAAGGTACTGCCACTGTCATACATAGCCAGGCCAACGGAACAAGAGATTGCAGAATGCCCTGTGTGGCTGATGGGTCGGCACAACTGGTAGGCTTATGGAACAGTAAGTCTATGGAGTGCTTGTTAAGATCAGGATAACTATGCCATCAGATTCTTGCATCTACGTCTGTAAAGAAACTCCTGAGTATGTACCACAGGAAAGTCTTAAAACAAATCTGCTGGAAAACACAGTAAAAAAGAAAAGGGTGAAGGGAGCTTATGAATGTTGGAGACACGGGGGGTTACATCAAGGAAGAATGAAATGGATCCTGCATCGAGAGAGAGAGAGAGAGAGAGAGAGAGAGAGAGAACATATGAAAAGGTGGGACAACCAGTCTAGCTTTAGAGAGAAATAAATGTGGTGATGAGTGAGAACCAGAGTGGATAGAGGAATATGAATAAACATTGAGAAAATGAAAAAAGGCACTGTGCATATAATAAAAAGACATCACAGCCCTAGTACAGCAAATTGAATTAACAAAGTGAGAGAGCTAGAGGCAGTAGGAAAGGGATAAGAAAACATTGTTCATTTATGCTACAAATGAAGGAGACCTTGTCAGGCTATTGCATCACTGCAAGGGAGGAGAAAAACTTTATAAATGCACTAGCACAGGTGAAAATATTGAGTAAGTTGTATTCACACATGGATACATGACAGAAAAGATGTGGTAATATACCATAGCATAAGAAGAAACAGTGGGCAAGAATGTAGGCAAAGCGGCACACGTGAAATATTAAACTATAAAGGGAACTCAGAGAATTCAGGGTGATATGTAACAAAATTGAGACAAGCTGCCTTCCGGGAAACCAAGAAAATTAGCAGTGTTGTCTGGTGAACCACTTTCCGAACAGTACAGTCTCTTAGAAACTTGAAAGTGTCACATGACTAAAAGCTAACAAATGTAGCTATGTTTTACAAAGGAAGATGCAGGAAATAACCACAGAACTACAGGATTATAAAACTAACCTGCATTCAAATGAAGAGATGAAGATATGGGGAAGTGGGAAACAGGGCGCCAGATTAGAGAACAGCCAGCTACACATCTGCCCTGTGGGTATGATATAGCTAGATTTCAGCTTGACCTTTGACACTGTACCTCACAAGAGTTTGGTAGGAATATGAAAGAACATGAGGCTAGCAATGGACAGAAAAAAAGCATTAATGAATGAAGTACAGAGTGACTATTAGGGCAAGCTATAAGGAAAAAAAGTGTGTAAGCCAGAGTATTTCAGTGTTCAGTACTTAGGTAATTCCTTTCCATTTATGTCTGCTATCACATTGATATTAGTAAGCAGAACATTCTGGCATGTTGATGTCAGTTAAGCAGTAATACAATGGTAAAAGATAGACAAAAAAAAATCTTCTTAGCGCAGCATTTAAAATAGGCAGCCAAGTAACAACTGGATTTAATGAAAAAAGTAAGGCTGTGCAGTTTGGTGAGTAGGTTAGGGGACTACACTGGTGTTTTGGAGGGGGGTGGGGGAGGCAGAAATGGCAGAATAGAAAATGAGCTGATGACATAGCCACCTGAGGTTGAATAAAGCAATATAATATGGACGTTTAGGCACAACGGCCAAAGGGATGTCAAAATTGGCTCCCTATTGAAATGTCGGCACTCAAAATGCCGAGTGCAGACATACTGAAAAAAAAAAGTTCAAAAACACAGGAGAAGAGTGAATCTCAAAGATAGCTCTTGTCCTTAAAACTTATTTTTGCAGTGTCCAAACCCTCCTACACCCCATACTCCCAAACATATATATATATATATATATATATATATATATATATATATATATATATATATATCAACTCCAAAATTGCTATACCTCAGAGATAAGGGAATATTCTGAAAAATGTCATCTCAGACTTAGTATATGTAAGTCCCATCTTTAGGCCATTCAGTCTCCATATGTCAGGACTCACTCTGGCAGGTCTAACATTTCAAATAGTTACTGCCAAAATTCATACTTGTTAAATAGATTTGTGCAAAGCTTCTCCTTCCATTATGCTAGGCTAGGTAAGACCACTTATAGAGAACTGTTTCTAGTTCTGGTAACAATTTCACCTTCAGAAAACTCACATAGGAGAAAGCAATTAAGTTCACTAAAACTCGGGTGCTATTTATAATAAAACAGGCTGCATCAAGCCGTAGGGTCTGAGCTCAATGTGTGATAAAAACAGGAATACTCTCTTCAATGCCAGAGCTGTAGCTGGCTGATCTAATGCCTCTGTTGCTGCTCCTCTATCTGGCACCCCTCAACTGTAAGTTGAAGAGTAAAAAAAAGTCTATTCCCAACAGTTTGGCTTTCCTTACCTCCTTATTAAGGAATAGTAGGTCCTTTGTGATGTGTCTCTCAACTCAACAGCAAAAAAAAAAAAAAAAAAAAAAAAAAAAAAAGTTTTTTTTTACTCTTCAACACTATTGTAGCAAGCCACTCACTACAGTACTGCAAACTAAGCAGCTTGCTACAATGTAAACCACTTGGAAAGTGCTGAAGCAAGTGTTTCCGTAAGCAGTAAAAGAGTATCAGAATTCACTTCTGTATCTGCACTGAAATGCCAGGATGCCAGTAAGGAAGTGAATACTAGTACTGCTAACTGCTGCCCTAACACCTTGTAGCCAAGGTGGTTGTCCACTTCATCATACCCTAAGTACACACACTACTGTTAAATGCATGCAGTGTGATACTCGTATAGGAATGCTACATAAAGAACATCAACAGAGCCGATCTACTGAGCATGTGCCTTGCACATATATCATATGAGGAGTACAGAAAGATGACATGATATGACAGGCAAAGCAACATGTATTGAAATATATGGAGAGTATTAACCAATCTGCGCTACTATCCTGGTGGCCTGAAGGGTGTTCAGCACAGAGGGACACCTTGAATAGATATATAATAGAAAATCAACTATGACAAGCAAAGATCTCATGTAGTCCAACATAATATCTCAAATGAAGTACTAAGTAACATTTGGATATGAAAAAATATTGCTGATTCTTACATTAGTGTTTTTGAAGGAGGGGTACAACCCCCTTTCGAATGACTCACGCAGCCCTAGACAATAAATCTTAGGTCAAACTTTAGGACAATAATTGTTTTTTCAGCAAAAGCAAATATGTCCTTGACTCTGAGGTAGTACAAGCTGACCATATACAGTGTGAAAGTGTGGGGATGCAATCCCTGCAAAAATAGTTCAGATAGATTTTTTTTTCATATTTTATCTTTTTGTTAACCATAGACTTTTATGCAGCTTTCTGGTGCTTTCAACACGAAAATCTTTGCATGAATTAAAAATATTTATGGTTCTAAAGTTGAAACTTTGTTATGAAAATTATAAATTGTTTGCTTTTGAAACATTATGATTATATTTCTTTTCAGTAGTAGTCTTACTAAATTTCTATTTAGCTACAGTATAAAAAGGCAGAATCCTAGACTGACAACAAAACTTAAATAGGTCTACCTGAGTCTTGGCTGTGGAAGACTGGCAGAAGAATGCATTTTGCTTTAGAAAGCTAGTAGCCTAGTATCTCTAAAGCTATTTATCAATGCTTTTCAGCAAAAAGGTATATTTTTGCTGCTTCATAGGTACATTTGATTAAATACTTTTGCTTACCGACTATCTTGATTAAAATCAAAACAAATCAAACTGTATAACAAGTTAATTAGAGAATTGTTAATTATGTGATAGACACAGGGCAGAATTCACGTAAGAGTTACAAGGCTTACACGGAGGCTGCAGTTAAACGGTGTGACGTCAGCATGTCTGAATCACACCTAAGGCTTACATGGTCCGTGGAAGACAGTAGGGGTGTGTCCGTAGGCCGAGCCCTGCAAACGGACATGCCCTTAGAAGAGTAAAAGTCCCGAAAGTAAACCCCCACAACAGAGTCCGTGTAAATGTGAATAAACACAACACAACACATGCCCCCACAGACTATGAACATAAAATGTATAAATGAACATGTTATATATATTTTTTAAATTGTAAAGATGTTTGCCCGTGAGTGCGCTCGTTTGCATGGGTGTGCCCATAGCTTAGCCACAGTTAGCGGTCAGTGGAAAAGCATATAAGAACTACATATGCAAAATAAGCCAAGAAGCAATAGCATAGCGGTAGAGACGTCAGCTGAAGAGCAGGCAATCATGGTTTGAGCCCCCCCCAACATCAATTTTTATTTTTAGTGAAATAAGCACGAAACAAGTCCCTGACATATATGTACACATATAAAATTATATTTTATGTAAAAGGTAATGAAATGGGCCATTTATTTTGAAGAAATGTGAGATAATAAAATAATAAAAAATGTCAGATGTGCCTATAGCTGAGATACAGTTTAACAAGTTGAGTGCATCTGCCCGTAGGTGAGCAGTGGTTTAACAGGTGTAAAATGAGTGCCCGTAGGTGAGCAGTGGTTTAACAGGTGTAAAATGAGTGTCCGTAGGGTAGCAGTGGTTTAACAGGTGTAAAATGAGTGCCCGTAGGTGAGCAGTGGTTTAACACGCTGAAACTGTGTGCCCGTAGCTGAGCGTAATATGCGTACTGACAGCCAAATGACGCTTAAACCAGCATAACCCATTTGCGCGGAGCTGCGCACCATGCCAACAAGCTAACCGACGGGCAACGTTGAGCAAGCTGTAACAAAACTGCCTTTACACAGACACACCTCCTAGCCTGTGTAGACAGTCATAAAATATAAAAAGCAGTGGCTAGGTTTGAACCCATGATACCATGCACCATAGTCAAGGTACTGAACCACTAAGCCATGACAGTTGCACTTAGAAATGCAGTAATAGCATATATATATAGGAATGAATAGAAAGAGGAGCATGACAAAGCAGGTTTTGTGAAGCTGATACAATTCCAAAATGGCCAATCACAGATAAGTGCGGGAAAAACGGCATATATAAGCCCCATAGGCGGGAATACACAGCATATCCGATTGTAGAACCAACTTGCAGCCAGAATGTCGGGTGTAGGTGAGGGTAGTTGCTTTTGAGCACAGAGGTGGGGCGTTGAGGAGTCCAAATATATGGTTTGGCTCCTTGTCCACAATCATGAGGCTCAACTCATGCAGGGCCAGGTCCTATGGGGAGCATATAGGGCTGAGGCATGGGACCAGTTGGCTCATGATCTCACCAGTGCCACAGGGATACCAAGGACTGGTGAGCAGGTCCGTCACCACCATGCGGACCTGAAGAGATGGAAGCAGGACCAACTGAACCGTTGGAACCAGGAGGCCCGGCAAATGCCCAACGCCCCACTACTGAGTAAGTTACATCTAATTATTTATGTAAGAAATTAACCTAGCTGATATTATGGAGATGTGTATTCCAATATTACTTTATTTATATTACAGCTGCAGGTGTCTGTTCTGCGAACCGTAGAGCCTATGGCGATAGGCTGGCACGGTTGCGCCACCAGGCAGGTCAGTAATCCTCTCCCTGTAACTGTAAATAAATATAAAAGTATGACAGTTAGCAAAAGAGTGCAGTGTAGTCACTAAGTAATAAAATGTGCAAGTAACAGTGTAAGAGGGTTTGCAAGTATTGCTTAATTACAAAAGTGTGATGCAGTCTGTAATCCAAACAGAAAAATGAAACAAGTCTGAAATAAAGTCGGAAATAAAGATGTCCCACCTGTAATATAATAGTACATAACCTGCAGCAGGCTGAAAAGTACAGCTGCAGAAGCTGAGTAAAATACATGTGTGAAATATATCCCTGTTGAAATACAGAAACATGACAGAAGTGAGACTGTTGGAAAGGATTGTTATAACTACAGGTAAAACATGTAAATAAAGCCTAGAATTAAGTACCATCCTGAATTGTAAAAATAAAACAAGTGAGAGAGTGTGAGAAAGAGTTATGAATCCACCAATAAAGTAGTAATAATTCCTGAATAAAGTATACTGCAGTCAGTACAGAATGAAATGAATGTGACAAGCAGAACCAAACTGTAAAATGTGTTGAAAATGTTACCGCAGCTGGAATGTGTATCCCAAAATCTGGATATGTTGCTCTCAGTCTGCAATATGCAGATAGTATGGTTGTCTGAAATACCAAACATCCACAGTTGTCTATAGCTATATAAAGCAAATGTAGCAGGATGATGTAGCTGAACAGAGCCAGATATGAATGTGTATGAATAAAAATGAAAATGTATGTTGATGTAACAGTAACATTCCTATCACCAACTTGAAGTAGTTATCACATAGGAAACTGTAGGCAGAACTGTAGTGTGTATATATCTGCAGCTATTAGAAATGTACAGCATATGTATTAGTATTTGAAGTTGTTAATTAAAATTTCTTCACCCTTCCCTATAACCACATATAATCCATTCCACGTGAAATTGGTATGTGCAATCACAATTAACACCCCTGGACATTTGTCCTGTTGGTTCATACATATTTTCATGTACATTGATGCATCTGCCCTGTTCATACATCCAAACCTGATGGCCTGTTGCCATCAATCAACCCTGCATGTTGTTGGACTGTGTATTGCTGTTCAAAATATGCATGTGTTATGCTTGCTATTCAATGGTTTAAATATCTGGGTGCTTGGTTAATGGGAATACTAATGCATGCTGTTACAACTAATTGTGAATGGTATTGTACGTTACTAACCCAAACTGTCATGACATAATGCAAAACATAGGACGACAGGGAAGGCGGGTTCCAGCGGACCCACCTCTCCCTCCTCAGCTGGCGAGTGCACCTGGCAGTAGTGCCCAGGCCGGACCCTCCTCCGGTGGCCCTGTGCCACCTGCTGGTGGAAGCGCTGCAGGGGATGGGGCTCGTCCTCCCTCTGCAAGTGTGGCTGGAGGAGAACATCCACTCACCCTCCATAGTGTCCAGACTGTGGTGCGTAGGCAGATCCGGGAAGCTGTTCTTGGGCCCCTACGCCAGCTTGAGGCACAGGTGGCACAACTAATGGGCGTGCCTGCTGCCCAGCCTACACAGCCCCCAGCACAGCCCTGTCCTGGGCCGTGAAGGCACAGTGGCGTCCATGGGTGGGGATATCAGTTCCACTGTTGCCATCTGTGGGCTCATGGGCTCTAGATATCCAAACATCCATCCCCGTCAATTGTGTAACCCCCCCCACATGTGTCATACACCACCCCTGTATGCATCTTGTTTGTCTTGTCTGTTAACCTACCCAACCTACCTTCCCAGCTATACTGACTTCCCGTACCTGACATACCACTCTCACCTGAAAAAAAAAAAGGGCACTCTGTACCCACAAAAAAATTATACCCCATACATAGCTGCCCATTTCGCACACATGTCTGCTGGACATGGAAACTGTCAATTACAATTGGCTGTACAACAAGTATTATTGTTGTCCTTACACTTCTCTCAGGGGTGGAAGGTTTCAAATGTCACACCAAATTACAAACATATGCACAGCTGTTGCTGATGAAGAATCGGGCAGCTATGGGCCTTACCTACATCCCTTCTGCAAAACCCGAGCTTGTTTCCCTACTGTCTTACCCTCTTTGTGACCCCTTTTTCACCACTTTCCTGTCTCCCCATTTTCATTTCTTTCAAAGAAAATAGCATGGGTGTGCGCAAGGGTAAGCACTTTTAAACGGTTGTAATCGGGTGTGCGTGGAGCTGAACGCCAGTGCGCATGCGTGAGCTCCGCGCAAACCAGTGCTAACCCGGTTACAACTGCTTAAAAGTGGCTTAGTCACTCTGAATGACAAGTCCTGTAGTCTGCTCAAAAGCAAAATAAAATCCCACTGTCAGTCTTAAACCCAGGACCTTGGAAACGGTAGTCTGCATGACTTACCACTAAGCCATGACTGTTATATAAGAACATTGTGCTACAATAAATATATCATGTAATAGTAGAAATGAATGTAAAGGCAATATAGGATGTGTAGTACACAAAGCATGTCATGTATATTTACTGTCAAATGTAGTGGATTTCTAGAATAGTAGTGTGTGAACAGAAACAGCCATGCTAGTTGGTAGCTAGTAGGTAATAATGTCACAATAGCACCTTGCAAGCCACACACATACTCACAGCAGGATAATCACTGCCCATACCCCACAACCTCTTACAGGAACACATCCGGACTAAGTAATAAAAAATGTGGAGCAAAGGGCCAAAAACAGGGACACATTCCAAATAATGCTACAACAAACTTAGGCAGTTGAGAGAGTAACAGGTTCTGCATTTTGTTGGATGTTTGGAAGGGTATGAAGTCTGAAACTGAAATGTTTGTCACTATAGTCTGACTTGAGCCCAGAGTGATTTGCCAGAAAAAGCTGTTTATGAGATATTGACCAAAATATGAGGCAAAAATGTGGACAACCTGCAAATATCTGTACACTTGAGAGGTCTGATACTGCCATATTTGAATAGTTAAGAGCCTAGACATAGCAACAGTGACTGAGTTACAGGGATGCCCCACAGACTCCCTGTGAAATGTACAAACAGTAGGCAGAAAGGTGTTACAGCACATGCAATGGTAACTATGAAGTACTGAAAGTATGCACCACTTGCACGGCAGAAATAGTGTAGTAATACATATGCTCATGCTATCCCACAGTCACAACTGCAGAATACTAGACAAATTAATGGGTGTACCCCACTGATATGCACCATTCCATGAGGCAGATAAAAGATGCACCTGAGAGTCTCTGGGGCCTGCTCAGCAGCATACTCAAATACCCTAATAGATGTCAAGGCCCACACCATGGCCAGACCACACTGCATGCAGTAACACCCTAGCAGATATAGCAAGCATTCCAAGGTGTGAATGTACATGGAAATTAGGAAAGCCACAGCAACACACTACAGTCAAGACACCTAGCAGGCATACAAGTAGTGAATGTAAAGGGCAAATATTGAAGCCATAGCAACAAAGTGCAAGAGCCACTGCTATATACCAGTTACACCACATGTCCCACAGGAAAGCACACCCCCCCACATTAACAGTAGTAGTAGTCTTAGGTGTCAGTGTACATACACACTTAGTACAGGAAACTGGAGAAATGAATGGAGAAATGTTAATCTACAACACAGCCAGAAATATGAGAGAGATATTAACCTTTACACTCACAGAACAGTGTCCACAGCATACCAGCATGGTCTCTGCCCTTAAACTCTGAAAGGGCTACGCCTATCTCACATACCTTTTTATAGCACTGTCCTGGAATCACAGTGAGAACTGCAATCAATAAACAACTGGCTGCATGCAATTAGCAAATGCTGGCTAACAAATGGTGCAGAGGCCATCACATGGACATATGCAGATACCTACAAAAGCATGCTGTACTCCCAGTCCACACATGCAATACTTTCCTTGCACCCTGTGGAGGTAGGGAGAGACAGAGAGAGAGAAAAAAAAAAAAAAAAAAAACATACACAAACAAAACCAGTCATCAAAACCCACTTGAAAGCTGCCAACTGCCAACTGGAGCAGCAGGACACCAAACCAAATGACAACGCAAGCAGCTGTGACAAACACAGGTAATGTAAAGTAATACTTTAAAAGTCCACATACTGTGAACCCTCCATATGTGTCATTGGTCTGTAGCCATATGTATATGAAGATGTGCATAGGGCAGGGGACATACAGCAACTATCAGTGAAGGCTGTACATACATATGTATGTGAGGGCATCTATGTGCACATATCAATGTAGGTTGAATGTAGGTTGTAGTGCAATGTACAAACTAGGTTTCACAGTTATGTATGTTTAGCAGTATGTTAGTGTGTGTATACAGTTTTGTAAACAAACATGTTGATATACCTATCATATGGATACGTATGTATGTCAATATATGTATATATATATATATATATATATATATATATATATAATATGCAGATATGTATACATACATAGAGAGGGATATAGGAATACATAGACAGATGTAGATAGAATATGTAGAAACATATATATGTAATACACACACATACAGATATAGATATATGTAGATACATATACATAGACAGACAGATCTGACTATCTACAGATATGACTGTATATGATGATCTCACACTCCCCCTGTCCCACCCCCTCTGTCACTCTCACCCCCTCTATCACACACCCCCCCTCTCTCCATATCTATAGCAATATATGTACATCGATATATATATATGTGTATATGTATACAGACATATATATATATATATATATATATATATATATATATATATATGCATGTAGATATATATATATATATATATATATATATATATATATATATATATATATATATATATATATATATATATATATATATATATATATATATATATATATATATATATATATATATATATATATATATATATATATATATATATATATATATATATATATATATATATATATATACATATATATATATATATATATATATATATATATATATATATATATATATATATATATATATATATATATATATATATATATATATATACATATATATATCTAGACATATATATATATATATATATATATATATATATATATATATATATATATAGATATATCTATATACAGATATATATATATATATATATATATATATATATATATATATATATATATATATATATATATATATAGATAGAGAGAGAGAGAGAGATGTATATATATTCTGAGTGAGGCACATGTGTACAGATGTATTGCAACAGGTGCCTGGTGACAAAGGCATGGAGTGAACACCAGTGTCAAAACTGGAGTACCATACCCCATTTCAAATCACCTACACCAGTAACCACCAGATATGTGATTGGCTGCCCACCACTGCATGTGTCAGGGGTGAACAGGGTCATAAATGTGTACAATATTCCCCCCAATGATAGTCACAGTGGCACACTTTTCCTGGAATACCTGCACATGGTAAGTGTCAGCAGACATGGTGTGTCAGCTACGGACATGTAGGTCAGTGTACCTCTCCACACCACACAATGGCTGCCACGGTATGTACCTCACATGACAGCTACAGATATGGAGAAGGACACAGTGACATGTACAACACTGTGACAATGCACTCAAACACATTACCAATGCACAGTGACTGACAACACCACAGAGTACACACATACTACCCACATAGAGGTTACCACTCCTGGATTTACATACTTAGGTCACACCCATGACAGATGTCCAACAACCATAGTAACACCTCACACCATCCACAACCTAAATGACTGCTGTGTGTCGTCCATGACAGTGCAGTAGAGAGCACATGGCGGAGGTACAGGTTCCTAACCACAGATAAGACATACCCTGCAATAAACCACACAGCATTAAGAAGCAAGACTCCCCATGAGTACATGTCACACATACCCCTGCTGAATGTTAGTCAGATAGGTAATATGCCATATGAGTCACCCTGTGTAACTGTTTTACAGGAGCAGGTACCATCACATCACATGTGTCACAATGGTCAGGGTAGCAGAACAGTATGCTGATGTAGTCCCAGGGGCAATAGCATATTGTATTGTATTGTATTGTATTGTAATATATTGTATTGTGTTGTATTGTATTGGTATGTAGAGGTGCCTCCTTCGTGGAGTGGAACCACTGCTGCTGTACGCCAGTGTACAGGTACATATCCTGTAGTCAGGCTAGTGTTACATAGCACTTCTATATGTGTGTTTAGCTCCTCTTAGAGTTCATATAGCATGCAACCGGGGATACCATCAAGTCCCATTGATGCTGTGTTTTCTACTTTTCTGAGGGCGGCTTTCACCTGGACATCAGTGATGACAGGGAGGTTACAGTCAGCTGAGATAAGTATGTCTTAGTTTGGGGGAGAGGGAGGGGGGAAACTTGCACTGAACCTGTCTGCCACAATGTTGCCAATATCTGTGGGTTCAGTGAATTATTTGTTGTTGTGTACTAACTATGAGCATATTGGAGGGTTTCTGACCAGGTTGCTAACATAACTGAAGAAGGTCTTGAAGTTATCTGTAGTGTCCCCGTTGATTTCCCTCTCAAAGTTGCCCATGGATGTTTGTATGAGAGAAAATAGCTCCTTACTAGTTCTGATCAGACATGCCTTCCCTTTATGGAATTATGCTCTGTCTTGCAGTAGCTTCATCTTTTGTTATACAATCTGTCTATGGCTGGGGTCCACCAGACAGGATGCTTTCCCTTTGTGGAGAGTGTCTTGGTCTTATATGACATTGCATGATCCATGCATTCTCGGAGATATCTGTAGAAATCATTTGTGAAGGGGTCAGCATTGTGGTTGTGTCTTCCACTGGCCCAGTGGGCTTAAAGGATACCATGTCAGTGTTACGAAGTGTAAAGTTTATATTTTAAATGTTATTCACTGTAGTCGTTTGTGCTGGTGGTGGAGGTGGGATATGTATATCCAGGGCAATTAGTTTGTGGTCAGCACACAGTAGTTGACGATGTACCCCATAAAGTACCTCGATACAAACCCCCAGAGTGAGGAGGTGCTTTGGACCTGAATCAGTGTTCTGACTGCTGGGGTTTGGTAGTATGTCGTATGGAGTGTGCCAGGTACTGTTGCACAGTTGTTGGCTGAGCACTGATACCTGGCCATTTACATGTGTATCCACCAATAGACAGACAGATGCTATATATGTGAGATATGTTGTATCACAACAGTTGAGTAGCATGTGTAGTATGTGTGCCAAATTCTGCTGACATATTTTGCTGATATCATGTTATTTCCTTTTTCAGGACCATGGCTCACCAGCGCAATCCAGCGTACTCTGCAGCTGAGGATGAGGAAATACACCAGAGCCTGGTGTGGGATTATGCAATACTCTTTTCCCGCACCAGCCAGAATCAGCAGGAGAGGGCTGCACTGTGGCAAGACCTGGTCCGTCGGGTAAATGACATAGGCACACATAATAGGACATATGAGCAGGTACGACATCACTGTAGTGATTTAATCAGAAATGTCCATCAGCGTGCATTGGATATCCACAGGCAACAGGTTGCCACAGGTGGTGGGGTGGCTACACATCCCCCACTCACCAGACTGGAGGGACTACTCATAAGTGTTGTGGCTCCAGCCCGCCAACAACAGCAGCAGCAGACCTGCATTATGATGGAGGCTGGAGCCACACAGCAGCAAGACTACGAGCGTGCAGGTAATATGCCATATGTATAGTTGACTGTTGTGTACACTGGTAGTTAATGCATATGTGAGATGTGTCCTTGGTTTGTAGCTGTCATCATAGTATTTAATGTGCAAGTGTGATATTCTCAATATCAGCAGCTGACCTGTGAAAGGCAACTGTTGTACTACTGACCTGTATCATACTCAGTAACAATGGCACAGCTGTGCCCACTGACATTAATTTCCTCACTTCTGCAGGTCCCTCCGGTGTAACAGCAATGCAGCCTATCCATGCTGGTGAGTGTGTATTAACAATACCTTTAATAGTCTCGATAGTAATAGTAATATTAGGCTCACTTAGTAGTGCTCTGTGTATGCATGCAGGTGTGTCTGTGTCTGTGTGTTGATATCTCGCATACTGAGTAGTGTGCAAGTGTGCAACTGTGTGCAAGTGTGCAACTGTGTGCAAGTGTGCATGTGTGCAACTGTGTGCATGTGTGCATGTATGTGCATGTGTGCACGTGTGCATGTGTGCACTGGTGCATGTGTGCACGTGTGCACCGGTGCATGTGTGCATGTGTGCACGTGTGCATATGTGCACCTGTGCATGTGTGCATGTGTGCACCTGTGCATGTGTGCATCACTGGTAACATTGTGTAGACAATGTAAACTGTGTTTCCTGTTTCCCTCCCACAGGTTCTGGTGTTGCTCTGGTGTCATGCAGCAGGGAACCTTAATCAGGTGCCACGGGTACTGATAATGATGACATCGGTGTAATGGCACAGGAAGGTATGCCAGGGTCCATCATTGGTCAGCCAATTGACAGTACACAGCTGTCAACCCCATCAATGCGCACAGTCATCCTGCCAATACACCCTTTGTCACCAATGTCCCTAGGTGATGGACAGGATACAGTGGGCTTTGACCAGGGTAATGTGGTATCTGTGGCACATGCTTCCCCACACAGCAGCCATGGGCATGGCCCTGAGATGGTACCACACAGACAGATGTCCAGGGGTTCTCGTGGGAGCATCCATGGGTGTACTGCCCCTGTCAGACGTGCCCAGAGAGGTCTTACAACCTCAGCTATGTTTAGGGCTGTCATGCAGGCACAGTCATGTATGGAACAGTACACCAGACAGGGTCTGAGGGAGCTGACAGCATGTCGCACAGCCATGACTGACAGTATGCGTGACATTGCGGCTGCCATCCGTAATTTCACCGATGTCATAGACAGACGTTGTGGGGACATATTAGATTGGTTCCACAACTACGTGTCCATGAGCCAGGGCAATTGTGGATGGTTGAGGTGTCGACGTGGGCGTATGCCAGCAACAGCAGCAGCTGGCAGTCGTCGTGGACGACAACAGTGCCACGGCCGCCCCCATAGTGCCAGCAGCAGCCCCAGCAATGCTGGGTCTGTGCTGTCATCAGACCGCCCCAGGAGACCACGTGCACATGGCTCTGGACAGGCCCGACAGGGATCTGTGTCCAGTCAATGAACACCTGCTTCTGATGACAGTACCCAGTCTGGATTGGTACCGGATACGGTCTGTAGCACCCCTGCAAGGCACAGGTACCGTGTCCGTGGTCAGAGACACTGATCTGTATGACCTGGCAGGTACAGTCTGTGGCTGTCCACAAACACCTGTATATGGCAGCCATGAGGTGGAACTGTGTGCATCCATACACACATGCGAATTGACAACACCTAGGGCTTCTGCATACACGCACTCACTGCATCAACATTGCCCCACCTTGTACTGCTGTCCCTCACCAACACATATACACATACATGTCAATTGGTGGCATCAGTGGCAGACTCAGGCATACCAAGTTCACACCCTGTGCATATGATGAAACTGTGCCACCTCCTGCAATCTGTAACATCAGTGCAGGTACAGGTTAACATGTTGCTGATGCACAGGGTGACTACATAGACGTGTAGTAATAGTATCATGTTGTTAACAGTACTGTGTGCTGATATAATTGTGGGTATATCCCAGCATGCCTGATGCAGTAAGGGTATGATTGTCTTGTACTGTTGTCTACACCCATGGTAAGTACCATAGTGTATCATCTGCACATGTTGGCATACTGGTGATAAGGATGTCAACAGAAGGCTACATACATTGGTAGCACAGGGGATAAGGTAATGAAAGCATTGATATGCAATGATGGACATGTAAACTGCAAGTGGCATGTTGCCCACACTGGACTCTGCAATGCGGATGTTTGAGGATGTTGATATGTGTGTGCAGTACTACACGACTGGCACAGGACACACAGGAGCACCCTAGCACTGCAAGCTCACATCTCATACCATGCTAGCCAGCCCCAACACGCAAAACTAACTTTCACAGGAGGGAGAGTCCCCATAAATGTCAGGGATACTGTGGTGGCAGGACAGGTAGCATACATCCTACTAAGTATGGAACCACTGAGTGAAGGCCCAGTGTCTGTTATTTGACACGTGTATTACTGCAGGCATGAGCACCTGGGTTTCTATCCAGTTATTGTACATCCTGACGGTACATGGTCTGTACACTTGTGTGCGCTGAGACTGGACTCTAGCCATCTGACCTGTGTATTTCCATGTACATGTGTATAGTGCCTGCATAGTTGCACTGTTACCTACTGGAAGTGGTACAGCTTGTTTGTTGTACAATGGACTACACGCAGCCCTGCTTACTGTAGCTTTGTTTGCATGCATGTTTGCTTGCAGTTACCCGGGAACACTGATCCCACCTGCAATGCAGAGTTACAGAGCTTCATTGGACTCCTAGTGACATCTGCATAGCTTACTATATGTATGTCCATGTCTCACTTGACAGAACGTCACTGTTTGTCCTGTTCACATGTACGTTGCCTGTGACACATTGCATATGACTTACCTGGCATTTGTCCACATGAGCAGTCATATATGCCAGTGCTAACTAATCACAGGCACTACACCCTCACATACTCACTTTCTGTACCTTGTTCCCCATTGGCCCTATGTGCTGTTAATCACCATGGCAATCACAATACTATGGTAGCATGTGCAAAGGTCACTTGTCAGTCACCTCTATGGTACAGTTGTGGAATATGTGGGTCATGTGGCAATGTCACAGCTGCCACATGTACACAGTCAACCCTCTCCCCTACACATGGATGTACAACACATGTATGAGATGCAACCACATAGCCAAACTGGGGACTAAGCACTCTGAACCCAGTACTGGCATAATCTGTCAGGTGGCATGAAATACTACAGTGACTACAATACCAGTCTGATGTAGACCTACACTGACAGCAATCCAAACACGTGAACACACTGGGCCATTCATGGAGCCTCAGAATAGCATCCTGCCTGAGCAGCAGACACCTCTGCAGCTAGCACACAGGCATACGTTAAGCCAGAACACAGCACGTGCAACACATAGCACACAAATCCTGTGTGCCAAACAGTCACAGCCTGGCTAGACAACACATCTGCTACAGTTGTGTTAGGTACCTTTATTGTCTGGTACAGTGAGGTCCCACTCACCAGGCTGGACAAGGTGAAGGTCACAGTGATATGCCCGTGGGGCACTATGGTCCACCACATAACACAAGCATACAGGTCAGTCAGAGGCATGGACACATATGACTCGGTCATTGTCCATGCCACTATGGCTGACCTGTGATGTACCTCCCTGGACTACATGATAGGGAACATAGAAGGGCTCTCTGAGCATATGGCACAGGCTGGTATGACCCTGACCTTGGTTGGCATCATACTCTCACCAGAAATGCTGACGTATTACTGAATACTGATGAATTACTGTAGCTGCAACACCCTAGCTTGAAAGGTTCCTAGCATGTAGTCACTGCATTGCTATGGAACAACTTGTTACCACTCCCACAACAGGTGAAAACATGCAGCACCTGTTCATCAACAACATGTAGACTATATGTCCCAGACCAGATGTGTATCCCTCGCTGCTAGGATGATACCATATACAATCTCGAACCAGGAACCAAACCACGACACGACCAATAAGAAAATCCACGGAGTCTGAAGCTCAACCACCACACTTTGTATTGCTGCTTCACCAACTGGAAAGACAAAATGAAACTGGTTCTCCACAACTGACCTAGGTTTAGATCAAATGCTTTCACTTGCTTCCTCAGTCTCTCCCAATAAACAGTCCTGATACAGATATTTCAAATCTGTTTCTGGAACTAGTGTTACAGAAAAGCTACTTCTGATCAATATCTGTGAATAAGCAGGCCCATGCTGATTATTGGGAGAGACTGAGGGAAGCAAGTGAAGTCATTTGACGAAACCTAGTCAGTTGTGGGAGAACCAGTTTTCATTTTTCTCATTTTGTTCCAGTTGGTGAAGCTTGCACAAAGTACTGTGGTGGTTGAGTGGTTGAGCTCAGAGACTCCGTGGATTTTCTTATTGGATACCATATACAACACACACTGTATATACACATACCACATGCAGCACCCGCACAGAAGACCACAGTCATAATGTTATCCAGTGCAAATACCATGTGTTCACATGTGGCAGGCGTCAGACATGGGAACTATTGAAGGTCACAGGTACATACTTGGGGGGCTCAGAAGCTTACAAACAGTCCTGGATACAGCAAATCTGTTTCTGGAACACTAGTTACAGGAAAGCTACTTCTGAAATATCTGTGAATAAGCAGGCCCATGCTGATTATTGGGAGAGACTGAGGGAAGCAAGTGAAGTCATTTGACGAAACCTAGGTCAGTTGTGGAGAACCAGTTTTCTCATTTTTGTCTTTCCAGTTGGTGAAGCTTGTGCAATAAAGTACTGTGGTGGTTGAGCTTCAGACTCCGTGGATTTTCTTATTGGATACCATATACAACACACACTGTATATACACATACCACATGCAGCACCCGCACAGAAGACCACAGTCATAATGTTATCCAGTGCAAATACCATGTGTTCACATGTGGCAGGCGTCAGACATGGGAACTATTGAAGGTCACAGGTACATATGTGTATTTGGCACACACATACATCATCTGTGTCCATTGCCATTACTGGTTTAATCGATGTCATGCATTATTGTGAACAACAACCCACACACATGGGCAGTCTGTGTGACAAAAACACACGTGGCATGTGTGGAATTCAAAGCCATAACTAACTGTGCTATGACAGTAGTGAGAGACGCAGTAGCAGAGTGTGCTATTTGCATTACTGGGAGATTTGCCCTTTTCTGCTGTACTTGTAGGGTGCTGACATCATCTGTGTGTAGAGATTGGAATATGCAGCAGCTGGTGTGTTGTACTGGTTGCCAAAAGGGTCACTTCTATCACACATGTAATTGCACACACCCTACCTCTACCCCCCCCACACACACACACACACACACACTTGCCATTTGCTGGATTCAAACCCATACCTAACTATGTTATGAAACTCAAGACGGACGCATTAGCAAAGCGCGCTATTCACATTCCTGGGAGGTTTCTTTTCTCCTGCTGTACTTATAGGGTGCTGAAATCATCAGTGTTTAGAAAGGGGAATGTGCATCCTGTAGTGTGTTCTCCTAGTTGCCAAAAGGGACATTTCCCTCACACAGAATTGCACACACACTAACCCCCCCTCATCCAAACACACACACTTGCTGGATTCAAACCCCTACCTCACTATGTTATGACACTCAAAACGGATGCATTAGCAGAGTGCGCTATTCGCATTACTGGGAGGTTTTCCTTCTGCTGCTGTACTTATAGGGTGCTGACATCATTGGTGTTTAGAAAGAGGAATATGCATCCTGTAGTGTGTTCTCCTAGTTGCCAAAAGGGACCTTTCTCTCACACAGAATTGCACACACACTAACCCCCCTCATCCAAACACACACATGCCATTTGCAGGATTCAAACCCTTACCTAACTATGTTATGACACTTGAGACAGACGCATTAGCAGAGCGTGCTATTCGCATTACGGGGAGGTTTTCCTTCTCCTGCTTTACTTATAGGGTGCTGACATCATCAGTGTTTAGAAAGGGGAATGTGCATCCTGTAGTGTGTTCTCCTAGTTGCCAAAAGGGACATTTCTTTCATACAGAATCGCACACACACTAACCCCCCTCCACATACACTGAGCATTTGCAGGATTCAAACCCCTACCTAACTATGTTATGACACTCAAGACAGACGCATTAGCAGAGCACGCTATTCGCATTACTGGGAGATTTCTCTTCTCCCGCTGTACTTATAGGGTGCTGACATCATCAGTGTTTAGAAAGGGGAACGTGCATCCTGTAGTGTGTTTTCCCAGTTGCCAAAAGGGACATTTCCCTCACACAGAAGTGCACACACACCAACCCTGCTCACCCACTGAGCATTTGCAGGATTCAAACCCCTACCTAACTATATTATGACACTTGAGGGAGACGCATTAGCAGAGGGCACTATCTGAATTACTGGGCATCTGCTCTGCACCTGCAGTATTTATAGGGTGCTGACATCATTATTTCTACAGAGGTATGTACATCTAGTACTACCTGTCAGGTGGGGGACAGCATATATATGTATTTGCAGCCACCTACTTCAGGGTCAGATATGCACATCAGCACTGGCAGGTTATGTTCTATACCATGCTTCGTGACCACAGGACCTGTAACACACAACACAACCAGTTCGGACCACCCCTCCCACATCCAGGACACACACTTTGCTTCCCTGGGAACAGTGCCAAGATATGCAGGTTTTCACATACACCATTCCAGTTGTTAACGTCAGGTACAGGTATATTGTGTTTGGGAACTACTCAGGCCTCTACAACATTACCCTACAGCCACTACAATTTGTGAGTCCATGTGCTATGGCAGAATCACTCACCACAGCCACATGGGGGAATACATATTGCACCTGACCATCTGCAACATGGGTACTCACTGTTCCACACCAGAGGTAGACCACCATTGTTGATATCTGACCATACCCACCTTTCCCTGGACATCCATATCCCACCCCCACTCCCAGGCAATGTTGTCACTTCAAACAAAGTGTATTTATCAAAAGCAGACTTTACACTTGTGAAGACTGGGGTGGAAGACTTCAAAGGACCCATGCTGGGGGAGTATACAGGCCACTCTGCATAATCCTTGACAATTGCATTCTATGAGCATGTGGAAGGTTTGCATTGATCATGCTATCCCAAATATACCCATGACTCCTCCACAACAGGACACCTGTCAGGTGTACACCAGCCATATATGAGCTGTCCAACAGACAGAGTGAGCTAATACATTGCAGAGCAGTAGCCCACAGAGGGAGGAGATCTCTGAACAGTACTGGCACGACACTTCAATCCCTCATAATCATCACGACAAAGTGTTGACAGTGAAATTGTCCAGACAATGCAGATAAGGTTCACCTCAGTCTGTTATTGACGCCCACTTACTGTTAGAGGTCCTCACCAACCCGCTTCCAGCACACACCAACAACATGGATGTGGCTTAGCAAATTTAACCCCTGGGATCTCCACTGTGTCCCTGCTTGATGGAGGCACAGCACACTAGCCTCACACGGTGCCTTATGTGACCTACTTTACAGTGGCACAGTAGCCTACTGTACTGGGGAGGCAGACGCCAAGCACACTCTGGCTAAGCTGTCATTCCCCAGGGCAAACAGCCTAGTGTTGACCTCTACACCCATATGTTTAATTGTCAGATGCACAATATTTGTTGCTGATAGACTGTTTGCAGGTCTTTATTGCCATAGCATTCCCTGTTTCTATGAACAACTTGTGTATCTGTGGAAGATGTTTGAATATGAGAGAGATCCACTATATCACTTATGTCTCTGTAGTCATTTAACTGTGTGCACTGGGCAGATTGCTGTAATGTGGTTGGTTCCTGGAATAACACGTACAAATACCAGATATGTGTGGCCAACTGCTAAACTGAGATTTGGCCTAAGTGTGTGAGCATGCCCAGTTCAGGCTTTCCATGGCATGTTGTCTGACATATGTCTCATTTATCAAAGTGTGCGAGCATGCCCAGTGTGAGCTTTCCATATGTTGAACTCTGCAGCCCACCACATTTGTGGATGAGTGTGAACTTCAACAATATCTCACGTTTATGGTTGTGTGTCATGTTGTGTACTTACTGTTCAACTGCTTTGTGTCTGAACACAACAGGGATTATACTGTGCCTGCAGGGTTTGCATGGGATACTTTGCATACAGTTGTCAACATCCTTTCATACTGACCTAACACTGTAGTACTGTATAGTGTACTGATTCAGTACTTTCACTGTGGTGGACAGTATCCTGGGCTTTAGTCCTATCACTGCTTTACATTTTCATAGTGAGCACAACAGACTGGTTAGGGGCCAGTTGTGCACATCTGACCATGTTGCATTATGTTCAGATATGAACTAATTAAACCAGGCTTGTCCAACATTGGTAGTGTATTCCACAACATAGGTGTACATTGGCAAACACTAGCGATGTGCCCTAGGCCATTTCTAATGCTAGTCGGAGAGTGTGTTTGTCCTTCGACACACATTGTAAGTGGAGTTTGCCATGACATATATCATGGTTAGTATACTGTGCCTCCATCTACCCGTGACACAACAGTGATACCCAGGGTAAACCTATCATCTCCCATCCACTCATTAAGATTCCTCTTGAGGAGAGTCGATGAGTGACTCTCTGGCTAACCTGTACTGGGAGTTTACTCAAGAGTGGGGGTGGCTTCTGTGTTATGGATCATTCAGTACAGCTTGTCTTATGTATGTCAGTGCTGGGGTTCAGGTCTCTCATGTGCATAGCTCACTGCCATTCAGATTGTACAAGGTGCAGCATGTTCATTGATTCCAGCTTGGACATGGCTTTATACATCAGGCACAGCTTGCCTCTGGGTGGGCAGTATGGCAGTGTGTGGAGCTGCAGTTTGTTTAATCAGGCAACACATGACATCTGTTCAAGCTCTTTGATACTCCTGGTGAGGTACTCTTGGGGACCTTACAGTTGATGGAGTTGTCTGCTGAGGTACATCCCACAGGGGCTATTGTAGTCAATTGTAACACTGATGAAGGATGACTGCAGAGCCACAATGACCTCCCCTTATCTAGATCTGACAACCTTCATGATTAGGTGGGTATATGGTATGTTTCTGTAACCACTACAGCCACATGCTTGTCCAATGCAGGATATCTATCAACTTGTGTCCCCAGGTCTCTCAGATGTTAAAGTACTTAATGGGTTATCACCTATGTGGTAATTGGTGGGCACTTACTGTATATCCACAGGAGTTGACTATACACTTTTCTGCAATTAGCTTGCTAACATGGCTATGGCACCAGTTGTCTGTTTCTATGTGGCCCTTTTGTGGGATGCTTGTGTCAGCTGGAGGGTCAGATATGGTGGCCAGTTTGTAGTCCTCTGCAAACTTGTTCAGACACAGTCCTTCCATGTTGGCCTGTACCTATGGGACATATATACCAAACGAGGGAGGTCCCAGGACCAAGCCTTGTGGGATGCCAGTTATATCTAGTTTGTAGTCTGACATGGCTGCAGCATGTCTGACCATGTCAGTTCTGTCCTTGGTCTGGTTTGCAAACCCTCTACTGACATAGAGGTTTATATTTAAGCTGGTGAGCTTATATATAATGAACACGTGGGGTATTGTATGGAAGCCTTTGCAAGGTCCAGCTACGCTGTGTGGACTACATTGCCATCATCAATGACCTTAATGACTGTTTCAAATGAGTCAAACATGTTTAAGGGGCAGGATCTGCACTTAAGAAAGCCACACTGGGTAGGGTCTGGTGTCAGTAGGTGCCCAATATCTTTATGTCTGCGGTACATGCTGATCCTTTCCATAGCTTTGCAGACCAAGCTTGTCAGGATTCTGGGGTGGTAGTTTGCAGTATCCATTCAGGCAACACCTTTGTTGAGAAGGACCACTGTTGTTGTACACTGCTCTTTGGATACATATCCTGCGGTAAGGCTGACATTGAGCAGTAGTGTTATTTGGCATTCCATTCTTCTTGGAGTCCATGTTGGACTCAGCCCAGGACACCATCTCATACCATTGATGCTGTGTGTTTTGCTTTGTAGATGCTGGCTGTTACCTCAGCATCTGCAATGTCAGGGGGCCAGCACTCTGCTGGGATAGATATTTTGCATTTGGGGGGGTGGGGTTTGCACTGCACCTGTCAGGTTGGATGTTGGCAATATGTGTGTGTGTTTTGTATGTTGTTTGTAATATTTGAGTGATTCAGAGCATATCTGTGTATTCCCAACAAGGTTCCTACCATCAGTTAAGAAAGCCTTGTGATTATCCTTAGTGTCCTGTACAATTTGTATCTTCATAGGTTCATACTAGGCTATCCGCCCTAGGACATTTATAAGCCTAGCCAGAGTGTGTGTGGCTTTCGCCACCCCTTGCTATGTGAATATTATGGCCATTTATGATTTACTTTACTTTGCCTCTGTCTGGACATGACACAGTGAAGACCCCTGTACATCTATGATCATCCATCCACTTGGCAAGATTCCTGTTGAAGAGTGTCAGTGAGGGGCTCTGCCTAACATGGAGTGGGATTCTGTTCCAGGGTGTAGGGAGCCTCTGGGTTATGTATCTGTCCCTCCAGCACATCCTATTTCATTATGTGTTGAGGTTGACATCTCTCACTCTCACAGCTCTGATGGCTTTGGGTTTTCTGGGGTGGAGCATGTCCATTACTCCTGTGTTGGACATGGCCTTGTACAACAGGCATATAACGCCTCTGTGTAGGCAGTATGTGACTGCATTCAGCTGGGGTGTCTACAGCCAGGCAGCATATGACATATATTTGAGACCCTTTATCCTCTTGGTGAGGTACCTTTGAGGTCTTTCTAACTGCTGCAGGTGTCGGGTAAGGTACATCCCAAATGAGGCATTGTACTAGATTATGGGTCTGATAAGAGAACAGTATAGGGGCACAATGACCTCTGTTGACATAGATGTGAATCCTTTCATGATACGGTGTCCAATATAGACAGTCTTCCTAGCCACGTTGGCAATGTGAGTGTCACATAACAGGTTACTGTCCACTTGTGTCCCTAGGTCCCTGATTACTCCTTCCATACACAATGGATTACCACCTATGTGGTAATTTGTGAGTACCTTGTTTGGTATTTGGTGAGACATTCATACTGTCCAGTGTCTTCAGGATGGCTGAGTGAGGTTCCTGTGTGTGAGAGTGTGGTCTGTAGCATGCTACAGACTGTACAGCAGTTTTGCCTACGGTTAGTTGCACATGGGTGGTCTCCGATGCTTCGTGCATTGTCAGTTACCTGGACGTCTGGGTGTCTGTGCTGAATATGGATACCCCCCCCTCCTTTTATGTTTTGGTCCAGGTTTTGGGGCCATAATGCATGATATGAGGTATAACCTGGTAGTGCTGGTGTGCTGTCAGGAGCCTTGCTGCAGGTTTCTGTCACTGCACGGAAATCAATGTTCTCCATACTGGGGAGGGCCTCGGGAGCATACATATTGAGGTTTACACGTCTGGCATTGGTCAGCATTACCCTTATGTTTCTTTCCACTTATGTTTTCTAGGGTGGTGGGTTAGTCTTTTCAGCCTTGCCTACAAAAGGCTCTATGGAGGTGGCAAAAGCCTTATCCAATATCCAGACGCCCAGGGGTAACAGGTGCAAGCCATCCCTGGAACAGCAGCGTGGCTTGTCAAGCATGACATCCCAAGCAGACAGACATTGGATCCCCTTGGAATTACACCAGTAAATGTGCCACTTGTTAAAGCTGATCATTCTGTGTTTGTACTGTGGCATCATTCTTGGTGAGGGTAGGATGCTGCAAACGGTCAGTGTCATACTGGCCTGGACTACATAATCGGAGAGCTCATCTATGTCTCTTTTCATGTAGTCCGGGGAGGTACATCTCAGGTCATTCACGCCAGCATGGACAATGACTGCATCATATTTCTACTTGCTTTGGGGTGACCTGCGTACTTGTGTTATGTGGCATATTGAAGCAGCCTACAGGCAGCTTACTGTACCCTTTCCCTTGTTCAGTCTGGTGAGCTGGACAGCAGTGTGTCTGACTATGGAGTCACCTATTACAAATGTATCAGGCATGTTGTTTCTCCTTCTGGCCTGTGACTGTTTGGCACACCAGCTTTGTGTACTATGTGTTGCATGTGCTATGTTTGGAGGTAGTGGTTGCTTGGGTGTCTGCTTTGGAGGCCTCTGTTGATGTGGTGTGTTTGTAATTAGGGCCTCCAGGAATGTTTTTCTGTGTTTATGTCTTTGGTTTGCAGTTGTGATAGGTCTATGTGGGACTGGGTTTGTGGTGTGTGGTTACCTTCTCCTCCTGACTAGTTTTGACAGTACTGAGTTGAGGGAGCTCAGCCTCCGGTTTGGATAAATGGTTGCATCTCTCACATATATTTGTATTTCTTGGGGGGAATTGAGGGTTGTCTGTGTACTTGGGGCAGGTGTAACATTGCCTCAAGATTCACAGATTCAACTTGTTGTAGCTGGCCTTAGTGGATTGTATGTGTGGACATATTTTATTGCTATACTACTGATCAGTGATTACTTCCCTTTTTATGTTTGCTCTATCATGTAGTAGCTTCCTCATTCTCTTGCATGGATTGGTAATGGCTGGAGTCCACCATGCCAGATGCCTGCGTGTATGGCATTGTGTCTTGGTTTTATTTGGGATTGCATAATCCAAGCATTCCTGGCAGTGTTCATGGAATGCCTGTATAACAGATTCTGAGGTGTGGCCCATATTTTGCACCTTCACATGGCCTTTAATGGATTCCACATCAGTTTGGAGAAGTGCAACTTTAGCTTTACACATGTTTTTCACTGTGGTTTTCTGGCCAGGGACTGTGGTCAGGATGTGTATATCCGGTGTGATTACTCTATGGTCTGGTCTTACCAGTGAGGGATACACTTCTCATCTTGCCATCCAGTACCCATGTTGCTGATTATCACATCCAGTATGCTTACCCCTCTTGTGGGAGTGGTACATTGTTCCTGGGCATTTTGGTTTATGGATTCTATGAACTTTTGTCCTACAGTGTTGGAGCTAGTATAATGCTCCCAGTCTATGTCTGGGTATTTTCAGTCACCCAATATAATGTGGTTTGGAGGACTTGATATATTCATGTATTCCAACATAGGCCAGGTGCAGTTCCTGGTGTTGTGATGGTAGTCTGTAGCAGGCTATAAACTGGGAGGCAGTTTTTGCCACTGTTACTTGACCATGGCTAGTCCATGCTGCTTCTTATTGTGGTACCAACATGGGGGTGTGGTTATCCTTGACAATTATTGCTAGTCACCCTCCTTTTGTAGCTTGTTCCATGTTCTGAGGCTGTACAGCACAGTATGAGGTGTAACCTGGTAGTGTTAGGATGCTGTTGTGAGCCTTGACCCAGTTTTCTGTTACAGGACAGATATCAACATTCTCCATACTGGGGGAGTTTAGACTGCATGCATCTTGCTGTTTAGACTTCTGACATTGGGTAGCATTACATCTAGGTTCTTATCCCTTGTGATACCTATGGAGGTGGGTTTGTGTTTTGATCCTTACCTATTCAGGGCACGCTGTGGGTAACAACAGCCTTTGCCAGTATCCATAAGGCCTGGAGTGATAGGTGCACGCCACCCCTAGCAAGTGGAGCATCATGTCATGCTCAGCATGTCATCCCAGGCTGGCACACATTGGATCCCCTTTGACTAACTGCAATACTTCAGCCAATTATTGCAATTGATCATCTCATCGTCATATTGTGGCATCATGCTTGGTGAGGGTAGGCTGTTAGTCAGTGTCATCAAGTGTGCATATACTACATGGTGTTACATTGCTTAACACATGGCATTCATGCCTCAGGTGGTGCTGCAGGGCTGCCTCTGTCGGATGCACATACTACACTCCCTGTACATGTTTGAGAGCAGGTTATGTCATTTTAGGCATCCCTGTTATTATATGAGTGAGTCAGAGAGGGGTATCATTCCCAGGGTTCCTACTGAGCCAGTGTATGTGCTATGCGTTGCCTCTTTGCCAAGGCCAGGGCATACTGGGCATGCCTCCTTCTGCCTACAGGGGCAGGCTCAGGTTGTTCCTCCTCCGAGTCACGCTCTGCCTGTGATGGCCTTGGCAATGGTAGGGGGCTGTTTGGCCCGGCCCTATACTGGTCCTGCTGCAGCTGTTTTCGCAAGATCATATTATGTAGCATAGCACATACCATGACAATTTGGGTACATGTAGTTGGTGAGTACTGCAAGGCTCCACCAGATGTGTCCAGACACCGGAACTGTGACTTGAGCAGCCCAAACACACGCTCTATTACATTATGTGTTTGTGCGTGTGCCTCATTATGGCGTTCCTGTTCAGGTGTGTGTGCGTTTCTGATGGGTGTCATCAGCCATGGCTCCAGTGCATAACCTGCATCCCCCACTAGGTGTCCATGTGGGATGTCCCCATTGGCAAATGTCTGGTACAGCTGCGTCAAATGCCAGATATGGGAATAGGTTCATAGGTTCATAGGTTCATACTAGGCTATCTGCCCGAGGGCATTTACAAGCCTAGCCCATAGTTTTGTGGCTTATGCCACCCCTTTAGTTTGGAGAAACTATGCCCATTATTTTGCTGTGCCTCTGTCGAGCAGTGACACTGAGGTAATCCCTGGGGTGTATCTGCGATCTCCCATCCATTGGTCAAGATTCCTCCTGAACAAGGCCAGCGAGGTGCTCTACCTCACATATACCGGGATTTTGTTCCACAGCATAGGGAGTCTTTGGGTGATGAATCTATCCCTCCAGCACATCCTATTAATAACTGTGTCGAGGTTTAAGTCTCCCGCCCTTGTGGCTCTGAGGGATCTAGATTTTTTGAGGTGAAGCATGTTCATCAAATCTGGGTTTGACATGGCCTTGTATGTCAGGCACAGGTCACCTCTGAGCAAGCGGTAGGCAACTGAATAGAGCTGGAGTTCTTTCAGTCGGGCAGCATAAGACAGATTTTTGAGACCCTTTATCCTTTTGGTGAGGAACTTTTGTGGCCTCTCCAGCTGCTGCAAGTGTCGAGTCAGATACATTCCGAATGTGGCATTGTACTCAATCATTTGTCTGATGAGTGATGAGTATAGGGAGACTATGACCTCCCGTGATCTAGATGTGAATCCCTTCATGATAAGGTGGGCAATGTAGAAGGTCTTCCTAACTACTTTAGCAATATGAGTGTCGAATGAAAGGCTACTGTCAACCTGGGTCCCCAGGTCTCTGATAACTTCTTCTGTGCTCAGTGGATTGCCACCTATATGGTAGCTAGGGGTAACCTTGTTTTTCCCGTAGGGTATGACTATGCATTTCTTGGCATTTAACTTTAGGCCATGGCTCTGGCACCAGTTATCCGTTTCTGTGAGACCCTTCTGAAGGATATCTGTGTCAGATGTGTTTTTGAAGTTTGCAGTCATCTGCAAACTTTGTCAGCCATAACCCTCCTGTGTTTGCTTGTACTTCAGAAAAGTAGATGCCAAACAAGAGTGGGCCCAGGACTGAGCCCTGTGGGACACCACTTGTGACAGGCTTTGAGTCTGACATGGCGCCAGCAACTCTGACCCTGTGGGTTCTGTCACTCAGCCAGTTTGCAACCCATCTTGTGATGTATGGGTTTACATTTAAGCTGATGAGTTTTCAATGATACCCGAGTGGGGTATTGTATCGAAGGCCTTTGCCAGGTCGAGGTAGGCTGTATGGACTGCCTTTCCCTCATCAATGGCCTTGGTGACTGTCTCAAAAAAGTCAACCAAGTTTAAAAGGCATGATCTGCCTTTGACAAAGCCAAACTGGGTTGGATCCAAAGTCTGCAAATTCCCTATGTCTTTATTTATGAGATCCATTATGATCCTCTCCATGGCTTTGCAGATAAGGCTTGTCAAGCTAATGGGACGGTAATTTCCAGGGTCGGTGGAGGCACCGCCTTTGTGAAGTGGGACCACAGTCGCTGTGTGCCACTCCTGGTGCGTATCCGGAGGTGAGACTAAGATTAAACAGCTGTCCTAACTGTGGGTTTAATTCCTCGTTGAGTTCGTGGAGCACACATCCGGGGACACCATCAGGTCCCATGGATGCTGTGTTTTTTGCCTTGGAGAGAGCAGTTCTTACCTGGGCATTAGAGATGTTTGGGGGGCTACAATCATTTGGTATAGATATCTCTCCTTTTGGGGGGGAGGGGGGGGAGAAGTTTGCACTGAACCTGTCAGCCAGTATGTTGGCAATGTCTGTAGGATCAGTAATCTTCACATCATTTTGAACTAATTCTGAGCATATCTGGGAGTTTCCTCCCAGGTTTCTAACATAGCTAAAGAATGCCTTATGATTGTCTTTTGAGTCCTTAGCTATTTTTCTCTCAAAATTAGCTTTGGGTGATTTGATGAGAGCTCTTAGCTTTTTACTTATAGTGATCAGCGGTGTCTTACCTTTTAAGGATTTTGATCTATCTTGTAGTAGCTTCCTCCTTTTGTTGTAGAGTTTGTTTATGGCTGGGGTCCACCAGACTGGACGCTTGCCTTTGGTACAAAGAGTCTTTGTTTTGCTTGGGATTGCCTGATCCATACAGCCCTGCAGGTGCTGGTAGAAGGCATTTGTAAGTGATTCAGCGGCTTGAGTAATGTTTACCGCCGGCTCGGGGGCCTTAAAGGAGACCACACTAGTCTTTAGAAGTGTGAAGTCGGCTTTGAAGTTCTTTACTGTGGTCTTTTTTATTTCAGGTGGGGGCAGGATGAGGACCTCCAGCGAGATTAGTTTGTGATCTGATCTCACCAGTGAGGGGTATACTTCTGGTGTTGAACATTGTGCTCCCATGTTCGTGATGATGAGATCAAGTATGTTTTCTCCTCTTGTGGGGATGGTGACTAGTTGTTCCATGGCATTTGAGTTTATGAATTCCAGGAACTTTTGGGCTAGAGTGTTTGGGCTTGAGTAGTGTTCCCAGTCTATATTAGGGTAGTTGAAGTCACCTAGTATGATGGTGTTTGGAGATACAGTTATCCCCTCCAGTGTTTTCAGGAAAGCCATGTGAAGTTCCTGAGTTTGCGAGGGTGGCCTGTAACATGCTACAAATTGCAGAGCAGTCTTGCCTATGGTTAATTGCACCTGGATGGTCTCCGATGCATCGTGCGTTGCCACCAATCTTGAGGTGTGGGTGTTCTTGATGAATATGATATCCCTCCCTCCTTTCTTGGTATTGTCCGGATTTTGGGGCCGGAACGCATGATATAAGGTAAAACCTGATAGTGCTGGGGTGCTCTCAGGAGCCTTGAACCAGGTTTCTGTCACAGCACAGACATCGATGTTCTCCATACTGAGAAGGGCCTCGAGTGCGTGCATCTTGAGGTTGAGACTTCTGGCATTGAGCAGCATTACCCTTAGTTTTTTTTCCTTATTGTGTTCTAGGGTGGTAGGTTTAGAATTTGAGCCTTGCCTAAATAAGGCACTATCGGGTGGCAAGAGCCTTTGCCAAATCGAATCCCAGGGTGACAGGTGCAAGCCGTCCCTTAAGCAGCGTGGCTTGTCCAGCATGTCATCCCAGGCAGACAGACATTGGATCCCCTTTGAATGACACCAGAGTTTAAGCCAATTGTTAAAGCTGATCATCTTATCTCTGTATTGTGGCATCATTCTTGGTGAAGGTAGGATACTGCTCAAGGTCAGGGTCATACCTGCTTGGGCTACATAATCAGAGAGCTCCTCAATGTCTCTTTTCATGTAGTCCAAGGAGGTACGTCTCAGGTCGTTTACACCAGCGTGGACAATGACTGAGTCATACTTGTACCTGCTGTTGAGAGACCTGAGTGCTTGCGTTATGTGGCGGATTCTAGCACCCGACAGGCAGCTTACTGTGACCTTCTCCTTACTCAGTCTGGTGAGTGGGACGTCAGTGTGTCTGACTATGGAGTCACCAATGACTAGTGTGTCTGGCATTGTGTTTGGCCTTATGGGCTGTGACTGCTTGACACTCTGACTGTGTGGTCTATGTGTTGCAGGTGTTGTGTTCTGAGGTGGTAGTTGTTTGGGTGTCTGCTTTGGTGGCCTCTGCTGTTTTGGTAGATTTTTGATCAGAGCCTCCGAGTATGTCTTTGTGTGTTTATGTGTATGATTTGAGGTTGTGATGGTACTATGTGAGACTGGGTCTATAGTGTGTGTGGTTACGTTCTCCTCCTGTATGGCCTTGCCAGAACTATGTTGAGAGAGCTCAGCCTCCAGTTTGACCGTATAGTTGCATCTCTCACATGTATTTGTGTTTTGTGGGAGGAGGAGAGGGTTGTCTGTGTACATGAGGCAATTGTAACATTGCCTCAATATTACCAGGTTCACCAGCTGAGCAGGAGAGGACATTAGCAACTGATCCCTCGACATGCTAGAAGGAATAGACAAAAAAACTTAAAAAAGGTTCCGGGGGATGTGGGTGATCGAGAAATGGGGTTTGCCTTTTTGGGGTACTATCAATAACAAGAGTGCTGTATCAAGGTGATAAGTACTGTAGGAGCAAGTGCTGGGCTTTACAGATAGAGAATAGTCTACTTTGGAGTCAAGTAGAGATAAGCTTTTTAGTTATAGGATACGCTGATTAGATCAGTAGTATAGTTCGAGGAAGGTAGTTTTAAGGGAAAATTTGAAGAGTGGACTTTAGGTAGCCCGAATAGTTTAAACCTGATTAACCGCCACTGCCCTAGTGTGCAACGGTGGCAGCTCCGCGCTAAAATGCGCTAAAGCGCGCTTTATAGCAGGGGGCTGGAAAAGACAGGAAATGACCCAAAATGGCCAATAAACTACAAGTTACTGCCTTAAACCACTCCTCTAAGGACAAACAGGCAGCTCAGTACTCCCCACTCTCACTGGTGAGTAAAGAAACTTCCCCCTGACCAAACAAGGAAAATGGAGAAACACAGGAACCAAGACAAAGCCCAGGGATCAGCAAAATCTGGTCTCTGGAACACTAGCTAGGAAAGTATGGAAAACAAAGATATTTTTTTTTTGTTTTTTCAAGATTTTTTTTACAGAAAGGCAGAAAACACAATAAATGCTATAATTTTCGACTAATTGCTATCAACAGCTAGTACACTTGAGTGTATTAGCCTGTAATTTAACTTTTAAGCAAAACTTAAATTAGCAAGTGCAGTAAACAGTTTGAGCTTATAAAGACAGTAAAAACAGTGCAAACTTCGATAAAACAAGCAAAAACAGTGGTCGAAAGTTTCAAAAGGTCGAAAAAGCCAAGAAAAATGCTTAAAATCTGGAAATGTAGTCTTTTCCGGTCTCTGCTGCTACAGGAACACTGCTGGCAACCACGAGGAGCTGTGCTGAGTTCTCAATAGCTGAAAAAGCCCGCCAAAGCGCGCTTTATAGCAGGGGGCTGGAAAAGACAGGAAATGACCCAAAATGGCCAATAAACTACAAGTTACTGCCTTAAATCACTCCTCTAAGGACAAACAGGCAGCTCAGTACTCCCCACTCTCACTGGTGAGTAAAGAAACTTCCCCCTGACCAAACAAGGAAAATGGAGAAACACAGGAACCAAGACAAAGCCCAGGGATCAGCAAAATCTGGTCTCTGGAACACTAGCTAGGAAAGTATGGAAAACAAAGATATTTTTTGTTTTTTTCAAGATTTTTTTTTTTACAGAAAGGCAGAAAACACAATAAATGCTATAATTTTCGACTAATTGCTATCAACAGCTAGTACACTTGAGTGTATTAGCCTGTAATTTAACTTTTAAGCAAAACTTAAATTAGCAAGTGCAGTAAACAGTTTGAGCTTATAAAGACAGTAAAAACAGTGCAAACTTCGATAAAACAAGCAAAAACAGTGGTCGAAAGTTTCAAAAGGTCGAAAAAGCCAAGAAAAATACTTAAAATCTGGAAAGGTAGTCTTTTCTGGTCTCTGCTGCTACAGGAACACTGCTGGCAACCACGAGGAGCTGTGCTGAGTTCTCAATAGCTGAAAAAGCCAAAGCGCGCTTTATAGCAGGGGCTGGAAAAGACAGGAAATGACCCAAAATGGCCAATAAACTACAAGTTACTGCCTTAAACCACTTCTCTAAGGACAAACAGGCAGCTCAGCACTCCCCACTCTCACTGGTGAGTAAAGAAACTTCCCCCTGACCAAACAAGGAAAATGGAGAAACACAGGAACCAAGACAAAGCCCAGGGATCAGCAAAATCTGGTCTCTGGAACACTAGCTAGGAAAGTATGGAAAACAAAGATATTTTTTGTTTTTTTCAAGATTTTTACAGAAAGGCAGAAAACACAATAAATGCTATAATTTTCGACTAATTGCTATCAACAGCTAGTACACTTGAGTGTATTAGCCTGTAATTTAACTTTTAAGCAAAACTTAAATTAGCAAGTGCAGTAAACAGTTTGAGCTTATAAAGACAGTAAAAACAGTGCAAACTTCGATAAAACAAGCAAAAACAGTGGTTGAAAGTTTCAAAAGGTCGAAAAAGCCAAGAAAAATACTTAAAATCTGGAAAGGTAGTCTTTTCTGGTCTCTGCTGCTACAGGAACACTGCTGGCAACCACGAGGAGCTGTGCTGAGTTCTCAATAGCTGAAAAAGCCCACCAAAGCGCGCTTTATAGCAGGGGGCTGGAAAAGACAGGAAATGACCCAAAATGGCCAATAAACTACAAGTTACTGCCTTAAACCACTTCTCTAAGGACAAACAGGCAGCTCAGTACTCCCCACTCTCACTGGTGAGTAAAGAAACTTCCCCCTGACCAAACAAGGAAAATGGAGAAACACAGGAACCAAGACAAAGCCCAGGGATCAGCAAAATCTGGTCTCTGGAACACTAGCTAGGAAAGTATGGAAAACAAAGATATTTTTTGTTTTTTTCAAGATTTTTTTACAGAAAGGCAGAAAACACAATAAATGCTATAATTTTCGACTAATTGCTATCAACAGCTAGTACACTTGAGTGTATTAGCCTGTAATTTAACTTTTAAGCAAAACTTAAATTAGCAAGTGCAGTAAACAGTTTGAGCTTATAAAGACAGTAAAAACAGTGCAAACTTCGATAAAACAAGCAAAAACAGTGGTCGAAAGTTTCAAAAGGTCAAAAAAGCCAAGAAAAATACTTAAAATCTGGAAAGGTAGTCTTTTCTGGTCTCTGCTGCTACAGGAACACTGCTGGCAACCACGAGGAGCTGTGCTGAGTTCTCAATAGCTGAAAAAGCCTGCCAAAGCGCGCTTTATAGCAGGGGGCTGGAAAAGACAGGAAATGACCCAAAATGGCCAATAAACTACAAGTTACTGCCTTAAACCACTCCTCTAAGGACAAACAGGCAGCTCAGTACTCCCCACTCTCACTGGTGAGTAAAGAAACTTCCCCCTGACCAAACAAGGAAAATGGAGAAACACAGGAACCAAGACAAAGCCCAGGGATCAGCAAAATCTGGTCTCTGGAACACTAGCTAGGAAAGTATGGAAAACAAAGATATTTTTGTTTTTTCAAGATTTTTAGAGAAAGGCAGAAAACACAATAAATGCTATAATTTTCGACTAATTGCTATCAACAGCTAGTACACTTGAGTGTATTAGCCTGTAATTTAACTTTTAAGCAAAACTTAAATTAGCAAGTGCAGTAAACAGTTTGAGCTTATAAAGACAGTAAAAACAGTGCAAACTTCGATAAAACAAGCAAAAACAGTGGTCGAAAGTTTCAAAAGGTCGAAAAAGCCAAGAAAAATACTTAAAATCTGGAAAGGTAGTCTTTTCTGGTCTCTGCTGCTACAGGAACACTGCTGGCAACCACGAGGAGCTGTGCTGTGTTCTCAATAGCTGGAAAAGCCCGACAAAGCGCGCTTTATAGCAGGGGGCTGGAAAAGACAGGAAATGACCCAAAATGGCCAATAAACTACAAGTTACTGCCTTAAACCACTCCTCTAAGGACAAACAGGCAGCTCAGTACTCCCCACTCTCACTGGTGAGTAAAGAAACTTCCCCTGACCAAACAAGGAAAATGGAGAAACACAGGAACCAAGACAAAGCCCAGGGATCAGCAAAATCTGGTCTCTGGAACACTAGCTAGGAAAGTATGGAAAACAAAGATATTTTTTGTTTTTCAAGATTTTTACAGAAAGGCAGAAAACACAATAAATGCTATAATTTTCGACTAATTGCTATCAACAGCTAGTACACTTGAGTGTATTAGCCTGTAATTTAACTTTTAAGCAAAACTTAAATTAGCAAGTGCAGTAAACAGTTTGAGCTTATAAAGACAGTAAAAACAGTGCAAACTTCGATAAAACAAGCAAAAACAGTGGTCGAAAGTTTCAAAAGGTCGAAAAAGCCAAGAAAAATACTTAAAATCTGGAAAGGTAGTCTTTTCTGGTCTCTGCTGCTACAGGAACACTGCTGGCAACCACGAGGAGCTGTGCTGAGTTCTCAATAGCTGAAAAAGCCCGCCAAAGCGCTTTATAGCAGGGGCTGGAAAAGACAGGAAATGACCCAAAATGGCCAATAAACTACAAGTTACTGCCTTAAACCACTCCTCTAAGGACAAACAGGCAGCTCAGTACTCCCCACTCTCACTGGTGAGTAAAGAAACTTCCCCCTGACCAAACAAGGAAAATGGAGAAACACAGGAACCAAGACAAAGCCCAGGGATCAGCAAAATCTGGTCTCTGGAACACTAGCTAGGAAAGTATGGAAAACAAAGATATTTTTTGTTTTTTTCAAGATTTTTTTACAGAAAGGCAGAAAACACAATAAATGCTATAATTTTCGACTAATTGCTATCAACAGCTAGTACACTTGAGTGTATTAGCCTGTAATTTAACTTTTAAGCAAAACTTAAATTAGCAAGTGCAGTAAACAGTTTGAGCTTATAAAGACAGTAAAAACAGTGCAAACTTCGATAAAACAAGCAAAAACAGTGGTTGAAAGTTTCAAAAGGTCGAAAAAGCCAAGAAAAATACTTAAAATCTGGAAAGGTAGTCTTTTCTGGTCTCTGCTGCTACAGGAACACTGCTGGCAACCACGAGGAGCTGTGCTGAGTTCTCAATAGCTGGAAAAGCCCGCCAAAGCGCTTTATAGCAGGGGGCTGGAAAAGACAGGAAATGACCCAAAATGGCCAATAAACTACAAGTTACTGCCTTAAACCACTCCTCTAAGGACAAACAGGCAGCTCAGTACTCCCCACTCTCACTGGTGAGTAAAGAAACTTCCCCCTGACCAAACAAGGAAAATGGAGAAACACAGGAACCAAGACAAAGCCCAGGGATCAGCAAAATCTGGTCTCTGGAACACTAGCTAGGAAAGTATGGAAAACAAAGATATTTTTTGTTTTTTCAAGATTTTTACAGAAAGGCAGAAAACACAATAAATGCTATAATTTTCGACTAATTGCTATCAACAGCTAGTACACTTGAGTGTATTAGCCTGTAATTTAACTTTTAAGCAAAACTTAAATTAGCAAGTGCAGTAAACAGTTTGAGCTTATAAAGACAGTAAAAACAGTGCAAACTTCGATAAAACAAGCAAAAACAGTGGTCGAAAGTTTCAAAAGGTCGAAAAAGCCAAGAAAAATACTTAAAATCTGGAAAGGTAGTCTTTTCTGGTCTCTGCTGCTACAGGAACACTGCTGGCAACCACGAGGAGCTGTGCTGAGTTCTCAATAGCTGAAAAGCCCGCCAAAGCGCGTTTTATAGCAGGGGGCTGGAAAAGACAGGAAATTACCCAAAATGGCCAATAAACTACAAGTTACTGCCTTAAACCACTCCTCTAAGGACAAACAGGCAGCTCAGTACTCCCCACTCTCACTGGTGAGTAAAGAAACTTCCCCCTGACCAAACAAGGAAAATGGAGAAACACAGGAACCAAGACAAAGCCCAGGGATCAGCAAAATCTGGTCTCTGGAACACTAGCTAGGAAAGTATGGAAAACAAAGATATTGTTTTGGTTTTTTTTTCAAGATTTTTTTACAGAAAGGCAGAAAACACAATAAATGCTATAATTTTTGACTAATTGCTATCAACAGCTAGTACACTTGAGTGTATTAGCCTGTAATTTAACTTTTAAGCAAAACTTAAATTAGCAAGTGCAGTAAACAGTTTGAGCTTATAAAGACAGTAAAAACAGTGCAAACGTCGATAAAACAAGCAAAAACAGTGGTCAAAAGTTTCAAAAGGTCGAAAAAGCCAAGAAAAATACTTAAAATCTGGAAAGGTAGTCTTTTCTGGTCTCTGCTGCTACAGGAACACTGCTGGCAACCACGAGGAGCTGTGCTGAGTTCTCAATAGCTGAAAAAGCCTGCCAAAGCGCGCTTTTATAGCAGGGGGCTGGAAAAGACAGGAAATTACCCAAAATGGCCAATAAACTACAAGTTACTGCCTTAAACCACTCCTCTAAGGACAAACAGGCAGCTCAGTACTCCCCACTCTCACTGGTGAGTAAAGAAACTTCCCCCTGACCAAACAAGGAAAATGGAGAAACACAGGAACCAAGACAAAACCCAGGGATCAGCAAAATCTGGTCTCTGGAACACTAGCTAGGAAAGTATGGAAAACAAAGATATTGTTTTGGTTTTTTTTTCAAGATTTTTTTACAGAAAGGCAGAAAACACAATAAATGCTATAATTTTTGACTAATTGCTATCAACAGCTAGTACACTTGTGTGTATTAGCCTGTAATTTAACTTTTAAGCAAAACTTAAATTAGCAAGTGCAGTAAACAGTTTGAGCTTATAAAGACAGTAAAAACAGTGCAAACGTCGATAAAACAAGCAAAAACAGTGGTCAAAAGTTTCAAAAGGTCGAAAAAGCCAAGAAAAATACTTAAAATCTGGAAAGGTAGTCTTTTCTGGTCTCTGCTGCTACAGGAACACTGCTGGCAACCACGAGGAGCTGTGCTGAGTTCTCAATAGCTGAAAAAGCCCGCCAAAGTGCGCTTTATAGCAGGGGGCTGGAAAAGACAGGAAATTACCCAAAATGGCCAATAAACTACAAGTTACTGCCTTAAACCACTCCTCTAAGGACAAACAGGCAGCTCAGTACTCCCCACTCTCACTGGTGAGTAAAGAAACTTCCCCCTGACCAAACAAGGAAAATGGAGAAACACAGGAACCAAGACAAAGCCCAGGGATCAGCAAAATCTGGTCTCCGGAACACTAGCTAGGAAAGTATGGAAAACAAAGATTTTTTTTTTTTTTCAAGATTTTTTTACAGAAAGGCAGAAAACACAATAAATGCTATAATTTTCGACTAATTGCTATCATGGTAGCTCCCAGGGCAGCCAGCACACACATTCATTATTATGCCCTGGGCATCACACACGACCTGGCAGTTGATGGAGGGGAAGCCCTTGTGATTAATGTAGGCCCTACCCCGCTTACCGGCTGGTGCTTTGATGCATATGTGCGTGCAGTCTATTGCACCCACTACCTCAGGGTATTCTGCTATTTGCTGGAAGAGACGCATATTGCTGGCCAATACCTCACGGGCATTGGGGAAATAGACATGATCACTGACATGTGCTGACATGGCATCCAGGAACTGGTGCAGTACCCTGGAGGCTGATGCCTGTGATATCCCCATCATATCACCAATTGGTCTCTGGAAGGTACCTGTTGTTAGTATTCTTAGGCCAACACATACCTTGGTTTCCACTGGGATGGGTTCCCCTCTGTTGGTTCTGTGTGTGAGGCGTGGCCTGCAGCTCAACAATTTGCTGCATGAGGTCTCTGTCCACTCTATAGCGCTCCACTATCTCCAGCTCATGTAACCCATGGTAGGTGACCCTGGGCCTGTACACTCTTCTCCGTCTCCTCACTGTGGGTTGTCTGGCACCATTTGCATTGTCACCACCCTCAGCAAGTAGCCTATGTCTCCTTATGACAGCTATGGTAGCCCCTAGCATGTCTGCTCTGAGTTCAGCTTTTTCAGTTTTCACTTCTAATAGCTTACTCCTGTCTTGCAGTGTCTCTTGAGAGAAACATCCTGCACTGCTGTTTGCAGAGTTTTAAGTGCTTGGCTGGGCTACTATTCTGCCTGTGTAATTGCCTGCTTCTAATTGTTTTCACCTGCTAGCTCCAGCAGTATTCCCTGCTAGCTTCCTACTAATTCTGTTGCTTCCTGTTTCCTTTCTGTTTCCTCAGGGGGGAGCAATGCACATACCAGCAGAAACACGCTCACAGTGGCTTACACGCGCACACACATGCTTACACGGTTCAGAATCTACTTATTCGGGTTACAACGCGCGCACACCAGCGCAAACAGTCTTACAAGTCTGCCAACAGGCTCCCGCATGCTCAGTCTGCCTTACACGTGCGCACACTGCCCTACTCGCACTTCATGGCGCGCACACGTGCACATGCACGACCAGCAAGAAACTTTGGTGTAAGTAACAGTGTACACCTTCAATTTCTTGACTTTCCCATGCTTATCTTGTGGCACTCCTCTTTCCATGATATGTGTCTGACATCTGTCATGTAACACTGACCTCCAATGAACTGCATTTCTTTCTGCCATTCCCCCCTGTGATGTCACCTATCTCCTACTCTATTCCTCCCTCTTATGTATCTCTTACACTACTCAGAATGTGCTCATTTTCTATGTGACAGTGGAATTCAGTATCCTAACACTCATTTACATCAGATTGCCTACTAATGCTTAGTTACATGTCTTAGACTCAGCTTCCCCCCTTAGCAACCACTAAACGGTGGCCATGTTGCTTTTGGTCTGCTGGTCCCTGCATTGTAAATCCATGTATTGCATAAAACCCACATTTGTGGGTTTATAACCTTCATTTTCATGTTTATATAGCAGCCCGTTTGTGCGGGCTGCGCCATGCTTAAACATCGGCAATCACCGAAAAAAAATTATTTATTTCTCATATTTGCATCGGAGTACCTTGCCAATGGCCACATATTTGGCCATTGGCATGCTGCCTGACACATATGCACCCTTTATTTGGAGCTGACATGGCTCTATTGTGTTTTTTGCAGAAACGTACTCAGTTGTCAACTGAGTACATTTCTGCAGCTAAAACGGCTCTTACACGGGCTGCTTTGGGCTTCCTGGATCGCTAATCTACCTCATTTGCATGCCTTTCGGCTGCAAGTGAGGTGATTAGCATATCCATGCCCACTCCGTGTAAGAGACGTTTTAGCTGGTCTCTTACACGGAATTTCGGGCTGTTCCTGGATTGCGAGGGCTGCATGGAGTCTTACACTACTCTTAGACTCCATGCAAGCCTTCATGAATCCTGCCCATAGGCTATTCAGGGAAGTACCAATGTGTAATTATGGGTAGAGGTATGAGAACATCATGGACCACAGAAATGGAACACAGGAGTTCTGTAAAAGTGTAACACGAGTCCTTCTTTGTTAGAAAATTTCAGGGTTAATACTACAGCAAGCAAGGTGCGCTCACAAATCTATTAAGCACAAGCTGGATGTTTACTAGTTATAACATATCAGTAGCATATTGGTTGAGATTTATGTTGAAGAGAAAAATATATCTGTTTCAAGTTCTCTAAAACATTTTCTTTGTGAGGGAAATGGCAAAGTGTCCCAGAGGTTTAGTACAAAATACCTTAGAGTCACAGAGTTTATATTTAAGGAGGTAGGGAGTCTTATATGGTTGGTGCAGAACTAGGACATAACTTATTGAGGTGAGTAAATAGTAGTCAAGGTGATGAAGGGTATAACTGTTGCATTTATTTTCCTCTCACCTTTCTATCATATTAAGTATTACCAAAAGTCATACGTACAAAATGCTCTTAGAGTGCCATTCTGGCATATTCTTGAAATGAATGCAGGGATTACATGATGCAAATTCCAGGGAAGCAGTTTTCTCTCTGCCGCACACACATGCACGCACACACACACAAACATACACACACACACACACACACACACACACACACACACACACACACACACACACACACACACACACACACACACACACACACTCTCTCTGTACCACTTTCTGTGTGTTGTAAATTCTGGAGAAGCAACCTTTTCTCTCTGTCTGTGCTGTACACATTACACCTGTTTTTCTTACCATTCCACTTGCAACAACTGAAGAGTTTGCAATGTCTAGGCATGCACTGTCAAAGTGTTCATTTTCCTTCCAGCAGAGAGAGACACTGGGCTTCAGACGTGAACAGGGCCAGCTGAAGTCCACTTTCATTTGATCCTTGAATTCATCACTCCAGTCTGTAAACCTGCTAGATCTCCAGAGGTCAGCATTATCTAGGAGAAATGTAAAGATCATGTAAAAGAGCAAAACAAATGTCTCTGAGGTCGATGGTAAACAGAAACACATACACATATACTTGCTGGCAGATGGGGTAATACTGACTTGGATGTTCTGACAATTTTTTACTCAAAGTTTAATACCCATATACAATGGTATCTAAAGTTATCCAGATATCCCATTCTACAAGGTAACCTTTCCTTGTTAAATGTCTCATCTGGTACCCCATAATGGGTCTATATTATAATCTCGAAGGTTTAAAACTTCGAATCCCTAAAGACTGAACTTTAGTGATCGAAGTCTTAAACCATCGAAACCTAAAAAAATACTAAATGAAACAACAACAAAAAAAAACCCTAAATAGTGTACAGGCAGGGGAGCAAGCCCCCCTGCACCTCCCACGTGAGACCCCCCACAATTCCTAAAGGATTCCCTTCCATTAGGTACCATTTCTTTCATGAAATGTACTTCCTGACTTGACTCTCAATCTCTTAGTGCAATAATTCTGGAAACAGACAAAATAATGGTGAGACAAAGGTCCAAAATCATGGACAGAGTTTAAATATTGCTCATATAACTTAGCAAGTTACTAGAATAACAGGTTTTCCATTATCATGCATGTTGTATAGGATGTGATGTCTGAAACAAAATGTCTGTCATTATTTAGTTAAGTCATTTATCAGTGATTTGATAGAAAAACACAGCTTTTATAAGGAACAGATGAAAAATACGAGACAAAGATCTGGACATTTTGCACAGTTCTAGACCACTGATAAAAATGCTTTCTGATTTTACTCTAGAATCCTACTTTGGTCCGAAATAACACATTCCCTTATTTTTCTCCAGCACTTTTTTTTTCCTGAAATACGTTTTTCATTCATGTCCCTTTTACCCTACTGTGACATATGCTGTGTGCTCCACGAACTCAATGAGGAATTAAACCCGCAGTTAGGACAGCTGTTTAATCTTAGCCTCACCTCAGGATACGTACCCAAGGAGTGGCGCACGGCGACTGTGGTCCCACTTCACAAGGGCGGTGCCTCCACCGACCCTGGAAATTACCGTCCCATTAGCTTGACAAGCCTTATCTGCAAAGCCATGGAGAGGATCATAATGGAACTCATAAATAAAGACATAGGGAACTTGCAGACTTTGGATCCAACCCAGTTTGGCTTTGTCAAAGGCAGATCATGCCTTTTAAACTTGGTTGACTTTTTTGAGACAGTCACCAAGGCCATTGATGAGGGAAAGGCAGTCCATACAGCCTACCTTGACCTGGCAAAGGCCTTCGACACAATACCCACTCAGGTATCATCGAAAAACTCATCAGCTTGAATGTAAACCCATACATCACAAGATGGGTTGCAACCTGGCTAAGTGACAGAACCCACAGGGTCAGAGTTGCTGGAGCCATGTCAGACTCAAAGCCTGTCACAAGTGGTGTCCCACAGGGCTCAGTCCTGGGTCCACTCTTGTTCAGCATCTACTTTTCTGAAGTACAAGCAAACACAGGAGGGTTATGGCTGACAAAGTTTGCGGATGACTGCAAACTGGGCGCCATAGTCGAAAACACATCTGACACAGATATCCTTCAGAAGGGCCTCACAGAAACGGATAACTGGTGCCAGAGCCATGGCCTAAAGTTAAATGCCAAGAAATGCATAGTTATACCCTTCGGGAAAAACAAGGTTACCCCTAGCTACCATATAGGTGGCAATCCACTGAGCACAGAAGAAGTCATCAGGGATCTGGGGACCCAGGTTGACAGTAGCCTTTCGTTTGACACTTATGTTGCTAAAGTAGTTAGGAAAACCTTCTACATTGCCCACCTGATCATGAAGGGATTCACATCTAGATCAAGGGAGGTCATCGTCCCCCTGTACTCATCACTCATTAGATCTATGATTGAGTACAATGCCCCATTCGGAATGTATCTGACCCGACACCTGCAGCAGCTGGAAAGGCCCCAAAGTTCCTCACCAAAAGGATAAAGGGTCTCAAAAATATGTCTTATGCTGCCCGACTGAAAGAACTCCAGCTCTATTCAGTCTCATACCGCTTGCTCAGAGGTGACCTGTGCCTGACATATAAGGCCATGTCAAACCCTGATTTGATGAATATGCTTCACCTCAAAATCTAGATCCCTCAGAACCACAAGGCGGGAGACTTAAACCTTGACACGGTTATTAATAGAACATGCTGGAGGGACAGATTCATCACCCAGAGACTCCCTATGCTGTGGAACAAAATCCCGGTACATGTGAGGCAGAGCACCTCGCTGGCCTTGTTCAAGAGGAATCTTGACCAATGGATGGGGGATCTCAGATATACCCCAGGGATTACTTCAGTGTCACTGCTTGACAGAGGCACAGCAAAATAATAGGCATAGTTTTATTCAAACTAAAGGGGTGGCGAAAGCCAAATAACTATGGGCTAGGCTTATAAATGCCCTTGGGCAGATAGCCTAGTATGAGCCTATGAACCTATGAACCTATATGAATAAAAGAACGTAACTGCTGAGAAAACAATTCTGCCTTCTTCAGAAGCAGTGTAGAGAGTTGCTTTATCTGTTGTCCCTTAGGTATGAGTCCTGATGATATATGGCTTCTTGACCTAGACCATGTGTTTACTGTACTCTTTTCACCAGCCTAAACTCAGTCAGCCCTGTAGTCAAAGCATGATTCTTGTTTCCTTATAAGGGCTCTGGGATTTCCCCAATTATAAATAGTAGATGTAGCTTGTGGCAGCAGTCAGAAGGAGTGAATGCCATGAAGCAGAACATCTGTCAGTTGAGAACCATAAGTGCTGTGTTTGGCTGTGCCATCAACATCAAGGATGATGCCACTGAGTGTACTCATGAGTAAACCTTAAATGGAATCGGAGTTCGTCAGGAGCATCCATCAACTTAAGTAATCATTCTAATGAGTTTATCATCACTTAAAGAAGTGTATGACTTTGTGAAAGTCATTTAAACACTTCTGGTCCACCCTAAAAAGCAGCATTTGAACATAATGAGCTTACACTATCAGAAACTTAGAAAATACAGAACATAAATGAAACTAAAAATATAGTTAGGATTTACCAGAATGTGTTACTTCATATTGTCCATTGATCAAAGGATGGAGAATGTCATATGGAAACAACATTAATAAAAAATGTAATCAATTCTAAAAAGATAAATGAACAGTACTCTACATAATTCTACTAAAATGTTAGGGTTCAATTCCCAAACATGAAACACAAAGTTTCTGGAAGTACACAAGCCAATAAATTCTGAATTCGTAATTAATAAACAAATAAATAAATAAACAAATAAAAGTTAAAACATATTCTAAAAAAAAGATGTTCACACTCCTACTTAATTTAACAATTTTATATATATCTATTTACACACGCATTTGTCTACTCAGAAATACATGTGCATACACAAATGCACAGTATTTCCTTGACAGTGCAGAGTTTTTGTACCTATGACATCTTTTCATGGAATGTCTAGAGTAATGACCTTGTGATATATGACCAGGATGCTGGAAAAATTGCCCTGCTGTTCAGTTGAGGTGGCCCCTGATCCTGGAGATGTGTTTTGACTTTTGAGTGGGATGCACAAGATCAGAGGATGTTACTAGGTTAATGGCCCTAGGGTCCTTACAAGCCTAGCCAAGTTCTACCATTATTTCCACAATCAGCACCTACTGAAGTTACAGTATCAATGGAGGAAAACGCACCTTAGAGTACACAGAGCAGTGTTAATAATATTATGGAAAATTCTGGAGGTAATCAACAGCGTACCTTCCTAATGGAATCTGAAAAATAAAACAGCAGTCATGCCAGGATGTAGCAAGAAGATGGCAGTATTTTGAGAAAGTAATAAAAGGAGTGCAAAAAATCCCTCTGTATTCTTCATGGATTTATGGACATTAGGCTTGATTTTAAGCCCTGTGTTTCTAAAGTATAGCCAAACAATGCACTTATGCTATATTGACAAAATCAGAAAAAATATTAAAACATGCATGTCTACAGCTAGTGGATTTTAGCTTTATTGGCCTGAATGTAACCATGAACACTTAAAAAGTATAAAGTCAGACGCATTTAGAAGTCATGTAGTCTGAAACACTTGTATACCTTAGGGGTTCATTTGCATGTGTACCATGGCCTTCTCCTACAGAAGGTAGAAGGTATTTCAGTGTCTTGCGTTTTTTTACTGATGGATTCCTATAACCATAGATGATGGTGGCTATGCCCCAGTTACTGATGTCTTCAGGTGTAGCTCCAACGGAAATAGATAAGCAGTCTGAGGAGCGAGAAGCAGTCACAGCACAGTCACCCGTCAGTGGCTGGGGCAAACTATGAGATGGCCTGACACGCAAAGACTACCTAAAAGCTTTCTTTTTCTTGCTGACAGGGGGAAGGTAAAACCACAGAGACTGATGGTTGCTTTAAGGGTAAGTCAAGAACAAAAGTAAGCAATCAGATAGCGAATCCTGACTGAGCTGGAACAAGGCAAGACAGGAAACAACTGGTACTGAGGTAAGTAAACCATGGAGTCCCCTAAAGACAGAGTAACCTGTCCAAAATACACAAATGGACAATACCTGCTAAAAAATTCTGACAAAAAGGGTACATAAGCATTTATGCATAAATGTCCTTTGAAATGTAATGACAGTTCTGAAAACAATTAGCTTCCTAGAAAAGCACAATGTTTTACTTAGAAAAATACAAGCTTTCCTCAGAAAAATAGTTAGTGGCAGGTTCTCCCCAACAAGGAATTTATCTGTCTAGCTTTGAAGGATCACTAGCAGACTGACAGTTCCACGGGGGGCTGCTGAAGGAGCACTCTTCTATGGCAAAAAACTCAAGATATTCACACTCAGAATGTCTTGATATGGAGCTCCTCCCAAGCTCCTGCCAGAGCATGGGAGGTGCCATTAAGCTATGTAAGCTGGCTGTTCACAAGGGGTAGATCCCAAACAGCTTGTGCTACTGCAACAGGGATCTATATGTTGAAAATCATTTCATATCATTGCATACCGAATCTCTCAGTGGATGTTAAAACACACTGGTAATTATAATGATGTGGAGGAAAGACGGTGAAGCCTGTTGGTAGTTGACATAGTGCTCCACCTACTGGTTGAAATGCTGCACTCCATCAGCCTAGCTCCAATCCTCTGGGAAGCAAATTGATCAAAAGTGGAGTACAAGGCTGACACAAGGCTGATTGGACTCAATATGTTCCCACACCCTAAGGGGGGGGGGGGGGGGAGCCTGCCAGAACTATAGTTATAAAAAAAGTCTTCACTTTGAAGACAAAAAAAAAAAAAAACTTCCCAAACTTCCTACAGTGGGAGAACTTCTCAACACACAACAGTGGTACAAAACCATCATCTCTCACTCGCCTTTTTGGAGCTCCATCAATGAGACACATGTAGTCTTCTCTCCTTGAGGAAGCTGAAGCTGGTAAAGCGAACTAACCTCAGAGAGAAACACTCTTTACAGTACTAGTTTGATGAGGAAGCTGAAGCAAATATAATATATTGATCTGAGGAAGGAGTGCTTATTTTAGAAAGCAGTGACTCAGAGGAAGCTGCACTGGTTTCATTTTTCAAAAATGCTTGCTGTCACAGGTGTATGCATGAGTTTTCAGAGTCCTTATGTTTCAACGCAGACCCCACATTTCTGCTAATGCAAGTCATCTCAGAAAATGCACATGAATGTCTTTTTTCTTGTTTGTTTTTTTTTTTTTTTTATTATTGATATCCTTTTTATTTATCTATTGATGCCAGGTAAACATAGTTTTCAGGAGCATTACCTGGTTAAGTGACTTTCATAACTCTCACCTGTCCAAATTTTGCAGAATGCCCAGATTTATACCTCATATTTTTTTAGATCTATTCCTCATAAAAATTTGTTTTTCTAGCAAATCAGAAACACATACCATTTATTTTAACTTATTGGAAGCACTCACCATCCAACCCAATACCATATTCATGTGCGACTTTAATTACCCTACTATTAACTAGGAATCATATATGACACCAAACATACAGGCACAGGTATTCCTGGATTTTTGTAAACACAAACTCCCTGGACCAGATTGTCATTACGCCAATAAGGGGTGCAACCTTATTGCACCTGGTCCTCACTAATATGGGAGAATGCTGCACCGACCCTGGTGTAATTAATGTCTTGTATGGTAACGTCAGACCAAAAAATGCATACAAATATTTCAAGCATGGGCATTAAAAGCCCTTGTAGCTTGCCAATATACTAGAACACTTGTTCCCATAACAAGTGTCTAGGCTGTTCTTAAAAATATCTAAACTAGTACTTGCTTTAATGTAATTTGGTAGTCTGTTCTATGCATCAGCTACCCTGTCAGAGAACCAATTAGTACACTTCTCATTCCTATAGAATCTTCTACATAGGTTGTCTGTTGATTCTCTAGTACTTTTTGATAACCCCAAACATTGCGAGAGCTAGTAAATGCCCCATATACTTGAATAAGATCTCCTCTTGGATATCTATAAGAGACACTGTACAAGTTCAGATATTTTAGTCTTTCATAATAACTTAGATTTTCACATCCATGGATGCCCTTAGTGTATTTCCGCTGTACTCTTTCCAGTTTATTCATGCTTGTTTTCTTATAGGGTTTCCATATTGTTATTCCATACTCAAGTTTGGGTCTAATGTAATTAACAAACAATGACTTCATCATTTTTAATTTCCTAGACTTTATAAATCTTTTTATACAACCTATAGTTCTATAACTATCATTAACCAATTAGTTGATATGATTAGAAAAACTCAGAGCTGAATCTACCCATATACCCAGGTCCTTAAATGAGTCTACAGTTTCAATTGCTGTGTGCTGTATTAAATATTTACCTTTCACTTTATGTCTCCCAAATCTCATATGCTTAGTTTTTGATGTATTTATCAGCATATTATTCTCCTGTGCCCAAATGGTCAATTTAGTCAAGTTATTTTGCGGACATGCCTTATCTGTAACTCATGTAATCAGTTTACCCGATTTCAGGTCATCTGCCTATAGACAGTAGAACACCTCAGATGAAAAAATGAGGTCCGAAAAGTACAATCTAAACAAGTAAGGACCTAGGACAGAACCCTGTGGGACACCCTGACTGTAACCAAGGATTTCACCTGTCCAGTTGTTTCTAATTTCTCCAAATCTTTTGGGTTTCTAATACCATCACAGGAATGAACCCCATTCCTAAGTTAAAGTTCATGAAATTAGTATTGTTTCAGTCTTTGATGACAGCCAAAAGTGCTCTTTGCATTACCCACAATGTGCCCAGTAATGACTCTTTCAGTAATTCTTACAGGGTTACATGAATGGGTAACATATCTAAATATGACTGTAAATTCTTTTTTATAAGACCCATTACTCCTACTACCATTGGAACTGTCTGGGTATCTTTCTTCCACATTGCTCTCGTTTCTGCCAGCAGATTCTGGTATTTTATGACTGCGTCTCTCTGAACACAAGACGCTGTATTCACCGGGTTTGGCAATTTCAATGATCAATGCTACTTTTGTCTTCTTTTCTTGGACCACTATATCTGGTTTTCTAGCATTTGTCTTTTGAACTATTGGTAATGGGTGATCCCATGTGATATAAACCATCATTTTCTATACTGCCTTGTGGCTCATGTTTCCAGTGTTTTTCAGCCACCTTGATATCAGAGCAAAAGTCTCGCCACATTATTATGCCTTTCAGTATACAGTCTTTCTGCCATTAGTGTGTCGCAACCAGCAACAAGGTGTGTGACTGCTTCCAATTCGGTTTTACAAAACCTACATTTGTCTGTTTCTCCAACATGTTCCATGGACTTTATAAATCAGCATGTACGTAGCCCACTATCTTGGACTGCCAATATTAACCTTTCATTTCTTGGTTTGAATAAGCCTCTCCTTAACCATTCCTGCATTTGTTCTTGATCAACATGAGGCATTTCCAGAAGTTTTCTATACTTGCAACTATATTTATATATTTTTTCCACATTTTTGCCTTCTCATCTGGTCCTTCACCTTATAGTCTTTCTTTTGTTTTTTGGCACATTCAGTTGCTGCCTAGTTCTTATCTACTTCTGCTTTGATTTCCATTCCTGCTTGACACCAGTATGCTTCTGCTAAATTAAGCAGAGAAGTCATCTTAGATTTATTCTCCTCATGTTTCAAAACTTTCACTACATTTGGGTCTTGTGAGATCAGTAGATATGTTTGGAGTCCCACGATTGCAGATCTATATATGTAATCAATTTCAAGAAGGCCCATTCCTTCTTCGGAACGGGGAATATATAATCTTGGTATACACTGATTTTTATAAATCATTTGGAGAGCATGAAGCATCCTTCTTGTTTTAATATCTAATCTATCCAGCACTTTTTGGGGCCAGTCAGTCACTCCAAAACTGTAAGTTAGGACAGGAAGAGCAAACTGATTTATACCTTGGATCTTGTTCCTAGATGTCAATGCTGTTATCAGGATTAATTTTGGTCTTCTGAAGTATTCCTCACTGAGTTTTATTCGCATTTGTTCATGTTTTATTGCTGATCCTTCATCAGTTCCCAAGTATTTATATACTCCCTCTTGCTCAAGTTCTTTTACGTCACATTCTTGTCCCAAACTGATGTTTTCCTGGTGTTGCAGTTTTCCTTTCTTAAAGGTTGCTTTTGCACATTTATCAAGACCAAATGACATTCTAATATCAACTAAAAAAGTTTTGACAGCTATACAGTTTTAAATCATCGACAGAGAAGATGAGAAGTCATTATACTTTGTTGTTTTCTAGGAGCCAAATTGTAGCCATGACCTAAACTGTTAAGTAAACAGCTTAATGGATTAATGGCAAGGCAGAATAACAATGGTGACAGGGAGTCACCCTGGAATATCCCCCTTTGAATTTTTATCCCTGGGATAATAATCTGTCCCTTATCATGGCTTAATTGCAAAGTGGTCTGATATTGTTTCACGGTTACTGTAATGTAGTCAATCAGTGTAAGGTGGTATCTTATACATTTTTAAGCACTCTTTTATCCATGAATGCGGGATACTATCAAATGCTTTTTTATAGAAAAACCATGCCATACTTAGATTCTTCCCCTTTTTACAGTTCTCCACTATAACTTTATTTAACAACACATGATCCTTTGTTCCATATGACTTTCTTTTATTGCCCTTTTGTTCTATTGCCATAATTGAGTTTTCTTCTAAATGACTATAAACTCTGTCAGCGTCAATTCCCGTGTATAGTTTATACGTCGTCGGAAGGCAAGTTATTGGTCTATAATTTTTAGGGTAGCTTGCAGGTTCACTCTTAATTAAGAGCATTGTTTTGCCTGTTGTTAACCAGTGTGGTGTCTGTTCGGGGTGCCCATAAAAATAGCTCTTACTCATGGCTAAATCCTATTGCAAAGATGTTAATAGTTTTAACCAAAAGTTAGGTACTGCATCTGGGCCTGGGGTTTTCCAGTTAGAGGCTTTTCTTAACTTTATTTCAATCTCTCTGGCTGTTACTTCATCCCATTTCATATCCTGTACCTTTAAACTTCTTATTCTTTCTTTTACTTCTTCTGTCCATTTAGCATATTTGTTATGTTCCACAGGATCTTCATAGATACCTCTCCAAAATGTATCTACTTCCTCTTTTTTTGGCAGTCTTTCAGTTCCTTTTACCTTATTTCCCAATTCTCTATAAAACATTTTTGGGTCATCAACAAATTGCTTATTTTGTACTTTTCCCTTATATTTATCTGTGCATCTTCTAAGTTTTTCCACCTGTGCTGAAATTTTTAGTTTGTTATTTGCAATAGTGCATGATAGATCCTGGTCTGTTCTAATACTGTGCGTTGCTTTAATCATATCTATCTTTCTTAGTATTTTTGTTGATCTATTCCCTTTCCTATAGTCTTTTAACAGTGACACTTCTTGTCTTAATTGCTTTTTAGTTTCTCTTTTCAATACTTCCATGATGGTATTCAATTTCTCCCCTTTCTTTCCCTCACTACCCTGTGCTCTTGTGGTAGAACTTTATCAGTTATTAATTTAGCAGCACAGTAATATATCCTGTCTACTTCTGTTATATTGCATGGATCTCTATGGACAGTCCTAATTACTGCATTCATTTGTTTTATCAGACTTCTTACTTTTTGGGTTTTATTGACCTTCTGCAGTCTATTTCTTTCATTGATCTTAATATATCTATCAATGTCCATTAAATCAAGCAACTCTTTTCTTAGCTCATTTTCATCCAAACTGAGGGCACATCCCTTGTTTTCCGTTTCCTGTGGGCATTCTATAGAATGTTCTATAGCATCTTCCTGTGGCACATTCTCTTCAATTTCATCCTGTGTCATCTGTTGCTCTATCATATGGGAACTCACTGGCCTATCATTCCTCAACATTGACTGCATCAGAGTTTCCACAGTTTCCTGTTCCTTTCCTTGCTGTCTAGCTTCAAGTGAACATTTATATTGGTTTCCTGTGGAAGGCTTCAAAATATCTTCATATGGCATCTGACCAGTTACTTCCTATTCCACTGGTTTCCCCTTAATTTGGATATCCATTGCTCTATCCTGCTGTGGTGCTTTCTGCATTCGATTTTCTACGCTAAATCCTTCTCTTTGCAGCTGCTCCATAACCTCAATTTCTATTTCTTTGATTTCTCCATTACTAATCTCTTTTTCTACTTTTTCTCTTAGTCTTCTTATTTTTTGTATTGTAAAGTTTTCCATATCCAGATTCCTTTGCCTGTATTTCTCTTCAAGTATCTTTTGGTGCTGCTCTTTTTGTATTGGTTAGTTTTGCTTTCTCCTTTGCATAAATATTACACCATATTAAATCTATTTTCCTTTCCCATGTATATATTTCTTCTTCACGTGTCTCCTGATCTTCTTGCTTTTCCTTATTCTGGGGACTCACTACATCATGCTGTGATGTAGTCTGTGTTAGACCTTCTACATTAAATCCTTCACTTCACAGGCACTCCATAACTTCTGTTTCTTTAACTTCTGCTTTACTAACCTTCCTTTCCATGTTACATCTTTGTGCTTTTTTTATTGTGAAAATGTCCATATCTGGATGCCTTTGCCTGTATTTCTCTTCAAATATCTTTGAGACTGCCTTCTCTATATTAATTAACTTGGCTTTGTCCTTTGCATAAATATTGCACCATATCAAATCTCTCTCTCTCTCTTTCCCATGTCCATATTTCTGTTTTATATTTTTCAAATTTCTCTAGGTTTTGTTGTTTATTTTTTCGCACTTCCTCAGATGCTTCTTTTTCCAAACAGATCAAAGTTTCTTGATCTATATACTATTTTTCAAAAATCTGTTGTATTAATGAACGCAAATTTTTATTTGAAGCTTCTGACAGTTTTTCTTGCGGAAGTACTTTTCTTTCCTTTAATTTCTCTCTTAATCATTTTGTATATCTTGTGTCTGGAACTTCTGGGCTTTTTACATAAGAGTAAACAATACATAATTTCTTTCTTATCCTCATTAGTCCACTCTATCATCTTTATGGCTCTTCTTTGGCCAATCAATTGTTGTGATTTTTGTGGACTGCTACTTCCTTCTACAACAGGGGCGGCCATCCTCCAATTTGGCCTGGCCTGGCCCCATTGTAGGAATGTTTCCGTATTTTGAGGATTCTACACTGTCATTTTTTCCAGTCCTGGCACCAGTGCGCCTACCAGGATTGTACATTTTTTTTATCCTGGGTCTTGTGCACCCAGCTATCTTTTTTGTTTTTGACCAACTTCTGTCCATGATATATGCTATATAAATACAGTCTATATATCAGTGTCGCCTTGATGAGATTTTGTTTAAAACAGGGTCCACCTCGCGAAGGTACTCACCAAGACTTGAGGATGAATTCAATTTCAGCAATACTACTCTCCTTTGCTTGCTGACTTTTCATCTCTCCATCAGGACCAGTTGCTGTATGATACTTGCCATGTCCAATCTGTAAGCCACGCAGCCATCCATCTTATCAAGAGTACATCAATAACTAGTTGTACTAATTTATTGATCAGTGTTTTGTATATGACCCTGTCAAATGCTGAAGTTAAATCTATATAAATTACATCACAGAAACATTTTTCATTTGTAGCTGTTATTATATTGTTATAGAACATCATGTTACAGGTGGTAATAGAGCTGCTTTAACATATGCATGCTGATATATAGTTTCAATTCTCAATATTACCTTTGCCATTATTTTTCCACAACATGAAAGTAGACATAAGGGTCTATATGACTCTGGGGTTGTCCTAGTCCCCTTTCCCTTGAAGACAGGTTTAATAAGCACGTGTCTCCAGTCTTGAGGAATCGTCCCATATTTATATGACCTAGTGAATAACAGATGTAACAGTACCGCAAGTTCTTGCTGAAGTGTTCTCAGATCATTGTTACTAATTCCGTCTCCTCCCTGTGCTTTGTTTGGATCCAGTTTGTGCAGTTCTTTTTCAATATAATCTAATTTGATTCCAGTATCTTGGGTTACCTGGATGTCACTAGGGCAACTTATTACCCGTTTTGTGGAGCCAAACTGTTTTTCATAAGATTTTGTAAATATATCTATAATCTGTTGGGTTTGAGAATACATTTTAGAATCTGCACACAAAGTAAGTCTTGTTAACAAGCTATCCCTTCCTACCTACAAACAGTTATAAACAGTGATAACAAATACAATAAAATTTCAAATAAAACTTCTCTTACCAGTGAACTCCACAGTAAATCACAAACCAAGGTAGGATTGTTTAGATATGCGTAGATAGGGGAAATGGCTCTCCTTTGAAGTAAAACTAAAACCTGGACCCACAGATAACCCTGGAATATTCAAGAACTACTCAAAGGCTAGCTTCCTACTATTAAGTGAGAACCTGGCAACATTTCAAGCCCCTCTAAACCCCGAGAGCACTGCTGCCTATGCAGAACTGTTCACAGAAATCCTATACAAGTATGTTAATAGTTGCATAGATGCAGCTATACCCACCAGGAAGAAGTACAGAACTAACTGAAAAAAACAAACCACCCTTGTGGACTCAACATCAACAGGCTGTATAACTGAAGGAAGAAAATCATGGCAAAAATTAGGAAGTGCAGCAACCAGCAGGATAAAAGCACTCTCATCAAATTGAAATGACTCAGAGGACAAATAAAGTTTATCAAAGCCAAATCTGAGGTAAGTTTGGCATCCCAAGCCAAGAAAAACCACAAGGCATTCTTTAGCTATGTCTGCAATCTCAAAGACAATACACAATTGTGTGGACAGCGCATTGTAAATGGAGTCACCTATAAGGAGCCAGAAGATATAGCAAACCTACTGGCCAACAAATTCAGATCCAACTTTACCCCTTTCTCCCCTTCAATCTTCCTTCAGGAAATACCATCAAATACAAATCCTCCTACTATCACTGGGCAACAGGTCCTTAATGCTCTTTCTAAGGTGAAGAACACTGCATCAATGGGCCCAGACAATATCCGAGGATGCTTATAAATCACATGAAACATAACCTATCAGGCACTATGGAATTGATATTTAACTATAGCCTCCAAACAGGCTTTGTGCCTCATGGATGGAGAACAGCAACAGTCATCACCCTGCACAAAGGTTGGCCATCTACAGACCCTGGAAACTACAGACCTAAAAATCTTACTAGTCTCATATGCAAAGCTGTGGAAAGAATGATCATAAAAATGGTCAATAATGACATAGAAAACCCACAGACACTGAAACCCATCCCAGTTTGGTTTTGACAAGGGCAGGTCATGCCTACTCAACCTGGTGGACTTCTTTGAGAAGGTCACCAATGCAATGGATGAGGGCAAAATGGTTTACACTGCCCACTTTGATTTGGCTAAGCCATTTGACACAATCTCCCACTCAAGCATTGTTGACAAACTTAAGAGGTTAGGTACAAACCCTTATGTCACCTGATGGATAGCCAGCTGGCTCACAGACAAGACTAAGGAAGTTAGAATTAGGGAGTCCACCTCTACAAAAAGGCCAGTCACAATCAGAGTCAATCAGGGATCAGTCCTGGGACCACTCCTTTTTGGCATTTACTTTTCCAGTCTCAAGGCCAATGTCAATAGCCTCTGGCTGACTAAATTTGCCTTTGGTTGCAAATTAGGAGCTGATATTGAATCACCCACTAACACAAATGTTCTCTAGGAAGGGTTGACACAAACAAACAACTGGTGCCAGAGCCATGGGCTAAAACTAAATGCCAAGAAAAGGATAATAGTATCCTTTAGGAAGTCATCCACCCCTGAAAACTATCATATTGAAAATTGTTGATCCAGTAGTCAGGGACATGGGGACAGACAGACAATAATCTAGGCTTTGGCCATCATGTCTGCAGTAGTCAGGAAATCATTCTATGTTGTGCAACTTATAAACAAAGGTATAGCATCTAGGTGCAAGAAAATCTTAGGTCTGATGAATGCCAAATACAGTGGAACAATCTTTGAGTACAATGCCCCCTTTGATATATACCTAACCAGGCATATCCAGTAACTGGAATGTCCACAGAGGTTCCTCACTAAAATAATACAGGGCATAAGTAACATGTCCTATGCAGACTGCCTGAAGGCCATTTCCCTGCATTATATCACAGGCATTGTCAGAACCCACTCTGATGGATTCTTCATATCTACAAAACAAACAGCACCTGAACTACCCATTATGAAGACGTAAACCTTGACTGTGATATAAATAGAATCTGCTGGAGAGACAGGTATGTATCCCAGAGTCTACCCCTTCTCTGGAACAGGCTCCCCATCCATGTGAAACAGAGTTCCTCCCTAATCCAATTCAAGTGTAACTTGGACAATTGGACAGAGAGCAGGAAATTCATCCCTGGTTTGACACCTATGTTTTTAATGGACTCAGGCAGCCTGTAAATGGTTCATCTCCCAGGCTCATGCTTGTAAACGTTTCAAGCCCCTGCTTATAGTTAACAAGGGTAATAGAACTTGTCAGAGATTTGGGATGCAGGGCTAGGCTTAAAAAAGGCCTTGTGGTCATTAGCTTAATAAACACCTATGAACCTATATTGAGTATTGAAATCAGTGAATAATGACAGACATTTATTTTTTAGACTTCATATCCTTCAAAAAATATTTTGTCCAAAATTCTTATACTAAAAGCTTAATATGTATGTTGACTTTCTCAGAGTCAAACAGCTGGCAGATGGATGCAGAAGGAAACAAACCCTGTACCACTGACTACAGTAAGCAGCTTATTAAGTGCATAGAGCCTTAATCCTCTACAATAACTACCAGAACTTTATTGACTTAATTTTCTAATGAATCACTGACATTTACAGTCAGCCAATAATGCCACTCAGAGTTTGATAGTTATTGCAGTTCAACAAATGCATGTTGATGTAAAACTTGTTTTTGTTAACTTTGTAAGTAAATTATAATTTAGTACTTAAAGCTGTAAGTTGTTAACAAACTGCTTCCTATAGTCAAGACTATAGTATTTGAATCCTTCCATCTGTTTGTATGACTTTGAGCCTGTCACTTAGACAGACAATGCTCCTGTGTCACCCCCTGAAAAGGAGAACTTTGCCCAGCATGTTTACCTAGTTAACAAATAGCCAAAATAAAATATTCAACCACTTTCCTCCCCAGAATTATTTGCATATTTGCCCAGAAGTGATGAGCAAAGGTGCAAAGAAGTTAATGGGTAGTTTGGTGTGTTCCCTGAAAGATCTATGGCTTTCTGTCAAGTTGTTGCAGATTGAATTCATTAAGTAATGTCAAGCATGTGAGTTTCAGATTTTGTATCCTTCACAAAATGATTGTTAATCCAAAGCTTCTTGCTCTAGCAATCGTAAGTATATAAGAGAAATGTTTAAAGTCTATTCCTGATTTTTTTGTCTTTGATTCTTGAGCTAAGTTGAGAGGGCAGAGGGAAGTTGCAATGGATTTTTTTACTCATACTTAGCATTCTATAGCAATGTCAAGAATCTCAATGGCAACACTCAGATCTGCTCTGAGTTACAGCACAATGGCACTAAATATACAGAACCAACTGATATTGCCAACATCCTGGCAGATAGGTTCAGTGCTAACTTTACCCTCCTCTCACCCCCTAAAGGGCCCATCTCTATACCAGAAGAATGCAAAGTTCCTGTAATCACGGCTGCACAGGTAAAAAAAACACACTTTCCAAAGCCAAGAACACAGTATCCATGGGACCTGACAACATCCCAGGCTGCATTCTGCATAAACTACAGAATGAACTGGCACCCTACATAAGCACTATGTTCAGTCATAGCTTCACCTCAGGCTTTGTGCCCACTGAATGGTGCACAGTGACGGTTATCCCACTCCAAAAAAGGGGAGCCACCACAGACCCCAGGAACTACCACCTCATTAGCCTAATGAGCCTGGTCTGCAAGGCCATGGAACGTATCATCATGGAACTTATAAACAAAGACACTGGTAATTTCCAAACTCTGGCGCCACCCAGTTCGGGTTTGTAAAAGGAAAATCTTGTCTCCTAAACCTGATAGACTTCTTTAAAGCATTCACCAAAGCCATAGTCGAGGGTAAGGTGGTTCACACAGCCTACCCAGATCTTGCCAAGGCTTGCGACACCATCCCCCACTCTGGAATTATAGATAAACTCACTAAACTAGGTATAAATCCCTATGTCACAAGATGGGTTGCCAACTGGCTCACTGACAGAACCCACACTGTGAAAGTAGCAGACTCCAAATCAGACTTCAGACCAGTGACAAGTGGAGTACCACAGGGTTCAGTCCTGGTTCCTCTCCTGTTTGGTATCTACTTCTCTGAAGTACAGGCTAACACAGAAGGTCTTTGGCTAATGAAGTTCGCAGATGACTGCAAACTAGGAGCCATAATTGAAACTCCTAACAATGTGGATATCCTACAAAAGGGCCTCACTGAGACAGATGCCTGGTGTCAAAGCCATGGCCTCAAGCTCAATGCAAAAAAGTGCATTGTCATCCCCTTTAGGTAAAAACTCTGTACCCATGAACTACCACATAGGTGGTAGTCTACTTAACACTGAAAGAGTGATAAGAGACCTTGGGACACAGGTGGAGAGTAGTCTCTCCTTTGATAATCACATCGCCGCATTATTCAGGAAATCCTTCTACATGGCGCACCTCATCACAAAAGGTTTCTCATCCAGGAAAAAAGAGGTCATTGTTTCCCTCTACTCGTCACTCATTAGACCCATTATAGAGTACAATGCTCCTTTTGGTATGTGCCTCATAAGACATCTACAACAATTGGAAAGGCCACAGAAATACCTCACAAAGAGGATTACCAGCCTCAAACAGATGCCCTACGCAGACCGTCTCAAAAAACTCTAGCTTTACTCCGTCGTATATCGCCTACTCAGAGGTGATCTCTGCCTAACATACAAAGCTATGTCAAACCCAGAGCTGTTGGACATGCTCCACTTAAAGAAATCCCAATCCTTCCAAGCTACATGCTCTAGGGACCTAAACCTTGTCACCACAATAAACAGAACATGCTGGAGGGATAGATTCCTGTCCCATAGACTTCCCATACTCTGGAATAAACTACCTATCTATATCAAACAAAGCTCCTCATTAGCACTCTTCAAGAATAATCCTGATGACTGAATGGGAAATAGGAAATTCAGCCCAGGGATCATCTCTGTGGCTCTGCTTGACAGGGGCACAGGAAAATAATTTTCTTGGGTGGTGAAAGCCAGGGTACCTTTCTGGCTAGGCTTCTACAGAGCCAAGTACCTACCTATGAACCTATTTGTGTTCTGTTCCTCATATTTGTTACTTTTTCTTACAGTGTTATGGACTGCAGTCACATTTGACAGTCAGACTTCATACTCCGTCAGAAAATGTTCGCTATTGCAAAATCTGCTATACTAGCCACTTTCTAAGCATTACAAGACCAATATTTAAAATCTGTTCTGATTTTGGCTTTTGTCTCTTTTTGCACTAAGAGGATGGGAGGGCAGGGGGTGGGTGCAATGAGTTGCACTATATAGTTCTCACAACTGCAAGCGGAACTACACTTCAGGGTCATTATGGATTTGTTTATTTGATCATGAATTAACATCTGATGTGTAAGCAGTCATACAAAGGGCTCTAATTGATGAGCATGTGTGTGTGTGTGTGTGTGTGTGTGTGTGTGTGTGTGTGTGTGTGTGTGTGTGTGTGTGTGTGTGTACATTTGAACACTTTGTTCCTACATTCCAGAGCAGATATGGTATATCTGGGTATGATGGATTTGGGTATGATCCTTGATTTCCTTGTTTTGTTGACTACTGACGATGTATTTTGTTTTAGTTTGGCTGAGAATAAACTGGATAGCATGAAGTCTGAGTTAAAAGTTAAAAGTTGTACTTTTTTAATTTAGTTTGTTTTTTTTGCAGGCATGCAGGTGTGAAATACACTGTGTTTGAGCTATATCAGTTTGTCTCTGACTTGCTGTAAATCAGCAAAATTATGTGTTGTTAATGAGCTGCTACTTGTAGTGCAGGGTTTGATTCCCTCAGCCTTCGTCTGTCTTTTGTGTGATGCTGACCAAGTCACTTAAGTGCCCCTAGGCTACTCCTGAAAAGGAACACTGGTGTCCACTGTGCTGTGCCAGGCTGTTAGCAAACATTACACATTTGTCTTTTGAATTTCTGCACTATTCACAAAACTGCTAATTAGTCCTTTACTATATGGCATTTGACTATGAATCCCTGCATGTCACTTTTAGTTTAATGTGTTGCCAAATGCATTTTCAGTAAATGTAAGTTTCAAGGGAAGACATGTTTTCTCTTGCGCATGCTAAGTCTATTTTCAATGTTTTATTTTGTTTGGCAAATGGTTGTTAGTTTTTCTGCTGTAAAGTCTGAAATTTTTAAATTAAATCCAAATCTCTGTGATCATTGCAAAAGTAAAGAAGAAAATAGGTATGTACGCCTCTCAGAGTTAAACATTGTTTTATGGTAATTGGAGAGAGACAGAGAGAGAGAGAAAGGGAGAGAGAGAGAGAGAGAGAGAGAGAGAAGTAATGTGATATTAGTACAGTTGGGAGGTCTGTTCCATTACTCTGCCTAGGGACCTTTTGACCATGATCTGGTCAAATAACTCAACTGTCAAGAATTCTGCAGTTTGTCCATGGCTTCAATGTAGTAATGCCAGACTTTATAAATGCATACTTCTCATTGTCCTAAAAATGCTTTTTGAAGCAAAATGTGACATTCTATTTACTTTTTAAGGGAATCCGAGTAATATATCCCTTGAGTTTGAGTCTTTTTACAGATTTCTTGAGCAAAGAAACGGGAAAGGTATGATTATGGCTTGGGGGTTCCAAACATTTCCCATACTGAGCCCAGCATTTGCTAAAGCTGACCTTGGGGGCGGGGGTTGTAACTGGAAGACTATTTGTGGTTGATGTATGGGAAGAGGATAAACGTTGTGCATAAGGTGGTGGCCATGACATAACTGGGGATCCAGAATGCCAGCCCCCTCCCAAAATGAAAAAAAACAATGTACACTGTCTGCCACAATGTGAAGGGTTGTACTCCCACATCTCTGTTACTTACATGCACTAATTCTGAAGTCACACAACCTCTGAGTGAGGACAAGTATTGTCATTAACAAAATCTTTGGTTGCTTCTTTCTCCATGAGCTGTCACATTAGAATTACATAAAAAACACAGGGCTATAAAAGGCCCAGGTACAACCCTACACTGAAAGGTACCAGGAGGCCTACATGTTTGCTACTGCTTCAAATTTTTCAAAACACCTGTCTGCTGTGGTGAAATGTATTCACTGATACTTGCTGGTTGTAACAGTGCTAACACAAAACCTCAAAGCATTTAAGCCAGTGAATACTAAAGATCAAAGTCATGGATGTGAAAGTATACATTAGTCCTTCCTAGATCTTCAGGACTTTTTATTAGAAAACAAAATGGAGTCCTTTAAGAAAATGAATAGGGTGGTGGGTCTTCACACTGCTAAACCTGCCTGGTAATTTCATTAATAAGGGTTCAGTTTGAAATGACTGCAGTCCATAATGCATTGGAAGGTACATGAAATAAGAGTCAGAAGGGTGCCTTGTTTCACTGCTTTACGTCTGTCACTTATAATGTTTCTGAAATGTTTATAACATGGGTATGTAGGGAATGCCTGAGAATGCATGTAAGCCACTAAAAGCTCTTCATGGTACATTTAAATAATATTCCAGGCAAACAGCTTTATTGCAGGTTTCTATTGGGTAGTCAAATTGCTAGAAAGTTTGTACACAATCACCTGCACTAACCTAATTAGGTCTCTGGTATAGCATCCTTGGGTCAGTCATCTGTCAGTGATGGTTGACAATTTAATGAAACAATGATGCATTTTTCTAGTAACTTCGGGTTTACTGTACATCTTAATTTTCTGTAATTATGTGGATAATGGCAGCACTTCACTAGCTAAAACTTGAAGCATTTGTTAATTTGTATTCATAGTGCTCCGGAAAAGAGTTTTACTTTACCTGTAAGGGTGATCTGTAGCATCTTACAAAACTCACCTCCAGAATATAAAATTGTGGGCTGTGATCCAGCAATGAAAACTATAACAAGACTGTTTAATTTCTCCAAGCCTTTTACATTTCTAATACTGTGATGGGGATGGACCCCATGTCCTAAGTCAAATTATAATTAAAGCTTGAAATTAGTATTGTTTCAGTCTGATGGCAGCCAAAAGTGCTCTTCGCAGCACCTACAATGTGCCCAGAGCAGATGACTCCTGCAATTCATATGGAGTTACACATATCAGTATCTTATCTAAATACAAAGAAAAAACAATTCACGGTGCAGTGGTTTTACCAATAAAGGACTGTTTCTTTCTACAACAGCTGTGAATTGGAATGGTTTCTACCATTGCTGGATTCATTTGCTGTGTTGTATGGATTCTTGGTCACTTGTCTGTTCCTTTTTTGGATTTCTGTTCCAGTTCCAGGTACCTCTATTTTTTGTTGAATATCTAAATATGAATGTAAATTTGTTTTTATGAAACCCTTTGCTCCTACTACTATTGGAACTGTCTGGGTATCCTTCTTCCATACTACCCTAGTTTCTGCCTGCAAATCCTGGTATTTTATAACTTTGTGTCTCGCTGTACATAAAGCACTATAATCACTGGGTATAGCAATTTCAATAATCAATGATGATTTTGTCTTTTCATGGACTACTATATCTGGTTTTCTCACATCTATTTTTGAACTGTTGATAATGTGTGATTCCATGAGATATAAACTTCATCATTCTCTATAATGTTTTGTGGCTCATGTTTCTAGTGCTTTTCAACTACTTCAATATTGTAATGTTTGCTCAGTCCCAATGCAACAGTCTTGCCACATTATTATACCTTTAAATATATAAGCCTCTGCCATTAGTGTGTCATATCCAGTAACAAGATGTGTGACTGTTTCCAGTTTTGTTCTACAGAAAGTACAGTTGTGTACACTTACCATAAATGTAGATGTTCGAGTGTATTCACTGTTGCAGTCATCATATTTGGGTTATCTGCCTGGAGGTAGCCCTCATCCGGCCTGAATACCAGAGTCTTGGGATTTCTGCAATGGATGCTGTCGCTTCTTCCATGATGTCAGGTTGTCAGGGGTATAAAACATACAGCCAACGCCATTACTTCAGTTTTTCTTGCCCCAGATGTCAGGTGCTCCCCAAAATAAGAAGCAATTATATGATGTGGAACACCCCCAGCAAAAAGCAAATACACATAGTATAAGATACGCCAAACCAAAAAGGATAGTTGAAAACAAAGACAATCAGGGGGCTGGAGGGAGGGTAACCAGGACTGCAGCAGTGAACACACTCGAACATCTACATTTATGGTAAGTGTACACAACTGTACTATGTTCTTCATGTTTCACTGTTGCAGTCATCACATTTGGGTTGATTCCCAAAGCTAAGGAAGGGTGGAGGTAGATTAAGAAGCATTAGGCCTGGCAATCAGGCCCTGTAAGACTGCTGTGGCAAATCCAACTCTGGATTTAGAAAAGATAGGCAAGTGGTAATGCTTGGTGAAAGTGTGCACAGAGCACCAGGTCACAGATTCCAGGATGTCCCTGGTAGGGACTCCTCTGAGAAATGCAGTAGAGGTAGATGTAGCCGTAGTGAAATGTGTTCTTATCCCGTGTGGGGTAGGTTTTCCATGGTGCTTCTAGCAGAAATAGATGCAGTGTGCTATCCATTTAGATATGGTTTGCTTTGAAATGGCCTTCCCCTCTGCACCTGCAGCAAAGCTGACTAGCAGCTGGTCAGATTTTCTGAGAGGCTTAGTCCTGTCCAAATAGAATCTAAGCTGTATGTGCACATCTAGAGAATGCAGTATCCTTTCCCCTTTATTTTGAGGATTAGGGAAAAAAAGTAGGCATATGAATGGACTGGTTTAAAGCCACACTAGACACCACCTTGGGCATAAATTATGGGTTAGTCCTGAGGGTAACCATATCCGCATGGAAGATAATGAAGGGTTCCACTGCCGTATGACTGCTGAATCCTACACAAATGCACTTTATAAGCACTTACATGAGCGCATGGATTGTGCTATCCCTATCAGAACCAAGATGCTATCCTCCAAAAAAAGGAAGCCAATCTGGTGGTCTTCTGCCATAAACAAACTCTACAACAGAAAAAAGAAACTGTTGCAAAAAAAGAGTAAAATCCCACGATTGGAGGAACTCCCTGGTCAGCCTCAGTAAGAAGCTGAGATCCCTCATAAAATCCTCCAAAGCTAGTTATGAAAACAAAATTGCCACTGATTCTAAAGACAACCACAAAGCATTCTATAGCTATGTCAAGAATCTCAATGGCAACCCTCAGATCTGCTCTGAGTTACAGCACAATGGCACTAAATATACAGAACCAACTGATATTGCCAACATCCTGGCAGATAGGTTCAGTGCAAACTTTACCCCCTCTCACCCCCTAAAGGGCCCATCTTTATACCGGAAGAATGCAAAGTTCCTGTAATCATGGCTGCACAGGTAAAAACCTCACTCTCCAAAGCCAAGAACACAGCGTCCATGGGACCTGGCAACATCCCAGACTGCCTTCTACATGAACTACAGAATGAACTGGCACCCCACCTAAGTACCATGTTCAATCATAGCCTCACCTCAGGCTTTGTGCCCATTGAGTGGCGCACCGTGACAGTTATCCCACTCCACAAAGGGGGGGCCATAACAGACCCTGGGAACTACCACCCCATTAGCCTGACAAGCCTCGTCTGCAAGGCCATGGAACATATCATCATGGAACTCATAAACAAAGACATTGGAGATCTCCAAACTCTGGACCCCACACAGTTTGGGTTTGTAATAGGCAGATCATGTCTCCTAAACCTAATAGACTTCTTTGAAGTAGTCACCAAAGCCATAGATGAGGGTAAGGTGGTTCACACAGCCTATCTAGATCTCGCCAAGGCATTTGACACCATCCCCCACTCTGGAATTATAGATAAACTCACTAAACTAGGTATAAATCCCTATGTCACAAGATGGGTTGCCAACTGGCTTACTGACAGAACCCACACTGTGAAAGTAGCAGACTCCAAATCAGACTTCAGACCAGTGACAAGTGGAGTACCACAGGGTTCAGTCCTGGTTCCTCTCCTGTTTGGTATCTACTTCTCTGAAGTACAGGCCAACACAGAAGGTCTTTGGCTAACTAAATTTGCAGATGACTGCAAACTAGGAGGCATAATTGAATCTCCTAATGATGTGGACATCCTACAAAAGGGCCTCACTGAGACAGATGCCTGGTGTCAAAGACATGGTCTCCAGCTCAATGCCAAAAACTGCATTGTTATCCCCTTTGGTAAAAACTCTCTACCCATGAACTACCACATAGGTGGTAGTCTATTAACACCGAAAGTGTGATAAGAGACCTTGGGACACAGATGGACAGTAGTCTCTCCTTTGATAATCACATCACCACAGTGGTCAGGAAATCCTTCTAAGTGGCACACCTCATCACAAACAGTTTCTCATCCAGAAAAAAAGAGGTCATTGTTCCCCTCTACTCATCACTCATTAGACCTGTTATAGAGTACAATGCCCCTTTTGGTATGTACCTCACAAGACATCTTCAACAACTGGAAAGGCCACAAAAATACCTCACAAAGAAGATTACTGGCCTCAAACAGATGCCTTACGCAGACAGTCTCAAAAAACTCCAGCTTTACTCCATCACATATCGCCTACTCAGAGGCGATCTCTGCCTAACATACAAAGCTATGTCAAACCCAGAGCCGTTGGACATGCTCCACTTAAAGAAATCCCAATCCCTCCGACCTACACGCTCTAGGGACCTAAACCTTGTCACCACAATAAACAGAACATGCTGGAAGGATAGATTCCTGTCCCAGAGGCTTCCCATACTCTGGAACAAACTACCTATGTCAAGCAGAGCTCCTCATTAGCACTCTTCAAGAAAAATCTTGATGATTGGATGGGTAATAGGAAATTCACCCTGGGGATCACTTCTATGGTTCTGCTTGACAGGGGCACAGGAAAATAAATTTCTTGGGTGGCGAAAGCCAGGGTACCTTTTTGGCTAGGCTTGTATAGGCCTTAGGGCCAATAGCCTAGTACCTACCTATGAACCTATAAGGGCTTGCAGTTCAGATACTCTTCTCGCTGAAGTGATGGCTAGAAGTAAAGCTGTTTTCCATGAGAGGAATTTCAACTCTGCTGTAGCAGGTGGTTCAAAGGGGGTAAGTGTATGTTTTTCCAATACAAAGTTATGGTCCCAGGCTGGAGTGGGAGCTCTCCGGGGGGTCTTACATTTTTGTCCCCTCTAAGGAATTGTTTTACCAGAGGATGAGAGAAGAGGTGTGTCTCAGTATTATAATGAGCTGAGATGGCAGAGGCATGAATCTTAATTGAAGAGAAGGCTAGGCCCTTGTGGACCATTTCTGTTAAGTAATTTAGTATACGAGGTAAGCTGTGCACAGTTGTGCCCATCCCTTGAGACTGGCTCCAGGAACAGTATCTTTTCCACTTTTCTGAATAGGATTTTCTAGTACTAGGCCTTCTTGCCTCAAGAATGACATCCAGCACCTGCTTACTGAGTTTTGCTAGAGGTGAGCTCAGGGGATTAGCCAGGCTGCAAGGTTCAGGGTCTGAAGCTGAGGGTGCAGAATTTGGCCCCCCTGCTGGGACAGCAGGGAAGTGGTCTGAGGCACGTGCCATGGTTGTAGCACTGTCAGACTGTGCAAAAGAGGATACCAATGTTGGAGTGGCCAGTCTGGTGCAATCAGGATTGTCCTTGGCTTATCCTGTTTGATCTTTAGTAGAACTTTTGAGAGGAGGGGCAGAGGGGGAAAGGCATAGACTGAGAGGCTTTCCCAGGAAAAAGACAGGGAATCCACCTTCCAAGCTTGGCTATGGGGAGCTCTGGTGCAGTATTTGTTCAACTGATAGTTCTGAGGGGAAGCAAACAGGTCCACCTCTGGTGTCCCCATCTGTTCCCCAAAAGTTTGAATATTTTGGGTTCTAATTTCCATTCGTGTGGGTCCATGAGATTTCTGCTTAAGTCGTCTGCCAGTGACTTTAGTTTGCCTGGCAGGAATTGAGCTTATAGATGCACTTGGTTGCTCAAGGCTGTGTTGCACAGAGCCATGGCTAGTCTGCAGAGTGGGTAGGAATGTGTTCCCCCCTGCTTGTTTATGTACCGCATAACTGTGGCATTGTCTGTCTTTACCAATAGTTGTCCTGGAAGAATAAGGCCTTTGAAGGCTGTCAGAGCATTCTGTACAGCTAACATTTCTTTTTGATTGATATGCAGGTGCATCTGCTTTGGGTTCCATTTGCCCTGAATGCACTGCCCTGCCATGTGAGCCCCCATGTATAGTCTGATGCATCTGTTGTTAGGGTTTGGGCAGCAGGGGGTATAGTGAAAGAGAGTCCCTTGTTGTGGTTGCAGGCCTCTGCCCACCAAAGGAACTCTGCCCTTAGACATGGAATGATAGGAATTATTGTTTCCAGGTCCTGAGAATGTTGACACCATAGACTTTTTAGATACCATTGTAGTTTCCACATATGCAGTCTTGCATATGGAATTAATAGAATGCAAGAGGCCATGAACCCCAGAGCTTGCAGTATTTTCCATGCAGATAGCTGGGTCTTTGTGGCCAGTAGGTTGAAGTAAGTTGTCAAATAAATTTGTTTCTCTGGAGTGAGGAATGCCATCTGGGTAGTTGTGTTCAAGCTTGTTCCCAGGAATACAATTTCTTGGCTGGGTACCAGATGCTATTTCTTTTCGTTGATGGTATACCCCAGAGAAGTTAGGAGTCTCTTTACAAATGTCAGGTACTAAAGTAGCAATTCCTGACTGTCCGCCTGAATCAGGCAATCGTCCAAGTACGGGTAAATTTGAATGCTTCTCTGCCTGCAGTATGCAATGCCTGGAGCCAGGTACTTTGTGAATACCCCGGGCACAGTAGATAAGCCAAAGGGAAGTGCAGAGAACTGATCATGCATAGAGCCTGCCATGAAACATAAATATTTCCTGCAAGATTCCCTTATGGGGATATGCAGATAAGCTTCTTTTAAGTCTAGGGTTGCCAGCCAGGCATCCTTGGCTAGCATAGGAAGCAGCAGGTGGAGAGATAGCATTTTGAATTTTGGAACCACCAGAAAGGGGTTGAGAATAGATAAATCCAGGATAGGACGCCAGGAGTTCTCTTTTCTGGGAATCAGGAACAGTCTTGAATAAAAGTCATGTCCCCTTTGTTCTGCTGGGACAGGTTGAATAGCCTTGATGTTGAGCAGAGAAAGTACTTGCTTTTGGGCCTCCACCCACTGGTTTGGGGGAGGTCTGGCCATCCACTTAGGGTTGGGAGTGAGTGGAAGTGGAATCTGTGTTTAAAACCCATTTGTCTTGGGTAATGTATTCCCAGTTTATGGCATGCAGGGCAGGTTTTCCTCCTAAAGGTGCAAGTACTTGAGCAAGCCTTGGGGGAATTAAGGATAAGTCATTGTGCAAGTTTACCACAGGGAGGTGGCTTACTACTCCCTGTTTTGGATGTGGGAGCACCCCCACTGCTTAGTTCTGTGCATAACCTGAGACTGAAGTCTTGGTGGTCTGCTGCCTCTGGGTTTGGACTGAGAAGGCATGGAAGGGACTGGAAAGGACCAGTTCTTTGAAGGCCAAAGCATACTGAATCTAGTTGGCTGTACCTGTAAGAAATCTTTAACAGTTTGCATAGATTTAGCTTTCTCCTCCATCCTTTTGAGAACTTCTTCTGCTTTATTGCCAAATAGGCGCTCTTGGTTTAAGGATGGATCCAGTAATTTTGCTTTGACATGCTCTGGCAACTTTTGTTCCTTAAGCCAAGCATGCCTTCTAAGAACAGTCCCAGTGACAGCAGCCCTATAAGATGCTTCTAAAGCATCAAAGCCACACTGCAAAGTACGTTTACCAACTTGGTCAGCAGAATGCATTAACTCTTGTAAATCTTTGTGTTCTGCACAGTCAGGAATCCACATAATTTTCTGTTTAATTAGCCCCATAATATGCTGCTGATACTTTAACATATGAAACTGGCAATTTAAAGCTCTAATGTCCAGAGTAGCAGAGGTGTATACCTTCTTACCCCATCTGTCTAAAGCCCTAGAATCCCTGTCACAAGGGGTAGGATTCTTGACAGTAGTAGCCTTAATGCCTTTTGGTCCCTGGTAAATGGTCTCTGGATCCACAGTAGGATTCTTGAAAAGGAATTTGTGAGAGTCAGGTACTCTATAGTACCTGTCAGGTTTCCTGGGAGCTGGAGGCAAAGTATCCGGGGTAAGGCTGGATTCCAAGAAAACATCATCTACAATCTCCAGAACAGGAGGGATAGCTAGAGGCCTGTGCTGAGGCAGGTTTAAAAATTCCCTGAGTCTCTTTTTGGACTGAGAGTAGTCCTGGCTTTCCCAGCAGAAATGCTCCCTAACGGTATGCAGAGTTTCACCAAAAGAAAAATCTTCTGGAGGGGAAGCAGAGGGAATGAAATGCTCTGCATCAGAATCCTCATAGGTAGATAAAGGTATGTCCTGGTAGTCAGAAGGAACTGAGATATATGATTCCTGATCAGAAGAATCAGAAAGAAAATCAGTTTTAGGTCTCTTTGAGGGGGAAGGCTGGTTTCCCCTAATTAAGGTAATAAGGTCTTCAGCCATTCTAATCGTTTGTTTTTGAAGTCTGTGGGCCTGAGAATGTGCTTTGGTCATTGGTTTCCTAGGTGTAGTGCGAACTTTAGGCCTGAGAAATTCAGTATTTTTGGCTTGAAACGAAGTCATCGGTTTAATATGAAAATCAGTAGGCCTGAATACACCCTCAGAAGCCGGTGCCTGCACAGCGGCTCCAGACCCATTCAAAGTAGAGACATCCGCAGGTTCCATAGTCGAAGAAGCATCTTGCGGCATACCGGACTCTGAATGGGTCTCAGTAGAGGCCTGCAAATCTGTAGAAGTAGGTATCAGGGGCTGCGAAAGCACCTCACTGAGTACCGGCGGACTGGCGACTAGCTTAATGGTAGCGTCGTCGGCAGTTTTGAACCTATGAGGTCTGTCTCTGTCTTTATCTTTACATTTTTTGGAAGATCGGTAGTCAGATGGCTTACCAATGCCATTTCGGAGTACAGAGATTGAGAGCGAAAGTATTTAGCTACAAAAATTGCCCAACGGATAGTTCGGGCGTTGAACAAAGCACAAAACCGACAGAGAGGGATGTCGTAGTCTGGGCCTAAACAGGTGATGCAGTAAGAATGAAAATCTCTATGAGATATTTGCTTTCCACAGGCAAGACAATTATTAATTTTTTCTGACATCGGTTATAGCAAGGAAAAAGATCCCCAAAGGGGTACTTATCATTCAGAAGACTTCAGATCTGAAACTCAAAACGAAAATTTCAGGAGTCGGCTGACTGGCACTTGCGAACTGCTTCTGCTTCAGGCACCACACAGCAAAAAGACTGATGCAATGGCGTCGGCTGCATGTTTTATACCCCTGACAACCTGACATCATGGAAGAAGCGACAGCATCCGACAGAGAAATCCCAAGACTCTGGTATTCAGGCCGGCTGAGGGCTACCTGCAGGCAGATAACCCAAATGTGATGACTGCAACAGTGAAACATGAAGAGCATCCTGCAATATTCTGTTTCGCCTACATTTTCAATGGACTTTGCAAACCAACATGTATGTAGTCCACTATCCTGGGCCACCAATGTTAACCTTTCATCTTTTGGTTTAAATTCACCTGTTCTTAACCATCCCTGCATCATATTCTGATTGACATGAGATTGTTTCAGGAGTTTTCTGTACTTGCAACTATATTTATGCCTTTTCCGCATTTCTTGCCTTCTCATCTCATCCCTCTCCTTATATTCTTTCATTCTTTTGTTTTATTTGGCACTTTCAGTTGCTGCCTGATTTTTGTCTACTTCTGGTTTGATTTCCAGTCCCACTTGATACAGATATGCTTCTTCTAAACTAAGCAGGGAAGTCTTCTTAGACTGGTTCTGTTCATGTTTTAAAACTTTCACTATGTTTGGACCTGGTGAGGTCAGCAGATATGTATGCAGTCCTAGAATTGCAGATCCATACATGTAATCATTTTCAAGGAGGCCCATACCTCCTTCAGAACAAGGAATATATAATCTTGGCATACACTGATTTTTATATATCATTTGATAATCATGAAGAATTTTTCTTGTTTTCCTGTCCAAATGATTCAATACCTTTTGGAACCAGTCAATACCCCAAAACTGTAAGTTACAACAGGAAGAGCAAATAGGATTTTAGACTGGACTTAGGTGAGGGTTGTTTTCAGTATTAATTTTAGTCTTCTATAATATTCTTTACTGAGTTTTGTTTGCATTTGCACACGTTTTATTGTCAATCCTTCATCAACTCCCAAATATTTATTTTATAAATATCAGCACTATATATAAAACTAAACTAGCCTCTTGCTACTACAAAATAGCTAAATTTGCAACCAACCAACTTATAAAACACACCACTGCCTTACATCAAAGCAATTAAACTGGCTTGAACTCCCAAACCAATTGACATACTCACAGCTAATCATTGCCCACAACATATTTTGCTCTCCAGGCAAATGCCCAAAATTACAAAATACTCTACTGTACTAGTCACAAACTAGAGACCTTCGCTCTAGGAATAAACTTTTACTATGCATCAGTTAAGACATTCAACACAGCTGGAGACTGTCTTTGCTCTCATTATGTGACAAAACTCTTAGATGAAATCCTTACACAGTTAAAACAGATAGAAAATGGAAATCGTTTCAAAACTTTGTTTAAAGCACCTGTGCCAAAGATTCTGTTCTTCCTGCTCACCTGACTAGCTTTACTTGGATTACTTTTCTCCGGCTCTTAAGGCCACTTTGCTTTCCAATCTTTTTGTACCTTATTTATCCTTGTCATACTGCATTTATTTCCTGCACACTCACTTTTCCTCCTCCCTTTACACCTCACCACTAATTACAACTCTTCCTCTGTCTATTTATCTTCCTGCACGTTTCCGTAACTTTTCTTTTCATCTCTCTCTCTCTCTTTTAAGCTACATTCTAATTGTCTGTCTGTAAATTATTACTAAACTCAAAAACACCCTGATTTGATCTTTCCCTGCAGCCAACACGTGATAAATACATCAGTTTTTACTGTATGTTATTTCTCTATTCAATAATTAGCCAATTTATGTTAATTCCTCTCTTTTTTTGTTAAAATGTTAGGTTCATGTATGAAATATAATTAAAAATCACGTAAATAAGCTCATGTATAGATGTTTTTACCCTGCAATTATAAATGTACACCATGTGTAACTTAAATGTGCAACTTTTCTCCCCAGGCCTCTGCAGAAAATGAATTTTGCCCAGTTGGACTTTTCCAGGCCAACAAAGACAAATAATTTATATAATCCCTTCTACTCAAGTTCTCTATTATCACATTCCTGTCCCAAGCTGATATTTTCTTGGTGCTAAAGCTTTCCTGTTTTAATTGTTGTTTTGTACATTTATCAAGACCAGATGACATTCTTATATCATCTGAGAAAGTTTTAATCACTTTCAGTTGTGCTTTCAGTTCCTCATCTGATGAACTATACAGCTTTAAATCATCCACAAAAAGAAGCTGGGAAGTCTGTACACTTTGTTGCAACCATAACCTAATCTGCTAAGTAGACAGCTTAATGGGTTAAAGGCATGAAAAAGAGCAGCGGGGATAAAGAACCACCCTGGAATATCCCCCTTTGAATTTTTATCCCTGAGATAATAAATTGTCCTTTATCATGGCTTAACTGCAAAATGTGGTTACTGCAATATAATTGATCAATGTAGGGCATGTCTTATACAACTGTAAGCACTCCTTTATCCATGAATGTGAGATGGTGTCAAATGTTTTTTTGTAATCTATCCATGCCGTACTTAGATTCTAACTCTTTTTACAATTTTCCATTATGACTTTAAGAACAAATGATCCTTTGTTACATATGACTTTCTTTTGTTACCCTTTTGTTCTACTGCCATGATGCAGTTTTCTTTTAAATTACTATACACTCTGTAAGCATCAATTCAGTAGATAGTTTATACATTGTTGGAAGGCAAGTTATTAGTCTTTAATTTTTAGAATAGCTTGCAGGTTAACTCTTAAGGAAGAGTATTGTTATTCCTGTTATTAACCTGGTTGGTGTCTATTTGGGGTGAGTATACATATAGTTCTAAATCGGGGCTAAAACTTTATGTAAAGATGTTAATACTTTTAGCCAGAAGTTAGATACTGGACTTGGGCCTAGGGTTTTCCAGTTAGGAACATTTCTTAATTTTGTTTCAATTTCTCTGGCTGTTACTTCATCCCATTTCATATACTATACATTTGAACATCTTACTGTTTCTTTTACTACTTCTATCCATTCAGCATGTTTATTATGTTCCACAGGGTCTTCATAGATATTTTTCTAAAATGTGTCTATTTCTTCTTTTTTTGGTGGTGTTTACATTTCTTTTGTTTTGTTTCCCAATTTTCTATAAAACTTTTTTGGGTCATCAATGTATTACTCATTTTGTACTTTTTCTTTGTATTTATCTGTCTACCTTCTAAGTTTTATTTCTTGTGCTGCTATCTTTAATTTATTATTTGCAACAGTGTATGATAGAGCCTGATCTGCTTTAATACTTCACATTGCTTTTATGACATCTTTCTAAGTATTTTGTTGATCTCTTCCCTCTTCGGCACTCTTCTAACAGTGACACTTGTCTTAATTGCCTTATATTTTTCTCTATTTGATAATTCCATGATGGGAGTTGATTTCTTCTCTTCCTTTCCCTTATTGACCTTTATTTTTATGTAAGTCTTTATCTGTTATTAATGTAGTTTCACATTAATCTATCCTATTTACTTCTGTTATATTACATGACTTTCTGTTAATAAACTTGATTACTTTGTTCATTTGTTTTATCAGACATCTAACATTTTGGGTCTTATTGACTTTCTGTAATCTAGTTTCATTGATCTTAATATGTCTATCCATCTTTGCTAAATCAAGCAAATCTTCCCTTAGATCATTTTCTCTAAGCTGGGCATTATTCTTTGTTCTCCATTTCCTGCAGGCATTCTACAGAAAGTCCAGAAGATCTTCCTGCAATGTATTCTATTCAGCTGCATCCTGCATCATCAGTTGCACTTTCAGATGGGATCTCACTGCCCTATCACTCCACAACATTGATTGCGTCAGAGTTGACACTGTTTTCTGCTCCTCTTGCTGTGCAACTCTAACTGAAGTTTTGTGCTGGTTTCCTACTGAAGGCAGAGTATATTCATATGGCAACTGATCACACACTTCCTGTTACACGTTTCTCCTTAATTTGGAGAAAAACTATTCCATCATGATGTGACATTACCAGAATGGGACTGTGGTCTGCCTTCTCTCATGCAGGTAGAGACAAATGAGATTTGGTCTCCATCATCCGTATCAAGAACAATGGCAGTAACAGAACTGAAAGGTACTACATAATACAGGGACAGCAAACTACACCAAGATGCTACAGGGAGAAAAATAAACTGCAATAAGATTAACTGCAGTGGGAGCTGCGTTCTTGTTTAAAATTCCTGCCCTCTCTGCTTCACTTTTAAGTGCTTGCAGCAGCTGTTGTCTATTATTTGACATTTAGTTCATTGCATTACTTGCAGTGAATGAAGCTCTCCCTGAGGGAATGCATGAGACATGAGACGGTTTTCTCCCTAGGCTCCACTGAAAAGGGACTTCTGCCCATTTGGAATTTCCAGGTGAACAAATGCAAATAAACAATAAGTGCCACATTATTGTTACAAAACTACTGTAACACTAAGAACAAACAGGCAAAAAGTGATCTCTCAAGTGCACTGGTGTTCTAAGCTTACACCTTTACTATACTGAAATGCTAAAATTGCAGTTTGTAGTTTTTTTTTTGTGGACATTTTTGCATTTGTGTTATACTGTAACTTAAACCAGGATGTTTGCCAATATTTTGGAAAAAAAGCTCAGTCTATACCTTGTTTCACATTAACTGTCCTAGTCAGAATTTTTGTTCTTTATAAAGTCTAATGGCTTTTACACTTGTAAGCAATTTTCACATAGGCTTGTTCCAAAGTGATAACATGCTGTCTAATACAAAACATGAAGAACTGGAATTTTGGTTTGGTTTTTAAACATAATAAATTAAAAGCCACCCTACATGCATTCATTCAAACCGGTGTAGGTTAGCACAAACTGGGTCTTGAAAGTCACAAGGAAGAAGGTACTTACAGGCTTCTTCAGTTTCACTGAAGGGGAACACTTGCTTTCGGGAGCTGTCTTGTTTGCTGTAGTAAACCTAGAAAGAAAACATAGTTCTCTAAGAATGAATTCTAAGGAAAATGTATGATCATCATAAAGATCCTGGCTCCAATCCCACTATGGCTACAAGCCTAATTTGTCTCATTTTAGATACTGATAACCTCAATGGTCTTTGATTGGAAAACAGGACTAGTGTAGGGTCATGCAGAAACAGACTGTTTCATAGCATCATGTGGGGAATCCAGCTTAATATTTTCAGACATGAAGTCCGATTGTGGAGACCATGTTTTTAAATGGGGATGCAATGCATCTATTTTGCAGAAAGATCAATATATGCATTTTGTTCACCTCACCCCCACTTAAACATTGCATGAGCCATGCATCTGTATAACAGGAATAGAGGAAACAAAAACCTAAACCAGTCAAACTTATGCTGTGAAAGTTATCTGGTTTATTGATGTCATGTTGCACCCACTTAATTCGTGTCAGATAGATAGCTTTTTTTTTTTTTTTTTTTTTTTTTTTTTACTTTTTTTATTTTTTTTTTTTTTCTTGTTGCATAACAAAGAAATCTTTCTAGAACACCTCAAAGGCACAGTGGGTAGACAATGATCACAGATGACTTATAATTCTGGCAGGCAGTTGAATGTAGCCCCTTATCTACTTTGCATGATGGTGAAATGTTGTAGCGGCAGAGACATGCAGAAGTGTGGGTACAGAACTCGATATATACAGAAATGGAAAATGCAACATACATTCATAGTTGTTCAATTACCTCAAGACAAAGGCAAGGGAGAAGGAATTCATAAGATAAAACTGCACTCAGTGAATGTGACGTGTCAATCTAAGAAAAACAGAGAAAACACAATATTAATGTTTTTTCATAACTTTATTATTTTTTTTATCAAGCTCTACTCTGCCACACCAGAAATCATCTAATTTCTCTAATATCTACTGAGATAGAAATAGTTCAGAGGATAAGGAGTGAAGCATGCAAATATCAAAGATAATACACTACTTATAATGAACTAAAATATTGGGGTTACAAAGAAACAGAAACTCACATCTTAACTGTACTATTTTCTATGTACCGACTGATTTTTCAAATTAAATGTAGCTTTTTTCCATTTTCAGTCCTCTATAGCACATACCATATCCCAGCTATAACTGAGCAAATTTGTGATGCCTGTGCACTGGCCCAGTAATCAGGGAGCCTCAATCTTCACCACTAGCACCAGTGAGGGGCATGCACATTGGGAAGGATAACAAGTACACACACAGTAAAGTACAATTTCCCTTAAGAGCACACAGAGATCACAGTCTGGGGCTGGTTTCTCCTTTCCTCTCCAGATCCCCCCCACTGGCACAGCTATAGAGTGGAGTTCTTAGCCAGGGTTCCAAGCCAAGGCCTCCCAGCACTGCCTCTGTCCAACCAGTGCTTCGTTTCCCTGCTCAAGTAGCTGACACACACACACCCACACCCACCCACACCCACACCCACCCACACCCACACACACACACACACACACACACACACACACACACACACACACACACACTTCGAGATATGATTTATATACAAACACACAGACACTCCTGGGGAAGGCTGGCACAGGCTCACCAGGTGTACCCCTTCTGCCCAGGCTATAAGTTAGTAATCCACTGCCACCAGAGCCCCTACTTATCAGATACTATAAGGCCCTTCCCAAAGGGTGACCAATTTTGCTGTGTAATAATACTGTTATCCGATTAGTAAGTGTGACCAGAACTTTTAAGGCTATTGGAGTGGTTTAGCACAGTATCACTAAACACATGCAAGTACTCTAGAGCTTAAATTATCTCTACAAAAAACAGCCACAGTTGAAAGGTTTAAAAAATATTTAATAATAAATAATAAAAACACAAGACAAATCTCCTCAATTTAACACAATGCTAGTCAAGAGTTCAGACACAGAGACTTTAAAACAATATTGTAGGATAGTCTGACATAAATATAGAAAACAGCTAGTCTAATCTTACTATTTTCTATCTATTTCTAAGAGAAACAATGTTCTAAATAACTTACATACATAAAGAGCAAAGGCAGAGTGCTTGTGATGTCAGTTCTGAAGACAAATGCAAAATCATATCCCTTTTTCTCTCAGATCTCTTAAATTGATAATACATCACTGCTGACTCATTTTAGATGACATTATTTTTGACACTTCTCTGGTTCCCTGCCTACCAGAAACTCTAAATTTACATTTCTTAGTTTTCTTAGTAAGCTTCCACCTGGCCAGGAAGCCACAGCAATAAAATACATTATACTTGTAAAAACCTTGTAATTAACTTTGGTCTCAAAACAATAGAAGGAATTCCTTCATCCAGACATCCTGTCTCCGAGCTTTGAGATCAAACAGTCATAAAATGATTTACTTTATCAGCTTTCTTCCAGCAGGGTGCACTGTGGTTACATTTTTGAAGTTCAGAACATATAACACAGTTTTTCGTACATTTAGTTTTCTTACATTTGTAAAACAGCCTGTGGATTATATTTATATTTACAATGACATAGAATTATCTACAAAATTCTATCTAGCTGGGCTGGCAGCCTTTCAGTTTTTCACAAAACTAATACAAAAACAGATAGCCACAAGGAAAAGGAGGTCCACACAGTTTAAAAATAAATGGTCTGTGCAGCATGGACTTTTTGTTGTAGCGGGTGATCTATAATTATGATAACTGACTAGCTTTCAACTCTTATTGTAGTGTCAGTATGCTAGATCAATGTTGGCCCTGACTAAGGGCCACTATTCCTCATCAGGTGTAAACTGATGGTTTCTCTGTTCCACTTAACCTCCAGACTTGCTGGGGACAAAGTTGGATCATTATTAGTTCTTAGAATGTTAATCTGATTGTTGTTATCATTCAAGGATTGAGGATGGGCTCATACACTGCAAATAATGACTTGCTAACTAGAGACAATGCATCAGTGCTGGGTTACAGTATTGATGCTACTACTGCTTCAGTGGGAATTGGCCTTTTGCATTTGCAAAGTGTCACAAAACCTCTCACTTACAGACTAGGAGCCATATTCCTTACGATAAACTGCTAACTAGGCACCTACACTGAGAATCTGCTTAGACATTTCTGTGCAAAGCCATATACTTTGTAATATCCCGGCTCTGTATTTTTATAGTATTGTATTTTAAATTTAATTGTGAAGGAACAAGTATGCCTTGCTAAATGTTTCCAATACTGTACAGTTTAGAGGCAGGAAGTCCATTTTATTTGTAATACATGCTGATCTAGAACACAATGCATTCGTGGTTGTGTGGGTAAAGTTATTAGAACAAGAAGGACTTGAATGTAACTGTTCATTGATGTAGCTTCTCTTTTTATAAATTTATTATCTATGGACATTCACATCCAGACAATGCAAAATTCACATATTTCTTAGTGTTTCTGTGCAGAGTGGGGTGGAGGGGGCAATGTTTAACAGAGTGCCATCTTGGGTTTAACTTTCTACTATTGGGACTTTCAGACGTTTTGATATGAAATGTCAGAAGTCTGTCAGTGTGCCAGTTTTGACAAGGGAAGGTGTGGTACAGGGGGGCTTGTTTACATACTAAAAAATCTTGAGTACTCTTCTAACATATTCAGAGAAAAAACTTGTCACAGAAGTAAAAACTTCTCCCATTCCATTGAGACAGTTGGCAAGATAGTGAAAAAGTTCCTCCCAAGTCTAAGTAACTTTACTCAGATGGAATACAGATTTACATCAAAAGCAGCTCTTCTGGTATCAGGCCCAGTATGTGTGTGAAACAAGCTGAAGTTGTGTTGTATTTCAAGAAACACAATGAAGACACAACTAATGGTTTGCCTTTCAAGCTGTTCATCACAAACATAGACATTTTTACTTCCTCTCACAGAGGAAAATATTTTACTCATAAAATCATACCTAAATGTTGTGAACCCACTGTTTCTATGCCCCTGAATATGTTTCTTTCTAGCACTTGAAATATCATTAATGGAAAAAAAGGAAAGCATTAATTAAATTGTGACATGGCGCTCAGAAATCAACACACAGTTATATAACGTCTGTGCCTGAAAACACAACATGAATATGGCTTACATATGCAAGCATAGATTCTTGTTGTCTAAACATTTTTACTACATAGTATTAGTTTGTTTCAGAGAGAATCATATATTGACAGTCTTGGCAAACAGCCCTACATGCCCATTAAAATGCCAAGCTGTTGAATAGCATTATAGTCAGTTTCCATTATTTCTGGGGGCAGAATTTCTGCTAGCTATAGTGAAATACAACCCATATCCAGATTGTTTTGTTGAACCTATGTTACATCAAAATAAAAAAAGAATCATAAATATTTTACCAGCAGGACAACATTTCTTTTACTGTGTTTAGGCTAAGACCTGAAGTCTATATACTGACAAAAAGCATTATGTTACCTTGTCATTCAGGACTAAGATGCAATAATATTTTTAGGTAGCAGAATTGCGTTTTTATACCCAGTTTTCTTATTAGCATTTTTCCTTATGAGCTGTCATAAGGGTACAGGTATATGATGACAGAGTTAAGAAAAACATCTGTTAACTTGCTTTTGGGGGTCACTGTCTGGAATTACATGAGATGTCACTGGAGTAACACTCCTATTTAGTAGAGTTCATTATGCGACTTTATACCTGCCATCATGAGCTAAGTATATTCTGCAGCTGAGAATCATGGAGTATAATTCTGAAAAATGCTGTTGTTTTTTTCCATGATTATAGGAAAATTAATCTTTATTTTTATGAATCATCAATAGTTTTATGTAGCCAACTGGGTGCTGTTTTTTTTGTCATTCTGTATGGTTTCATACATTGCTAGATTAACTTTTAATGTAGTCTGGCACTCCATTAGAAACAAAAATGATACATATTTATTTTAATTTTTGAAAGATTTTCCTGTAAATCTATAATATTGATTTTTTGTTTTGTTGAAACCAAGGTGTTTATATTTGTATCATTTTGTCATGCAGTGTATTAAAGTTGTGTCTTCGAGTAGTATCCCACTATCCTACTGGAAATGGAAACAGTTATATGCTATCAGTAGGCAAACGTTATGTTAATTATGTTACCATTTTTTGGCCTGGTGTACCTACTAAGAAGAGGGGGGCTGTTAGCCCACCTCAGGTTTCACTCGTGTAGCAGTATTTGTGTAGCTTCCAGCCACTGCAGGGATATGGAGTCAGGCCACAACAGGGAAGGAATATAGCATGACTGGCACAATATGCCACCCCCCTAACAGCTGAGCCTCACTTCTGAGTAGAATGAATAATGGAATGAATGAGCAATTCAGAGTTTATTCCAGGCTGGGACTGAGTGGACTATGGGGCTCTCGCCAAACCTGGGAGTGAATTTGATGCTCATCCTCATAGAAATGGATGCAGATGGTGGTGTCATTTTTTTTTAAATGGGGGTCATAAGTGAGGTCATAAAAGTAAAAAAGAGAGTCAGATAAAATGGTCAGAAAGATAGACTTGTGTACTCACCATAATAACAGATGTGTGTTGTCATCTTTTCATCCTGTTCATCCTTTGGGATATCTGATCTGACTGGCTCTGACCTTGGCACCTTTTAGTAGCTATGGATCCAGGGCTCTAACTCCTCCCCTACCCAAACTGCCTCACTTCCTCTAAATACCTCAGATCAAGTTTACCTACTTAAACAGCTTTTCATTATCTCCTGAAAAGCAATACCTGATAATCTGTATCAGAATATAACCCAGAAAGGCTGCAACCAACTGACTGTATAATGACAAGGGTCCTGGTTAGGCGCATTCAGTCAAAGAGAAATGAGGAAGAGGAAAGGCAAGGCGGGAGGGATGCTGAACCACACAAAAAGACAACATGGATCTATTGTAATGGTGAATACATAACTCTCATATCCATTGTTGTCTCTTTTTGCCTGATTCAACCTCTGGGACAGATTCCCTAGCTACCAAAAATAACTGAGAGGTATCAGGAAGGATATTCATGAGAATGGTGGATCCAAACGATGTGCAGCATCTTGATTGTACATGTAGCTTGTAATGGGATATGAATGTGTGGACCATGGACCAAGTTGCTGCAGTAGAGATTTAGTGGATAGGAGCTCTATGTATAAAGGCAGAAGTAGCAGCAGCCTTTGTTGAATGAGCTCTTGGTTCAAAAAATACAACTTTTTGTAAACAAAAAAATATACTTTTTGAAAGCCATCTTGACAGTGTGACTTTAGAAACACTCTGTCTTAACTTGGCTCTAGAGAAAGCTAATCAGATCTCCTATAATCTTCAGTCTTGTGGAGATAAAATCCAAGTTGTCTGTAAACATTTAATAAATGCAGAGTATATTCTCTTTGTTAGAAAAATTTGGAAAGAGTACTGGTAAATTAATGGTTTAATTAAGGTTCATTTCGGATGCCTCTTTTGGAATAAATGTAGGATGTGTTCTCAAAGAAACCCAGTCCTTATGAAAGATCAAGTAAGCAGGTTTACAAGTAAGTGATTGCAACTTTTAGATCCTTTTCATCGAAGTGATGGCTACCAGGAAGCTGGTCTTCAAAGAAAGGCACTTTACATCTGCCATTGCTGTGGATTCAAAGGGAGGTTTTGTTAATGCTTGAGGCATGATAATTATGTCACATGGATGGATTGGATCCCTTCTAGGGGGGTGTCAGTAAGAATGTCCTTTCAGAAACGACTTTGAAATCTTTAGTGTGCTATAGCAGTCTGATTGTGTCCAATATGGACACTGGAAATAGCCACTATTTGTAACTTGATTGTTGAAAAGCTATAACTGTTTTTGGAAAAGATTTGACAAGAAGTCTAGAATAGGAGGGAGACATGCTGAAAAATGATTTATTCCTTTACAGGCTGCCCAGATTGAAAATCTCTTCAATTTACTCAGTAAACATTCCTGGTTCTCAAATTTTGTGAAGCTGACAAAATATGAACCACCTGAGTGGAAAGATGGTATCTCTGGGCACTATTAAATTGGAGGAACTATGAGGTTAGCTTCACTGTCTCTAGATCTGGGAGAGGCTGCTTGGATGGGTGAGTTAGAAGATCTGAATGGTAGTTCAACACCTAATGAGGATATACTACATAAAACCAGAGGAAGGGGAACCAAACTTTGGGTCAAAAAGGAGCAATGAGGATTACCTTGCCTTGTACCTTACTGCTTTCTGAATAAACTTTGTTATTAGAGGAAAAGGGATAAAAGCATATAGGAGACCTCATAGCCAATTATGACTATATCATCTCTTGGCAATGGTCTCTGCATAGGGATTGGAGCAAAGTAATTGCTGTACTTGTTTATGCACAAAGCAAAAAAAAAAATCACAAAATGGTTGACCCCAGTGGATGGAGAGTTGATTTGCCACTGCTTGATTGAGGGACCACTCATGGGAAGGATGAATCTACTCAATTTTTCACTGATGCACTGTAAGTCTCCAGGATATGCATCGCTATGAGAAAGTGATGGGAAGACATCACACACTGCCACACTGTCATGGCACCCTGGCATAAAGGATGTGAACAGGGTTGATATACCAGACAACTACCATGCTGTCTGCCTGGATGGAGATGACACCCTTGGTGACAGACTCTTGTAAAATGGGCAGTGCTAGGAGAACTGCTCTCATTTCCAGGCCACTGATGTGGAGACTGGCCTTCATGTGCAACCATGAACCTTAGACCATCTTTCCTTCAAAGTTCCTCACCTCCACCCCAGAATGGAATTATCCATGTTTACTATGGCTGTGGGGAGTTATGGAGAAAAGGCCTGACTTTCCAGGACATCAATCATCTGATGTGATACCTGTAAATGGGTGTCAGATGAATCTGAGCATAGCTGGGATGTGAAAACTGGGACCATTGTACAGAAAGGGTCCATTAAAGAACTCTCATGTATTATCTGGCTAGGGTAACCTATGTTATTGTCGAAGCCATCAGCCTTAGGTGTCACAGAATAAGTCTTGCGAGGGGTGTTGGAGAACCTGAAAGGTTACCTGATGCAAGGATACAATCCTGGACTCTGGAAGGTTGGCTAACTGATTGCTCATATTTAGGTGGTATCTGATGAACTCTGTCTGTTGTGTGGGTGCCAATTGACTCTTCACTTTATTAACTGTGATTCCCAATTTCTGAACAATTTGGAGGAAGAAGTCCTGTCCTGGACTAGAAGATCCCTAGCTGGAGTGGTGAGGAGCCAATCATCTAAATATGGAAACACCCAGAACCCTAGCAGTCTGAGATAAGCTGCAACCACTGCTGTGCATCTGGGGAACATCCAGGGAGCTGTAGTGAGACCTAAGGGCAGTGCTCTGAAAGGGAAGTGGTTGGCTCTCAGCCAGAAATGCAGAAATCTCCTGGATTGCCTCATTATGTTAATATGGTAGTAGACATCATGGAGCTCTATATAGCACATAGAATAATCCTTCCTCCGAAGAGGTAGAAGGGACTAAACTGTGACCATCCAGAACTTTGTCTGCTTTAAACACGGACTGAGAACAGCTGTCCTGGAAAGTCAGGCCTTTTCTCCACAACTCCCCACATCCATAGTAACCATGGATACTTCCATTCTGGGGTGGAGGTGGGGAATTATTGATAAACTCATCAAACTAGGCATCAACCCCTATATCACTAGGTGGGTTGCAAATTGAGTCATAGATAGAACACACAGTGTGAAAGTAGTAGACTCCAAGTCAGACTGCTGACCAGTCATGAGTGGAGTCCCACAGGGATCAGTCCTGGGTCCTCTCCTGTTCAGCATCTACTTCTCAGAAGTCCACGCCAACACAAAGGGACTCTGGTTGACCAAGCTTGCAGACAACTGCAAGCTGGGAGCCATTATTCACTCCCCAAGTAATGCAGCCATCCTACAGAAAGGCCTCACTGAGACCAATGACTGGTGTTGAAACTTGGTAAAAACTCAGTTCCCACTAATTACCACATCGATGGGAGCCCACTGAACACTGAAGGCGTTATAAGAGATCTGGGGATGCAGGTTGACAGCAACCTCTCCTTCGACCACCACATTGCCACTGTGGTCAGAAAGTCCTATTATGTGGCACATCTCATTACCAAGGGATGTTCTTTGTGTTTCACTGTTGCAGTCATCACATCTGGGTTATCCTGCCAGGGGTAGCCCTCAGTTGGCCCAAATACCAGAGGCGTAGGATTTCTGCATTGGTTGCTGTTGCTCCAGGACTGACATCAGGTTGTCAGTGGTATAAAAAAAGGCAGCTAATGCCATTACATCAGTCTTTCTTGCCAAGGAGTCTGAAGCAGAAGTAGTTTGCATGAGTGCCGGTCAGCCGCTAGCTGAGTTTTCATTTCCGAATTGAAGTTGAAGTCTTATAAAGCTAAGTACCCCATTGGCGAGCCTTTTTTCTTGCTCTAACCAATGTCAGAAAAAGTTAACAATTGTCTTGCCTGTGGAAAGCAAATACCACACTGAGACTTCCATTCTTACTGTGTCACCTGTTGAGGCCCAGACCACGATGTCCCCCACTGTCGCTTTTGTGCTTTGTTCAACGCCAAAACTTTATGTTGTCGGGCCCTTATTGTAGCTAGATATTTTTGCTCTCAGTCCTCAAATTCTGATATGGCTTCAGTAAGCCATCTGACTACTGATCTTCAGAAAAAACATAAGGATAAAGACAGAGACAGACCGCGCAGGTCCAAAACTGCCAACGACACTTCTGTTAAGCTAGTCATCAGTTCTCCATTCCTCGGTGAGGTGCTTTTGCAGCCCCTGATGCCAGTTTCTGTGGATTTGCAGGCTGCTACTGAGACCCTTTCGGAGTCTGGTATGCCACGAGACTTCTTTGACTAAGGATCCTGCAGATGTCTCTACCTTGGATGGGTCAGGAGCTGCTGAGCAGGCACTGGATTCTGGGGAAGTACTTCACACTACAGATAATTGACACAGACTGATGACCTCTCTCTCTCGCATCTTCAGTTCTTTCAAAAACTAGAGAGTTTCTAAGGCCCAGGGTACGAACCACACACAAAAAAACGACGACCCAAGCTCAGGCACCTGCTTCCTTGCCTCAGTCTCAAATACTTAAAATGGCGGAAGACCTTATAATGCCTATTAGGGGAAGCCAGACTACCTCTTCCAAAAGAAAAAGAGACTTGTCCCCAGTAGCTTTATCTGAAGAGGAGTCCGATGACTCTTTTGCATCTGAATATGAAGATATGCAACCCCTCTCTGCTTATGAGGATTCTGATGCAGAGGAATCCATCTCTTCAGTCTCTCCACCCGAGGACTTTCCCTTTGGGGAAACCCTCCATACTTTAAGGGAGCATTCCAATGGGAATGTCAGTACTATCCTCAGTCAAAAAAGAGATTCAGGGAATTCTTAAATCTACCACAGCACAGACCTCTGGCCATTCCTCCTGTCCTGGATGTTGTTGATGATGTTTTTATGGAATCCAGTTTGACTCCTGACATCCTCTCTTCTGCTGCCAGGAAACCTGACAGATATTATAGAGTCCCTGACTCTCACAAATTTCATTTTAAAAATCCTACTGCTGATCCCGAGGTCATCTCTCAAGGACCTAGAGGAATAAAAGCAGCTTCAGCTAAGAATTCCACCCTCTCAGATAGGGATTCCCGAGCACTAGACAGATGGGGTAAAAAAGCATATACCTCTGCTACTCTTCATATCAGAGTGTTAAATTGTCAGTTCCACAAGCTGAAATATCAGCAGCATACCATGGAACTCCTCAAACAAAAAATATCTACTTTTCCATTTTGTGCAGAAAATAAAGAGTTACAAGAGTTAATGCATTCTGCAAGTCAAGTAACTAAGCACACCTTACAATGTGGTTTTGACACCCTAGAGGCATCTTGCAGTTCAGCAGTCACTGGTTCTGTCCTTAGAAGGCATGTTTGGCTTAAGGAACAGACCTTGCCAGACCATGTCAAATCCAAATTACAGGACAACTTATTTGGCACCAAGGCAGAAGAGGTCTTAAAAAGATAGAAGAAAAAGCTTAATCTATGCAGACAGTTAAAGACTTTTTACAGGTCCAGCCACCGAGGTTCAGTAGGCATTGCCCCTCCAAGCACTGGTCCTTTTCTGCCTCCTCCAGGCCAGCTCAACCCAGACTCAGGGGAAGCAGACCCACCTGACAACAGCCCCAGGGAATGCAGAAATCTAAGCAATGGAGTTCCTCCTCTGCAAAAACAGGGAGTGCAAAGCCTGCCCCTTATGGTAAGACCTCGCAATGACTTTACACTTCCACCCCTCCCTCTACCCACCTGCCCATGCCCCTAGGAGGAAAACTCTCCTTCCATGCAAGCAACTGGGCCACCATTACCAACGACTGCTGGGTCCTCAACATAGTGTCCCAGGGATACAAATTTTATTTCCACACACTGCCAACCCCAAAAGGGTTCCCAGATCTTCCTCCAAACCAGTGAGCAGAGGCCAAAAACCAAGTCCTTTCCCTGCTCTCCATGAGGGCAGTACAGCATGTTCCTGCAGAACAGATAGGCCAAGGTTTCTACTCCAGACTCTTACTGGTACCCAGAAAAGAGGGCACATGGCACCCCATCTTCAATTTATCCATTCTAAGCACCTTTCTGGTGATACCAAAATTCAAAATGCTCATCCTCCAGCAGCTTCTTCTTATGCTTTCCAGGGATGCTTGGTTAGCCACCCTAGACCTAAAAGAGGCCTACCTACACATCCCAATCGGGAATCATGCTGGAAATACCTACATTTCAGGGCAGGATCTATGCACTTTCAGTTCTCTGCACTTCCCTTTGGCTTATACACTGCTCTCAGAGTTTTCACAAAATGTCTGGCTCCTGCCATTGCTTTTTGCTGACAAAGAAATATTCAGATTTACCCATCATTAGATGACTGCCTGTTTCAGGCAATCAGGAAAAGCTGCTTCAGCACCTGACCTTTGTAAAGGACCTACTGACCTCCCTGAGGTACACTTTTGTAAAGGACCTACTGACCTCCCTGAGGTACACTATTAATAAAAAGAAATCAAAACTAGTCCCCACACAAAAAAACTGTATTCCTTGGAGCAAGCCTGGATACAAGCCTGGACACAGCATCCCAGATGGCATTCCTGACTCCAGAAAAACAAGCCTACCTGACAGACTACTTCTCTCTACTAGTCACCAGAACCCATTTATCTGCAAGGAAAATCCTGCAAGCTCTAGGATTCATGGCATCTTGCATTTTATTCATTCCATATGCCAGACTGCATATGAGGAAACTACAATGGTACCTAAAAAGCCTTTGGTGTCAGCACTCTCAAGACCTGGAAACTCTTATACCAATGATACCTTGAATAAAATAGCACCCTGAAGGTAGACTCAATACTCAAAAAATTTTAATCCAAGGTAAAATAGCAGTTTAAAAGCAGATACACACAATACCAGTGCTGGATCTTGTGCACGAACACCAAATGCTTTGTTGAAATATCCACAATCCCACTGTCCTTGTGAATAAAAAAATGGCTTTCCTTATGGATGAAGAAATAATAGCTTAAATGCTTTCATCTCTGCCCAATCAGAAACTTCCTCAGAACAACATTGCATTTTTTGAATGAGATTTTAAAGTCCACTACAGCCACGCCTCCAATAAAATAACCAATGAAAGTCACTGTCTGACACAAAGCCATTACCATTCTTTTTAAAGAAACAGTAGTACAAATACATTATATCCACTCACATAATATAAAATAAAATTGAATATTATAAATAATTATACATTTTAAAACTATTTAATTATCTCTCCAAAGCTTTTAGCCTTAAAAAACATGTCATAGACAGGGATTCAGTCAACTCTGGCCATTCTGTTGCATTGGTCCTGATTTGCCATAATGTTTCTTATTTTTCTAAAAGAAGATTCCAAGGACCCCCCAGGCCCTATATTCTAATACTTCAATGATAACAAACTTGAATGCATGATCACTAAATTCCAAAATATGTTTGCCTATAATGTGCTATTTTTTTCATCAGTTTAACTGTGACCAATGATACCTTGTCTAAGGAAAGATTTTCTTTGGTGGGCAGCAGCATGCAACCACAACAAGGGGCTTCCCTTTGCACAACCCCACGCCACCCAGACCCTCACCACAGACACTTCAGACTATGCCTGGGGTGCTCACCTGGACGGCAGGTGCATTCAGTGCCAATGGAGCCCAAATCAAATACATCTGCACATCACCCTAAAAGAGATGTTAGTTGTTCAGCATGCCCTGACAGCTTTCAGACCCCTACACTCCCCGGGGCCTCTACTGATCAAAACAGACAGCACCACAGTGATGTGGTATATCAACAAGCAGGGAGGGACTTACTCTTATCCTCTCTGCAGGCTCGCCTTGACCCTTTGGCACATGGCCTCAGCCATGCATCTACACCTGCTAGCACAATTCCTGCCAGGATCTCTAAACTCTCTGGCAGACAACTTAAGCAGAAACCTGCTTGACCCACGAGTGGCAGCTAGACCACAGAACCTTCACGCTTGTAACCCAGAAATGGGGCACTCCAAAGGTTGACCTCTTTGCCTCCCACTCCAATCATCAGCTCAGCAAATTCTGCACCAGGGAACCTCACAGTAAGGCCTGGAAAGTGGATGCTCTATACTTCCAGTGGGTAAACCCCTCGGTCTATGCATTTCCCCCCTCTACCACTCATTTCAAGGGTACTGCTCAAAATAAGGGAGGAAAAACTGAGGGGAATCCTGATTGCCCCAGACTGGCCATGCCAGCACAGGTACCCACTACTGCACAGCCTGTCACCCCTGCCACCATAGCACCTACCTCAGATCCCAACACTCCTGACCCAGAGGAATGGAGAATTCATGCATCCCCAATTGCAGCCCCTCCACCTGGCAGCCTGGCTTATGCCCTGACCTCTCTTCAAGCTGCCAGCCTAAGCAAACAAGTTCTAGATGTTATACATGAGGCCAGACCCCCCCCCCCCCCAGTACTAGAAAATCCTATGCTGACAAGTGGAAAACAATTTGCACCTGGATCCAGGCTAAGGGAGCTGGAACAGCACAGCCCTCCCTACTTCTCATCCTGGATTACCTGGCAGACCTGCTACACATGGGTCTAACCTTCTCATCCTTCTCTTCTATTAAAAGTCATGCCTCAGCCATCTCTGCTCATTTCAGCACAGAGTCACCCCTATTCTCACACCCTCTCATCAAACAATTCCTAAGAGGGGCTAACAATTTAAGGCCACCCAGAAGAGCTCCCACCCCTACTTGAGACCTTAACTTTGTGTTGGAAAAGCTCACCCTACCCCCCTTTGAACCTGCAGCTTGAGCAGAGTTAAAATTTCTCTCTTGAAAGACAGCCTTGCTTCTTGCCATCACTTCAGCTAGAAGAGTATCAGAGTTAAAAGCACTTATGGCTGTAGAGTCCTTCATCATTTTCCATGCTGACAGGGTCTCACTCAGGACTAACCCAACCTTCATGCCTAAAGTAGTGTCCAGTGTGGCTCTAAACTAATCCATTCATTGTCCCACCTTTTTCCCTAATGCACAAAACAAGGGAGAAAGGATTCTGCACTCTCTAGATGTGCACAGACAGCTCAGATTCTACCTGGACAGGACTAAATCTTTTAGAAAAACTGATCAATTTCTAGTCAGCTTCACTGAAGGAGCAGAGGGCAAGGCCATATCCAAACAATCTCCAAATGGATAGCACACTGCATCCATTTCTGCTAAAAACAGCATGGGAAACCACCTCCAAAGGAGGTCAGGACACATTCCACCAGAGCAACCTCCACCTCAGCAGCTTTTCTCAGAGGTGCCCCAACCAGGGACATCCTGGAAGCTGCAACATGCACATCTGTTCATACCTTCACCAAGCATTACCACCTGCCTATCTTCTCCAAATCCAGGGCAGCTTTGCCACCGTAGTTTTGCAGGGCATCCTAGCTAGCCCCCTTCTTCTTGACTGCCTCCACCCTTTTCTTCAGCTTTGGGAATCAACCCAAATATAATGACTGCAACAGTGAAACACAAAGAACATAGTACAGTTGTGTACACTTACTATAAATCTAGACATTCGAGTGTATTCACTGTTGCAGTCCTGGTTTCCCTCCCTCCATTCCCCTTCTCTCTCTCTCTCTCTCTCTCTCTCTCCTTACAAAGACATTTTTGTATTACTTTCTACTGGTGGTGTTCTTCCACCATAACTTAGCTCCCTATTGGGGACTCCTGACAGTTAGGGCAAGAAAAACTGATGTAATGGTGTCGGCTGCCTGTTTTTATACCACTGATGACCTGGCGTCAGTCCTGGAGCGACAGCAGCTGACACAGAAAGATTACGTCTCTAGTATTCAGGCTGACTGAGGGCTACCCCTGGCAGGATATCCCAAATATGATGACTGCAAAAGTGAATACACTTGAACATCTACATTCATGGTAAGTGTACACAACTGTACTTTTTGCATCCGGGAAGAAAGAGGTCATCGTCTCTCTCTACTCTTCCCTCATTAGGCCAATCATCGAGTATAATGCCCCATTTGGCATGTACCTCACTAGACACTGCAACAGCTGGATAGGCAACAGATGTACCTCACGAAGAGGATCCTAGGCATTAAACATGTCCTACACGGACAGACTCAAAAGACTCCAGCTATTCTCTGTCTCATATTGCCTACTTAGAGACAATTTTTGCCTGACTTACAAAGCCATATCTGACCCATCTCTGTTAGAAATGCTACATCTAAAGAAACCCCAATCACTCTGCACCACACAGTCCAAAGACCTCAACCTCATTACCACAATCAACAGAATATGCTGGAGTTACAGGTTCCTCATCCAGAGACTGCCCATGCTCTGGAACAGACTTCCCAAACATGTCAAGCAGAACACCTCGCTGTCCCTCTTCAAAAGAAATCTTGATGAGTGAATGGGTAACAGAAAGTTCATCCTGGGGATCACTCCAGTGGCTCTACTTGAAAGAGGTACTGGGAACTAATGTCGGGCAGCACAATGCCAGGGCATTTCTGTGGGCTAGGCTTGTAAAGGCTCCAAGGCCATTTGGAATAGACTCTAGATTCTAAGTGGTCTGGGGGGACCTGCTGAATAACCCTTTTTTTTAAAACCGCTTTAAGACTTCTGCTTTTCCAGATTCCATCTGATCAGATGGCACTGTGGTAATCCTTCTTTACTTTTCGTTTTATTCATAGAAGGAGAAACAAAGGGAATTGTATCACCTCTGGAGATTATCCTCCATGCCCAAGTATCTAGTGTGATGGCCTGCAGTGCTTGAGGGTGCAAGGATAAGCAACCCTGACTGCCATCAGAGTGTTACAGTTGGGCAATCCTTCAGGAGTGCTAGAAGAATTTCTCAGAAAAAGGACAATGAAATCCCTGATTCTGTGGTCTGCCTCAGCCCCTAAGGTGATGTCCATTGAAATTGATCCCCCTCTGCCTCAGGAGGACCTGTCTGCAGGAGTGTCCTGGTTGAACCCTTGTAATTTTCTGAACCACCATCTTCTTACTGTTTCCTAGAAAAGGTTCTCTGAGGGGTATAGAAGCTTGTTTTCTGGTGAAAGTTTCTTGTCCAAAGAATGTGGAACCATCAAAGGTAGCATTAAGGAAGCACATCTGGATGCCTTCTGCAAAGTCAAAATTGCATCCGAGTGTGCTGGCAGATGACTATGCCAGTTCCTGCTGCTCTAGGCGTACCATCAGCTGCATTAGAAAACAGCATGGATATGTTGAACTTTGACTGTAATGCCCACAACTAGAACTCCACTGTTTTTTTTTTTTTTGGATGTCTGTCAGTAGGTTACCTGAGAGGGATTTGGTAAGTTCTTTAATCAAGTCCCTCTGGAAATGCGTTATGTGGGTAGGATAGTTCAGTGCTCTGACTGAAAGATGCTGACCCATACCTCAATTTCCCAAAGGTGTTGTTCTTGATTCCCTCTTAGGAGGATGGACAGACTTACTGTCCCCAAAAAGTTCCTTTTAAGTGTCTGCTGCCACAACCATAGCATCTGCTGGGGTCCATTGTTCCAGTGTGCTTTGTCCTTCGGTGTGACCAAGATTTTATCAGTTTTTTATGAAATGGCTCTGCTGTATCAGGATTCTTCCAAGACTTCTGAGCTACCAGGTCTATAAGTGCATCAGCAGGTGGAACTACCCAGGAAGTAGAACAGCCAGCCAAAATCCTTGAGGAACAGACTCCACGGGGGGGTGTATTAGTGGATCAGCTCCTTCGTTGTTTCATCAGTTCCAAAATGTCACCAAAGGTAAAGTCCTCCAGAGGCAATCTTGACACTCCATCCCTATTATCCAAGTCTGTCTCTCCTGTGACACATTCCATGAAGGAATCTAAATTTCTCCTCTTACAACCCTGCCTTCTTGGGCCCTGCCTCAATGGGACTTCTGGAGATGGTTCAGAATCAGATTGGGAGCTCATGTGGTAAGCAGCCCTGAGACTAAATGAAGCTGACTGTGCCTAGATATGCATAGTCAGATGCAGTGCCCAAAAGGGGTTAGGATGGAGGAGACTGTATAGAAAAGCACATCTTCTCTTGGCCTGGCAAGAATCTTTTCAAAAACCTTGAATGCCAAGGCTGAGTTCAGGGCCAAAGAGGTTTCCCAACTCTCAGAACTAGAGCCCCGGATCTGAAGTTGACAATGGAGCCAACCTATTGAGTGCCAAAACACCAAGGGGGAGGGACTGCTCAGAAAGTTTCAGTGCTGAATCCACATTTCAAGACTTGGCACTGATCCTTCAACACAGAGACTCATCCAAATCCAAAGGCAATAGAGTTGAGAGAGTAAGGGATACTGTCGGAGTTGAAGTTGACAAAACTGTCAGCTCTGATGGGGGGTGCTCCTGGCAGGCTCAGACATGCGGGCCTTGTATTTGATGGATGAACCAGAACAGGAAACATTAATTGAGGGGTTATTGGAGTTGTTCTTTAAACATTCAGTGTGGATGGTGCCAGGAGAACCCCTACAGGAATTTGCATTCTTATGAATCTCTGCATCATCCTGTCAACATCTTCCTCTGTAAGGGTCTGCAATGAATGAACAGACCTAGAAGATGAAACTACTGAACGTGGTCTCAAACAGTGCATCTTTTGATGGAAAACAGAGTGGAGCCAAGGGCTTACTGGTTCCAGTGGGAATTGAGGAGGAAGTGTTAGTGACCAGCTCTGAGTAGGAGTCTGATCCATTTGTCTAAGAATTTTTGGTGCCAGATCTAAGGGTTCTGAAGGGACTGGAGACCATTTCCTGGTCTTGACGGACATTTTATTTGCTACTACTTCTTCTCTTTTTGCTGTCATTTTCCACTAGTTCAGCTGGGGACATAGAAGGTGTAGAAGGGAGGCTGAAGAAGGGATAAATGCAACTAGGTGGGCAGGAAAAAGGCCTTTTAAAACTAATTTGTCCATATATCCATGTACAGCCTTAATATGGGCCTAGTATACCAAATGAGGCACAAGCATTGCATTCAACTATGCCTAACCAGTAGGCACAGAGGGAGTGTGGGTACTGCAGCAGAATCTTATGGCCACAGGCTATACATTTTTCAAACCCTTAAACCTTGTCTGCAATGGCAATGGACGGTAAAGAACAAACACAATGAACACAATACAGTCATGTCACAGATGAAACATCTAGTGAACTATCTTCAATGCTGAGAAAGCTATGTATATATATATATATATATATATATATATATATATATATATATATATATACACAGATATATATATATATATATATATATATATATATATATATATATAGAGAGAGAGAGGGGGGGTCTACTTTGATTCAATGAAAACTCATTTCACTGAATTTCAATTCACCCTCAAAAAAATCGCTTAAAGCTCAAATCACTGAAAACTCATTTCACTGAATAACATTTCCCTGAATGTAAGTACTGTTGGGCAAATAAAACATATATGCCCTTTTCCCATTGTAGTACAATCCTGGAGTTAGTATACATAGTTGGGGGTGTGGGGGCCACAAAGCCCACATGGCACAAACATATGTTATATGAAACGAGCATGCACTCAAGGCACATCTTTCACAATCTAGTCAAGAACCAGGTAACACAAGTGTCCAAATTGTGCACACGCACTGATGATTACTTGGATGAACAGAAGAAATTAGTCTCTGTTTCCACTAAAAGAGGTTACAAAAGGAACATAGTGCATATGGAGCGTAATGAAGTAATGGATTTAATTAAGAGTAGAGGATGTCCCTACTACTCACCAGACTCAAATAGTGGAATGACTGTGCCTAGACAACAAACTAATAATTTGAGATGTACTTTAACCTACAGCTCCGATAATGTGTGTGTAGGTGGGATAATAATCAAGAAATATTGGCGGATTCTGATTTCCAATCCAAAAATCAGGAACAAAGTGGGTGATTCCCCCAGTTTGTCTTACAAGAACAGAAACAATTTAAAAAGGTTGTTATGATGGAATGATGGTTTTGGTAATGGACAAAATCCGACTGATACATCTGATGCACAGAAAGGGACATGGAAATGTGTTTTTTGCAAGGCTTGTCCACACATTTATAACAAAAATGTTTTTGTACATCCAGTTACTGGATTCAAATACTATATCCATGGAAGAACTACTTGTAAGAATGCCAACATTGTTTACGTAGCCATTGCATGTCCTGCTCAGCCTACTATGTAGGCAAAACCAATAGACCTTTTAAAGAATGGATTCTACGACACCTATCTGATATTCATAACAGTGTTGAGACCAATGCCTTATATGAGCATATTAAAAACAACAAAACACATTGGTTTCATTTTATGGCCATATGTATGCTAAGAGAGAATTTGAGAAGGGGTGATATACATAACAACACTGAACTACAAAAAACTAAATGGATTATGGAACTCGGAACTGATTGTCCTCCTGGTCGTAATGGTGTTATCCCCTTAAGACCATTTTAAAAGCAAGAGGCCTTGTCAAGAACTGCAATTGATCTAATGTAACATGTTGATTGCATTACGGACTTGACTATATTCGGGCTATGAATTCTGTTGTCTTACTTTTTTTCCCTTCATATAAGGAGAAGGTGTTTTTGACCACAGTTGATTGGTTACTTTGGTCTTGCAATTACTAATAGATATTGCCTTATTTACATTTGAAGATATTTTTCTTGATTGGCTGGTTGCAACTATCACTGTGCACAGTCACTAGATCAGAAAAGCAGAGTTCTACTAAGAAACAGAGCCACTTTACTGACAGAAAAGAAAAATCATGCTATCATTCAGGAAGGCCTGCATCTAAGTCAGCATGGGCATTGTATTTTGCTCCTTGGTTTCCTTTTGCTTCTACTGGGTGTTTTCACTGGCTCTTTTCCCTCACATGAATATGAATAGTCAAGGTCTAATTTACATTGGAAGACAAGCTTCTTAAGTCATGACTTGGTTCCAATTGGCGAAAAAGCTTCCTGATTAAAGATGATTGGTCCCTTTTTATGCTAAATAGCTGGTACAGTATGACTAGTTCATTGAACCAGTTTGTTCTTGTTTTCTGTTGATTGGTTCTACTGTGATTCTGAATGACTTTGAGAGTGACATGCTCCTAATTGGAAGAAATTGTTTCTGATAGTCTCTCATTGGTCATCTTGATATGCTAAATGCTTGATTCAGTTTGAGAAGTTCATTGGTCCAGCTTGTTCCTGATGCTTGATGATTGGCTACTACTTCTTTTATAGAACATTTGTTGGTTAATAGGTGAGGGTCTGAAGAAGGTTTTTACCAAAAGTGCTTATCCACTGTAGAACTTTGTTTTATGCTAGTGTGACAGAAAAAACAGTAAAAATCATTTGTTCAGTTATTCATTCATTAACTTGTTCATTCATTCATTCTCCAGTTACCAACTTAATCCATTGCAGTCGCTGGGCATCAGATACAGAAAGCTACTGTGACAGGATATCAGCCCATCACAGGATGTACACAAAGACACACAGTCATACATGGCATGCATACCTGTGGGCAATTTTCAAGACCACCAATTCACCCTTTGGGATGAGGAAATGGAATCCCCTCCCTCCCTAAAAAAAAGGCAGACTAATATAAAAAAGATTTGCAGACTCCAAAACTCCAGACTGAAGGCACCTCAGCTGAGTACTCTAAAGTATTGTCATGCAGTATAATTATAATTATTAAATATTAAAAACTGTAATGATATGGGAACAGCTAAGAATCTGAAATGAGATGTATGACTGTGCCAACTGCCATAGTAAACACAACTACAATCTTTGTGGAGACAACAGGTCTTTAAATATGTAAACATTACTTGACTTGGTAATATAAATTTCTCACTGTAATTTTATTAGTCCTGATATTAGTCTGAAGTTGATGTTAGCAAGTTAAACAGTAAATTACAGTGGAATTTGAGAAAACATATTGACAATTTTTTACCAATGGGTAAATATTTCATATCGCCGATAAATATGAGAACTAGACAATTTACTGTTGGCACCCTTGTGAATCCTGCTGGTAAAGAATACTGTCATTAGAGGTACCTGCTAAGGCAAAAGGATGCTACCATTTGCTGAAGTTTACAATGAAATGTTTGGAATACTACTATGGGCAGTCAGACAGTGTAGTTTACTTAGCCATCGGTATGCAATAACTTTCTTATTGTAAGAGTTAGATATGTGGCTTCCTTATATGATGTCCTTCCACTAATGGCAGCTGCTTGCGGGAACTCTCTGCCTATAGGATGATAATTAAATGATAATGCAAATGGCAGAAAGCAAGCATCTAGGGGCTGGGTTCAGAATGCTGACTCCCAAGAACTGAAGCAGCAGAATCTAACTGCTGTTTAACTATTTTCATACAGGTTCTAGTAGGAAAATGGAATGGTAGTATGTCAAACATTAAAACTTATAAAACATGGACACAATTTCTTGACCTCCACTAGCATACATGTGCCCTAAAGAATTGGTGAAATATTTGGCTTTGTATAAAACAAAATTTTATGAAGGAACAAGCACATGCATGTGTGTGTGTGTGTGTGTGTGCGCGCGCGCGCGCGCGCACGTACATATTTCATGTCAGTAGTAGGAGACCTGTTAGAATGTTCTCACGGCCTCCATCAAAGTTAATCTTTGGATAAAATTGCTCTCCAACACTGGCTCCTGTAGGAACCATCCCTGGTTAAATAACTTTTATTCTAGGTATGAAACATCCATGTCAGCTACTATCAGGTAGGATTTCTATTTAATAGCACTAAATACTGTACATTTGGTAAAATTTTACCCACTAGTTATGGTTGAAAAGCTTTCACAAGAATCAGTTGATTCATCTGGCAAACTACCATTTAAATAAGTCTTCTAATGTCTTTCAGCTTTTAGCGGTTAGGGGTTGCCACAGCAAAACTCCAGTCTGCTAATGATTGGAAGTGGATTTTTACAGTGCTGAGGTACCAGCCCAACACCTAACCTTCAAAGAAGACACACCTATTCACGCACACACCTACCTGCATGTCTTTAAACATCACTTGACTGCAGAGAGGACATGCAGACTCCACACAGAAGGCACTCCAGCCAAGAATCAAACTGGAGAACCTCTTGCTGTGAGGCAACAACACTAACCGCTGCACCACCGCAGCCTTACCATTTAAATAAGTAAATAAATGAATAAATATATAGATACAATAAATAACTCTAGATCACAAATTACACAGTAATGTTTCTCACTCACCTGAGTGGATTTTAAAGTGAAAAATTACACTGAAAAGTGTTTAAAGATCACATACTGCAGGAAGTGAAATACATTTTTCTTACATGGACTAATTTTTAGGAAGTAACTTCAGACATTATATAAACTTTGAAAGCACTGTCAGTGAAATGTTTAAAGAAAATGAAAAGTTGAAAAATAAGTACAGTGACACTTGGAAACCTGTTCACTAAATTACAAATAAAATAATGTTAAATTGTTCAATGAACTGCTAAAAACAACCATATTAAAAAGGTAATGAACATATAAAACTGAAAGTCATAGTAATAAAATTCAGTTTTCGCAATATTTAAAGGACTGTATTTTTGTCCCTCTGTCCAGTTTCATAATAAACCCATGGCTAATAAATAATACGAATAAACAAAGTTAGATTGTAGAGTTTTCTGTTTCTACCATTTGTGTTTCTATTAGATCAACTGGGCTTCACTCCTGTGGTCTAATTCCAGCATTTGTTGGTAAATACTGAACAACCCACAACTCCACATTGATTACTGCTTAATTATAATACACAGAATCATGGAAATTTGCAGATATGATTTCCTGGTATATGATTAGACACACAGCATATTTAGCCACCCCCCAACACACACACACACACACACACACACACACACACACACACACACACACACACACACACTCACTCACTCACTCACTCACTCACTCACTCACTCACTCACTCACTCACTCACTCACACACACACACACACACACACACACACACACACACACACTCACTCACTCACTCACTCACTCACTCACTCACTCACACACACACACACACACACACACACACACACACACACACACACACACACACAGCATAGTTTTGACTACCTGGTTGCCAGAGCCCAGTTATATACAGCTCATAAACACTATCCACCATACCACTACACTTTGAATGCAGACACATATGTCAGTTGTCTACTTTTTAATGTTAGAGAATTCCATAACTTACCTTCCATAAATTTATTTTTATTTATTTATTTTATTTTACATTTGTTGACCGGGATCGTCCGACTGGATGCATGTCCATTTTTAGCAGAGGCCCAGGGAGAAAAGCTCCAGCATAAACAGATACAGTAAAAAACATTACAAACTCATTACAAAATAAAATCCCCAGGTAAATAGATAGTGTAGAAACAATATAGAGATATTTACAACGTATACATAGACAATCATGAATAGACAAGTTCACAGGTTAAAGGTTACGCCTGTTTACAACATGGGGAACAAATAGACAGTAACTAGATTACTAGTTTATTCAACATTTCTTAATTAGAGCTAGTCAGGCTTATTACAGTGGCATGGCCAGTTTAGTGCCAGGAGTTGTTTACGTTTGGTTTTAAACTGGTCTATGGAGGAGAGCATTGTGATGTCAGCTGGAAGTAGGTTCCAGACTCTACTTGTAGAGTTTGCAAATAGGGCATCACCAGCTGCATTGTTAGTTTTGATAGTTTGAATTAATAGTTTATTTGAGGATCGAAGCAATCTTGGATTGTTATGGGGGGGGGTGATTATGTTTCTAAGAGCTGGTGTATGATTTGGATTATAGAGAATTTTATTGGCCATAATCAGAAGGTTGTATTGGATTAGATTGGGTAGTTCAAGCCACCCAAGCTGTTTGAGGTTGATAGAGTGGTGTGTCCTAAAGGGCAGGCCAGTGGCAAATCTGGCAATGTGATTATAACAGGTTGACAGTCTGTTGAGTACAGTCTTGCTTAGATTGGAGAGAGGGGGGGAGCGTATAGCAGTGTAGAAAGTAGATGAGAGCGAGCTATAGCAATCTTGGCTGGAGGGGTTAGGAAGGCTTTAATTCTATACAGAGACCCACGGTTTTATTGATGGTCTTCATAGTTTGATTTACTTGTAGGTCAAATTTTAGGTTGTTGTCAATGATGACACCTAGCAGTTTTGTAGAGGGGTCAGGGGAGATTATTGTGCCATCTTTTGCATTTATAGTGAAGTTAAAAGCAGTAGACCTATGTGTTGGAGAGAATAGTAACATTTTAGTTTTTTTGGGGTTTAATAACAGTCTGCAATCGGAGAGCAGTTTTCCACAGTATTGAATGTGGACTGGGTATCAGACCTCAAGTCTGAGGGAGATGTAGCTGAGCAAACCAGGGTGGAGTCATCCGTGTATTGAATGCAGGTGACATTAGGGATAACAGTATGTAGGTCATTAATAAAGATGGAAAACAGTAGGGGCCCTTGTATGGAGCCTTGTGGTACTCCAAGGGTATTTGGTAACAGGTTGGAGAGCTTGTTCTGCCAGAGAACAGCTTGCTGCCTCCCACTGAGGTACGATGAAAACCACTGAAGGGCCTTATAGTCCAGGCCAAAAGTTTGCAGGGTGTCAATCAAAAGTTGGTGATCAACCATGTTGAATGCCTTGGATAGATCTAAGAAGAGAGCTGAGGATATGTAATTATTGTTACGGTTATTATTTATGGTATGGGTGAAGGCCAGTAGGGCTGAGGTTGTACTGTGGTGAGGTCGGAAGCCGTGTTGATTATCAGCCATAAGATGATTTTGGATTAGATGGTGCATAAATTGATTATGTATACATTTTTCCATTATCTTTTCAAATGGAGAAAGTATGGCAATTGGTCTATAATTGGAGAATTCAGTGGATGAACATCCTTTATGCAGTGGGATTACATAGGATGTCTTCCAAATGGTGGGGATTTTAGCCTCTGCTATGGTGCAATTAATTAGTATTGATATTGGATAGGCAATGGCATCAGCTGATATGTGTAGGTACTCGGTGGAGAGTTTGTCGGCGGAGACCGTAGTAGGTTTTAGTTTTTTGATCAGGGACCGAATCAGAGCCATGGACACTGGTGTAAGGCTAAACGAGAGTTGGTTTTTGGAGGTGATACTGTCAGGGCCAGAAGATCTATGAGATAACTGATTATCTAGGACATGAATTGTCTCAGTAAAGAAGCAGTTAAAACTGTTAGAGACTTCTTCAGGGGTTTTGTCAATGGTAGCAGCAGGGATAGGTGTAGATGTTTTACCAGGATGAAGTAATTTATTCAGGCCTGCTCAGAACTTTTGGGGATTATTCTGGTTAGCAGTTTGTAAATTACTATAGTATTGTTTTTTTGTCTTGCATTACGGATTGTTTTAGTTTCATTCCTAGCTTGCCTATATTTAACATGGTCATGGGGGTCTTTGGCGGAGCGCCATCGAGCCCATATTTTGTTTCTACTGGTAATTTTTTGCCTAGTCTCTTTGGAAAGCCAGGGTACCGTTTCTGATTTACTATGTTTTGAGCGGACAGGCGCATGCACATCTAGGATTTTATGGAATTTGTTGTTAAAATATAGAACTGCCTCATCTAAGGGGAGGTGTTTTAGCATAGCCCAGTTACAGGAGTTAAGTTCCTGTTGGAATTTGGTAGGGTCAAAGTCACTTTTGTTTCTGACTTTTCTGAGTAAGGGTTGTTGTTGGTTGATGGCTTTTTGTTTAATTATGTAAGTGAGAAGGTGCTCACTTAGGTCATCAGGGAGAGTGCCAGCAGTGTACAGTTGGGGGTTACTATTTACTAGTACCCATTCAATTATGCTTTCTTTTTGGTTGGGTTTACCTAGTCTGGTAGGGGTGGTTATGGTAAATTCCAACGCCCTGGATCAACTAATCCATAGTCCCACCAGGGGCTCCAATATCCTACACCTGGTCATTACCAACATGGGAAATCAATGCTCCATACCTATGGTCACCCCCTCGTTAGTCAGGTCTGACCATAAGCTAATCACCCTTAACATCCACATCCCCCCCCCCCCCCCGTAAAGAAACCACCATAAAAACTTCTCCAAAGCCAACTTCATGCTACTCAAGTCAGAAGTGACAAACTTCATGACACCCATGCAGACGGGAACTGAAAGTTTAACTGCTGAATCCTACACTAAGGCACTGTACGAGCACATCCACTCATGCATGAATCGTGCCATCCCAAATAGAACTAAAATGCTCTCATCCAAAAAAAGGAAGCCAATCTGGTGGTCCCCTGCCATAAACAAACGTTACAACAAAAGGAAGAAACTTTTGCAGAAAAGAGGAAAATCCCAGGATGCAAAAAACTCCCTTACTAGCCTCAGTAAGAAACTGAGATGCCTCATAAAATCCTCCAAAGCTAGTTACGAAAATAAAATTGCCAAAGATTCCAAAGACAACCACAAAGCATTCTATAACTATGTCAAGAATCTAAATGGCAATGCTCAGATCTGCTCTGAGCTAAAACAGAATGGCATTAAATATACTGATCTGAAGGATATTGCCAATATCCTGGCAGATCGATTCAGTGCCAACTTCACCCCCTCTCACCCCTAAATGGCCCATCTCAATACCGGAAGATTGCCAAATTCCAGTAATAACGGCCACACAGGTACAAAACGCACTCTCTAAAGCCAAGAATACAGCATCCATGGGACCAGATGACATCCCGGGCTGTGTACTACATGAACTACAACATGAACTGGCACCTCACCTAAGTGTCATGTTTAATCATAGCCTCACCTCAGGTTTCGTGCCCACTGAGTGGCGCAGAGCTACAGTTATCCCAATCCACAAGGGGATCCACCTTGGATCCCGGAAACTACCGTCCCATCAGTCTGACAAGCCTTATCTGCAAGGCCATGGAGCGTATTATCATGGAACTTATAAACAAAGACATTGGCAACCTTCAAACACTGGACCCCACCCAGTTTGGGTTTGTGAAGGGCCGATCTTGTCTCCTGAACCTGATTGACTTCTTTGAATCAGTCTCCAGAGCCATGGACAAGGGTAAGGTGGTCCACACAGCCTATCTAGACCTTGCCAAGGCCTTTGACACCATCCCCGACTCTGGAATCATAGATAAACTTACTAAGTTGGGCATTAATCCCTATGTCACCCAATGGGTTGCTAAATGGCTTACTGATAGAACCCACACTGTAAAAGTAGCCGACTCCAAATCCAGCTCAAGACAAGTGACAAGTGGAGTACCTCAGGGTTCAGTCCTGGGGCCGCTCTTGTTTGGCATCTACTTCTCTGAAGTACAGGTCAACACTAAGGGACTCTGGCTAACAAAGTTTGCAGATGACTGCAAACTGGGAGGCATTATTGAATCCCCAAATGATGTGGATACTCTACAAAAGGGCCTTACAGAAACAGATGCTTGGTGCCAGAGCCATGGGCTCAAGCTCAATGCCAAGAAATGTATTGTTATCCCTTTGGGAAAAAACATGTATCCATGAATTACCATATAGGTGGCAGTACACTAAACACAGAAAGTGTGATAAGAGACTTAGGGACACAGGTGGACAGTGGTCTCACCTTCGATAACCACATCGCCACAACAGTCAGGAAATCCTTCTATGTGGCACACCTCATCACGAAGGGCTTTTCATCCAGAAAAAGGAGGTCGTTGTCCCACTGTACTCATCCCTCATTAGACCCATTATAGAATACAACGCCCCATTTGGTATGTACCTCTCAAGACATCTGCAACAACTGGAAAGGCCTCAGAAATACCTCACTAATAGAATCACAGGCCTAAAGCAGATGCCCTACGCTGACCGCCTTAAAAAACTCCAGCTATACTCTGTCGCATATCATCTACTCAGAGGCAATCTCTGCTTAACATACAAGGCCATGTCAAACCCAGGGCTGTTGGACATGCTACACTTAATGAAATCCCAATCCCTCAGAGCTACATGCCCCAGGGATCTAAACCTTGTCATCACAATAAACAAAACATGCTGGAGGGATAGGTTCCTGACCCACAGACTCCTCAGACTCTGGAATAGATTGCCCATACATGTCAAGCAGAGTGCCTCTTTGGACCTCTTCAAGAGGAACCTTGACGATTGGATGGGAGAAAGGAAATTCACCCCAGGGATCACGTCAGTCGCCCTGGTAGTCAAGGGTCCAGGAAAGTAAATAATGTGGGAAGAAATAGCCAGGGAATTGTTATGGCTAGGCTTGTATAGGCCCTAGGGCTGATAGCCTAGTACCAACCTATGAACCTATGAACCTATGAACCTATGAAAGCATGTAGGTTGATGTGGGTAGAAGGGGATTCTGAGGAACAGGTTCTCCAATCTATGTTACAGTCTCCAAGTAGTAAGGTTTCTTTGGGATAGTGACATGATAGCCAGTGAAGAATATCATCAAGCGTGGCTACATTGTTACCTGGGGGGATATACATACAGATGATGTTGATGCATTTGTTTTTGTTGAATTGTAGTCTAGTGGCAAGTATTTCTGAGTTATTAATCTGAGGTGGTTGATTAACAACTATATTCAGATTCAGCCCAGATTTGTAGAGTATGGCTACTCTGCCCCCCTTCCTGGAAGCATGATCCAGCCTGTGTATATTATACCCTGGTGGTAACACTTCATTATCTGAGGTGTTAGGCTTTAACTAGGTCTCAGACAGAGAATCTCAGGGGAGTATACAGCCAGGAGTGCATGCAATTCATGTATCTCATTATTAATACTTCTAATATTCAGATGACAGGCCAGGAGAGAGTTATTTGGTCTACTGATTATAGTTTTAGGGCTTAGGTCACTGGTGGAGGGAGTGTATTTATCAGAGATGGATGGGCCTGGGTTAGGGTGGATGTCTCCAGTGAGTATGAGGCTCGGTCTGTACCTTGTTATGATAAGCCTCAGGAGCTTGTGTAAAATTTTGTAGTATTGTCTATATTGAGAGGTAATGTGCAAGGGGTTAGTATACTGAAAGAGGGACCATGATGGGCTATACCCTTTGTTATTAATATGGTTGAAGGTGGGAGTGATAGTATTGCCTTTAGGGTACTGATAGTCAGTAAACATATGGTTTTCATACAAGGTGAGTACATAAGTGGAGAACAGAAAGGGTAGTAAAATGTAGATTAACATAATGAGGGAGAAGTATTTTATTCTGAACTTTAGTTATGTATGACACGACAGTGGTAGATCTGATACTCAAATTAGAGACAATGGTGGGTGGAGGGAAATATGTTTGGTGAGGCAATAGGATGGTGGGGACAGGGTGGAGAGTATGAGGTAGAAGTTAATAGGTTGGGTTAGCAGGGGTGTGGTTAAGTACCTATAAATAGAGATAGTGGGGGCGGGTGGAAATTGGGGGCAGGGAGGGGAGTGGAGTGAGCCTGAGCGTAGTGACGGCAAGTGGAGCAGGGCTAACACTGACTCCAAGTTTCTGTTTAGTTCTTGGTAAGTATACAGGGTCTGACTTGCTTTGTAATCCAAATTAAACTGACGTTACAGCAGTAGGAGAAGCTATATCTTTAGAACTAAGTAATGGAATATAGTTAGGCTGTGTTATATGCTTATACAGGGTATTTATGAGCTACAGGTAGTGGGCACAAAGTTTGAGTTTCAGGGCTATTAGTGGGGGAGTGGAGTAAACTACAGTGATCAGGGATAAGTTCAGGACTAGAGACAGTGTTATGGGCAATGGTGTTTAAATAGCAAATATACTTTAGGTGGCTTTAGACCCAGGGCAGTGTTTGAGAACAGTAAAGGAAATTAACCTTGGCCACTCAAAGGAGGTACTTCAGGTAGATAGTGGATACTGGTTTCCAGGGTAGCTTCTTTCAGGAAGGAAACCCTTATTTTTAGATATTTTGAGGGGGTATTCCTTTTAGGATAATCAACGCTGCCGACTGGGTCTGGAGGCACCGGACATTTGAGACTTTTATTCAGTAATCTAGATCTAGCAATGAATAACTCACATGGAGGTTATTATTACATATTTCTCTTGCACGTGTCAAGAAATTAATACTAAAGCTGGTAGCCAATAACTAATTTTAAGCATAATGTATCAGAATTATGTCTCCTCAAAGATAACTGTAATACACAGAAAATAGTTTATGCTTTAAATCTGTCCATGTAAAGAAGGTATCAAACTCTAGCTATCTGTCTGGAAAATGTTTTTTGATTCTTTTAAACTTTTTCTGTTTTTTTTTTCTTTTGTTTTTTATTGCATTAGTGTTCTACATACAAACCTATCCACAGTACTCCAAATGGAGATATTTTAATGATTTGTTAATGGGGATCAACACCTATTCCTCAATGAAACTGATGGACTGGAGGGTATATCTCATGACACTATATTCAGAAATAGCATAGTCAGAGAGCAGGCTTCAAAACTGGGAGGGTTTTTCAAGGTCATATCCAATATCTTTCATGGCGTTAGACAAAGGAATCAAATCTTCATTTACTGCATTCAGGCAATTGTTAAAAAAGCAGAGTAGTTGATTGACCACCAGTACAAGCAATATAAGAAATTTTGTCAGACTATTGTTCTTTTACATTTTTCACTATTACTCCAACTTTGTGTCATCTGCATATTTAGCATATATAATATATATATGTGTGTGTGTGTGTGTGTGTGTGTGTGTGTGTGTGTGTGTGTGTGTGTGTATAAATATATATGTTTATACCTTTCCTGCACTTGAAAAAGATAAAGTAACAAAAAGAAAATAAAAGGAATAAGATAAGAAAAGGAAAATTAAAACTTGACATTTCTTACCTGTTGGTATGACTGGTTACCTAGCTGTTCACATGTGAAAGCTTGCTGATAGCAAAGTCTAGCAGTTACACTGGGTCCTGGTAGTACAGATACTGAAACCGTTTTCTTCATCAGAGAAAATGAATAATTAAATACTGGATCTAGAATGGGTGAGAAAGAAAAGCTTATTAATACATTATATTGCATCAATCAGATAAAAGTATGCTTTGAATCAGGAGTTGCAGCTGTTTCTTACTGCCTGTAGAAGACAAGGCACAACAAAGATCTGAAAGTAATGTTCAACAGTGAGAAGTAGTGTTCATTGTAAGAAGTAGTGTTCATTGTAAGAAGTAGTGTTCACTGTGAGAAGTAGTGTTCAACAGTGAGAAGTAGTGTTCACTGTGAGAACTAGTGTTCACTGTGAGAAGTATGCTCAACAGTGAAGCAGTGCTCAACAGTGAAGTAGTGTTCAACAGTGAAGTAGTGTTCACTGTGAGAAGTAGTGCTCAACAGTGAAGTAATGTTCAACAGTGAGAAGTGTTCACTGTGAGAAGTTGTGTTCAACAGTGAGAAGTAGTGTTCACTGTGAGAAGTAGTGCTCAACAGTGAGAAGTAGTGTTCACTGTGAGAAGTAGTGTTCACTGTGAGAAGTAGTGCTCAACAGTGAAGTAGTGCTCAAAAGTGAGAAGTGTTCACTGTGAGAAGTAGTGCTCAACAGTGAGAAGTAGTGTTCACTGTGGGAAGCAGTGCTCAACAGTGAAGCAATGCTCAACAGTGAAGTAGTGTTCAACAGTGAGAAGTAGTGTTCACTGTGAGAAGTAGTGCTCAACAGTGAGTAGTAGTGTTCACTGTGAGAAGTAGTGCTCACTGTGAGAAGTAGTGCTCAACAGTGAGTAGTAGTGTTCACTGAATCATGTAGGGGTAAAACAGAGAGAGATTTCTAAGCAGACTAAAGTTAGATCAGAAATTTGTAGGAATAGGAAAACTTGTTCATGTTAATTGAATTCATTTTTTTTTTATTTTAACAAACTGTCTCAGTATAATATACACACCACTAAAACAAGTAACCAGAGACATAACCATTGTCATGTACACATAATGGGGTCTACTTTATGTGCTCGAAAGCTGAAAAACCTGAATCCAAATAACGTGACACGTAAAGAGCGAACCGCGAATATGTCGAACGAATGAAACCGCAAAACTGGAAATATCGAATTTGCATAGTTGGCCCATCTGTGGTATAGCTCCGTAAGGTAAGTGTGCGATAGTTACGGACCTTAGGGTTAGGGAGGGGTTAAGGTAAGTGCATAGGTAGGTAGTGTATGTAAGGTTTTGTGTAGGTAATGTATGCAAGGTTTAGTGTAGGGTTTTGTTAAGTGTATGTGTGTAGAATATTTAGTTTGCTTGGGTATAGCTCCGTAGGGGAAGTGTGCTGTAGTTACGGACCTTAGGGTTAGGGAGGGGTTAAGGATAGTGCATAGATAGTTGTGTATGTGGGGTTTAGTGTAGGGTTAGCAGTAGGGTTTTGGTGCTTTAATTTAAGTTTAGAAGTAGGGTTTGGTTAGTGTATGTATGTGTTTTTTTATTATGTTTGGGTAGGTAGCGTGTTGCAGGTGGTGGGATGGCCGACTATGATGGTTCGAGGTTTTAAATTTCGCGCTTTAGTATGTTCGACATATTCGCGGTTCGCTCTTTATGTGTCACGCTATTTGGATTCGGGTTTTTCATGTTTCGAGCGTGTAAATTAGACCCCACATAATGCATGCAATGCCTGTAACATTTTATGATTGTTATTAACTGATCTCCTGCATTAGTAACTTTAGACCTCACCTATTCAAACTGATCACTGTCAAATAATAGTTCTATCCTGTAAGATTATTTGTTATAGTAACAGGGAATGCATACTTGAGTCTGAACCATATATACAACTCTATCACACCGTTCTTACTCGTTTTACACACACACTGCCCTCTGAGTCATTCCTCATACTTTTAACACTTTCACTTCTATCATAGTGTTAACAACTCCAGATATACTCTGTCACCCTTCTTCCCTTTTCTCTTCATGGTTTCTCGAACTGGAAGCATCACACCTTATAAAACAGAAAACACCTGCATCTCATAAATCTAGTATCCTAACTATGATCCCCAGCACTCAGATAGTCTTCTCTAATGCCATACCTCATTGCACTGCAGTCTTTCATCCTAGGGATGCTTATTACTCCTAAATAATTTATTTTGTCCCTTCACTCTAGGGCCAACCCCAGTATGTAGTTATTCATGGATTATACTGAAGCAATAATCCATGACTGTTTATGGGTTTATCAGGATTTACCCACAGCTGGTGTAATAATCCATGACTGTGCATGGGCATATCAGGATTCCCCCACAGTTGGTATAATAATCTATGACTGTGTATAGGTATATCAGGATTTACCCAGAATTGGTGTAATAATCCATGACTGTGCACGGGCATATCAGGGTTCCCCCACAGTTGGTGTAATAATCTATGACTCTGCATGGGTATATTAGGATTTACCCACAGTTGGTGTAATAATCCATGACTGTGCACGGGCATATCAGGATTCCCTCACAGTTGGTATAATAATCTATGACTGTGCATGGGAATATCAGGATGTACCCACTATTGGTGTGGTTGAATGTTTTAATAATAAATTCTAGCTTGTGTTTCCTACTGGCTATTTTATTTTATTTTCAGTGTGTTAGTTCAGTTTTGTTGTTTTTTTTTGTGAAACATATTTGTGTCATCTGCAAAGAGGCACACTCTTCTTTCTATAAGCTAAAATAAAACTCATGCAGTTTGTCACAATTCATAGTGTTTTTTGTACATGAACTGTTCAAGCATTATTAGAACAGCATGGATATATCTCATGTGTTTCATTATCTTCTGTCTCAAACAGCAACTGCTTTTCCCAGCATAAAAACAAACACATTTATAGGAAGTTAGATAAATCATAAATATGCTGCCATGGTCATAGGTTCATAGGGTCATAAGTTCATAGGTGTTTACTAAGCTAATGACACCAATATACCCTTTTAAATCTAGCCATGAATTCAAAATCTCTGACAAGTTCTGGTACTCTTAAGTGTAAGCAGGGGCTTGGGAGATGAACCATTTATAGGTTACCTGTGTCTATTAGAGACATAGGTGCCAAACCAGGGATGAATTTCCTGTTCCCTATCCAATTGTGCAAGTTACACTTAAATTGTGTTAGGGAGGAACTCTGCTTCAAATGGATGGGGAGCCTGTTCTAGAGAAATGGTAGTGTCTGGGTAATTGATGTATACCTTCTGTGAGACAAAAGAGGTAAAAGTACCACTTCTCTTAATGAATGGAGATGCTTTACAACATCCACACATCTCTAAGTTATACTTGTGGCTGAGCTTCAGTCTCCTCAGTACATCACTCATAGTCATATGTCTTCCAAATGAATACTAAGGAAAGTCACCCGCTACTGCACAAACCTTTTATCACTTGCTAAAAGTGCTAGTAACGTACTAAGAACTTTACTAATCCTCCATGTGACCTTGTCATGAACCTAGACTTAAAAGGCTGACCAACCCACGGATGCTTTTTTTACCAAGTAACTAGGACCAGTCCCATTCAGTCTAACTGTTCTTTTGTAATCACTATTATCATTTAGGGATATCCTTCATCTACAACTCTTATCCAGTAATGCACTGATATTGTTGCTGGTCGGGCATTGTAGCCCTGGGGACTTACCCCTTGTTGATAATAGACTACAGTACAACAGTATTTATTTTCACATTCATTCTGTATAACTTGTACCAGATCTTCACAAGACGACACTCTGATTATTTGTTCCCTGGTGTTCTGCCCCTCCTGCACTACCTTACGCATGTGTCCTAACCCTATCCTTATTTCTGCCCCTGTCCCTAACCCTACATATTATGCTACTAAAAACTCTTTCCTTAACAGTACCACTAAACAAGACAAAAAACACAGAACAGTCACAACACCATTCAGGCACAACACTAAATCTATCCACTTACGTAAACCTAGCCCATGAACACCAGCATGTACACACTACTTGCTATAATGCAGGCTTGCATGTTTTCAAAACCACCATCTTTTCAGTCGACCATTCCTTGCCCTTACATATTCCTACATACCTATAATAATGCTTTATGGTTTCTCACATGTGTATTTTCTATCAAATGAATGACAACCACATATCTCTTGTTTCTTTTCAACTACCTTTCTCACTGAAGACATCAGGTTAATTGTGCTGCATCCTGACTGGAATCCCAGCTATTCATCTTCCATCTTACTTTCTATTACTCTGCATATTTGTTTAGTGATCATCATCTCCAAAACTTTCATGCAGTGTGACAGGAGTTTGATACCTCTATACTGCCCACAGTTGGGAATGTCCCCTATATTTTCATACACTGTCATTACTTTGCTTATTTCCAGTCATCTGGGAATCACCTTTCTCACCATACTGCTAGGAGTACCCTCAGGAGCCATTTCTCCCCTGTCTCACCCAACATCTTGATCATATCTGCTTTGACCTCATCTGAGCCTGCTGCCTTCCCTGACCATTTTCCTTAGTGCTGTTCTTACCACTAGTAGGTTGGGCCCGTCACTTTTTTATCTTAGGCATGTCTCTGGCAGTTAAGCTTTTGAGGGGTTTTCTTCATCCAAAAGCTGCTGGAAGTACTCTTTTCATCATCCTTTGATGTCCTGTGCACTGGTGAGCAGGTTGTTGTTGGCATCCCTTATGAAGGGTGTCTGAGGACTATTTTCTTTATATTTCCATCTTTGACTTCTACTAAGTCACTTTCCAAAAGATGGAAGAGTGACTTAGTAGAAGGCGAATGAATTGTTCTTTGCTACTGCAACTGCTTTCTTAGACAGCCAGTATTCCTTATTAGCCTGGTTCAACGTTTCTATTTCCCGCTTTTTCCTGCACTCCTCCTTTCTTTTGACTGAACTTCTGCATTCCATCACCAGCTTTCCTTATGTGGCTTATTTCCATACTTGTCTTAGCTGCATGTCTGTTCTATAGTCCCACACATGCTGTTTTAAGGTGCTGCCATTCTTCTTCAACTCCATCTATTTATTCTTCCTGATTTGCTAGATCCCCGAGTATTTCAATGAACTCTTGAGCTCTCCCTCCAGTCAGCTTGCAGGTCTTCAGCATAGTCTCTGACGTGAGAGCCTTCTCTGACCACTGCTTGCAGCTGATCGCTCATGCTGTGAGCTAACTGTTTCACTAAAGATAACTTTGCATTTGCTGATTCTACCCCAGTGCTCTTTACTTACTAGGATGATGTCTACCTGAATTCCATGTTGGCTACTGTTGTATGTGATCTATGATGCTTATTCCCTGGTGCAATATGCAAAACAGAGTCTGTCTAAAACATTCCCTAGCATCTATGATGCAATTTTTTTTTACTAGAATTAAATTGACTAAAAAATGATCAACATCCTTACTCCTGTTTACCTCTACTTTTTGGATATTCTGCCATTCCTATGTTATTATTAGATTAACTTCTTGTCATTGCTACTAATGGACAGAGACAGCTCCTAAATGTTTTATACCATACATAGGTCCGCACAAATGATCTATGTTATGATCCCAGTTATTCTCATTAGAGATAATTTTATATATATATATATATATATATATATATATATATATATATATATATATATATATATATATATGGTTTACTATCACAATGCCGACGTGCACTTGCACGGCTATGAAGTATTCGTTCGAACAACAGATGTTCGAATACTTCATATTTCAGCAGGTGATGTGAGTGAATGTTACCATTGCGAATGGACTGTGCATTCGCAATTCTAACGTTCGCTCATGTGAGGGGATCGCAGTACAGTGCGGTTAGGGAAACACATCCCTTTCCTCAGTGTAGTGCGATCTCGGAGTTGGAATATTAAGTTGGGGGGTGTGGGGGTGCAGGGGGGCTTGCCCCCCTGCATAACTGTGTGTTTAGGCTGGTTAGGTAGGTAGTTACGGGATGGGTGGGAGTGCTGTGTATTGCCGAAAATGTCGCGAGCGACATTTTTGACAATACACAGCTGTTTTCGACTTTAGGAAAATTCGGAAATGTTCATTTCCAATGTATAAATTCGAAAATGCAGACACATTTTGTTCTGGTTTTCGAATTTATGATAGTAAACCAATATATATATATATATTATGGTTTCACTTCATAATCTGGAAATGCTGAAATACCGAATTTCCGCATTCCGAGACCATGAAGCCAAACCATTCACAATACCGAATCCCACAATCACGAATCACAGTCATGAACATACATACACCATAAACCACATAACACACGTACCATTCCACTCACAGCTCACAAACCAAAGAAACCTGCACTACATATAAGCAGGGGGACAAGCTGTCCTGCACCCTCCATGTGGTGGGCTGCACCCCCCACACCCCCCCTACTTATATATAGTAACTCCGAGATTGCACATAACATAAAAAAAAAAAAAAACTCCCACCACTGCATTCTCTACTCGCTTGCACACAAATACACATCACGCATACACAAACGTCAACAAATCCAACACTCACTCTCACGCACCTTCCTACCCTTACCCACACATACAACATGCAAAAACACACACAAATACTCACTCACCTGCAATTTCAGGCACCATAATACTACACGCAACGTATTGGAAATGCAAAAGTGCGAATTTGAGATATTCAAATTCGCTCTTATGCACTTTCGGCAATCTGAATTTTTGGCTTCATGATCTCGGAATGCTGAAAGTGAAACCATATAATTTACACACACAGATATATATATATATATATATATATATATATATATATATATATATATATATATATATATATACATGGATTCACTAGACAATCTCGACTTACTGAAATGTTGAATTTCAGTATGTTGCGACTGAATAGTGGAAAGTGCAGTTACGCGAAACAGCACTATGTCAAATGTGGAAATGTGGAATCCACTATCGTGGTGTTGCGTTTGTGACGTGTGATGCGGTTTGTGGATTTATCTGTGGTTTCAGGTAAGGGGTGTTTGTGTAAGGGTATTGGGTAGGGATTTTAGTGTGTGTGTGTGTGTGAGTGTGTGTAGTGGTGTTATTTGTGTGTGTGTGTTTAGTGCAACCTCAGAGTTAGAATATATAAGTAGGGGGGTGTGGGGGCACAGCCTCCCACATGGGGGGATTAGGGGGGTTTGCCCCCTTCTTATAGGTAGGGTAGGTGTGTTTGTGTGTTATGTTGTGTGTGTGTGTTGTTATGTTTGTTTTAGTGTAGTTAGGTAGGTGTATGTGTGTGCTTATGTGTTGGTTTGTGTGTGTGTGTGTGTGTGTGTGTGTGTGTGTGTGTGTGTGTGTGTGTGTGTGTGTGTGTGAATGGTCGAGATCGTGCTATTCGCGGTTTTGCATTTTCGGGTATGTGGGTTTTCCACTATTCATTCTCAAAATACTGACATTCGACATTTCAGTATTTCGAGACTGTCTAGTGAATCTATTTTATATACATATATATATATACATATATACATATATATATATATATATATATATATATATATATATATATATATATATATGAAGAACAAAAAACATGAACCAACCACAAACAGAAGAAACCGCTTGATAATATAAAGACCAAGTTGAATATGCAGTTCCTCCAGCATGGCTTGTAACATAAAGAAAAAAGCTAAATAATCTGTATTCAATGTTTAATTATAAAACTTAAATCCAATAATGACAAAAACAACAGGTAAAAGGATGAGTGCTTTCGGACAAAATCTTAATACCCTGTTCAGTCTCAGCCTCTCCACAGGATATGTGCCCATAGAATGGCGCACGGCAACAGTGGTCCCGCTACACAAGGGTGGGGCCACAACTGACCCTGGGAACTACCGACCAATAAGCCTGACCAGTCTGATCTGTAAGGCTATGGTGCGAATCATTATGGAACTCATAAATGGAGAGATTGGGAACCTCCAGTCGCTGGACCCCACACAGTTCGGCTTTGTCAAGGGCAGATCATGCCTCCTGAACTGGGTGGATTTCTTTGAGACAGTTACTCAGGCTATAGATAAGGGAAAGGAGGTACACACGGCTTACCTTGACCTTGCTAAAGCATTTGACACCATTCCTCATTCAGGTATTATTGATAAGCTCACCAGCCTGGGCACAAACCCTTACATCACAAGATGGATCACAAATTGACTCTCAGACAGATTCCCATAAAGTAAGAGTAGCGGGATCTATGTCAGAATCCAGACCAGTAATGAGTGGTGTGCCTCAGGGCTCTGTCCTGGGGCCCCTCCTGTTTGGCATATACTTCTCAGAAGTACAGGCAAGGACGGAAGGGCTGTGGCTGACTAAGTTTGCGGACGACTGCAAACTGGGTACTATAATAGAGTCTCCGGCCGACATGGAGATCCTCCAGAAGGGCCTAAATGAGACTGATACATGGTGTCAAAGCCATGGTCTCAAGCTAAATGCAAAAAAAATGTGTAGTAATCCTCTTTGGAAAAAACAGAGTACCCGCAAACTACAACATAGGAGGTAATCCCCTGAAATCTGAAGAAGAAATAAGGGATCTAGGGACCCAAGTAGATAGTCAGCTTTCCTTTGATAACCATGTCGCCAAAGTGGTTAGAAAATCCTTCTATGTGACCCATCTGATCACAAAAGGGTTCGCATCAAGATCTAAGGATGTAATGGTGCCCCTCTACTCTTCCCTCATCAGACCCATTATTGAGTACAATGCACCAATTGGAATGTACCTGGCTAGACATCTCCAGCAGCTAGAGAGACCACAGAGGTACCTAACCAAGAGGATTACTGGCCTCAAACAATTGCCCTATGCAGCACGATTGAAACAGCTATGACTGTTCTCTGTTGCATACCGCTTTCTCAGAGGTGATCTCTGTCTAACGTACAGAGCCATGTCCAACCCAGAATTGTTGAACATGCTCCATCTTAGCAAAACCAAATCTACCCGAGCTACACGCTCTAGGGATACAAACCTCAACACAACAATGAATAGAACATTCTGGAGGGATAGAGTCCCTTCGCAGAGACTTCCCTTACTGTGGAACAGGCTTCCGATCTACATAAGACAGAGCCCCTCACTATCACTCTTCAAGAGGAACCTTGATGAGTGGATGGGTAACAGAAAGTTCACATCGGGGATCACACCAACAGCACTACTAAATAGGGGCCAAGGGTACTAGCTGCTAGTACAAGGGTCTAGGGAACTACTAAAGGGGTGGTGAATACCGCACAATGTGGCTGGGCTAATATATGCCTTCGGGCAGACAGCCCAGTACCAACCTATGAACCTATAAAATAAAAATATCCTTCTTCAGATCTAAATTTTATTTTGTCTGAAAGCGGTAATCCTAATAAATAAAGAAAACATCTAAGCTATACTTGACAATATTCCTGACTGTATCTAAAGAGAAAGTACTGTACTCTAGTTAACTTACTTACAGAGCAACAAGGTAGATGTGGTGAGTGGATGTTTTTGTCAGGTCAAAGATAAAATACAAAATGCTCAGTCTCTCTCTGAGAGTTCTTAAATTAATATTCCAAATATCACTACTGGGATACTTGCGCAATGGTATAATTTCCTGTAATCTGACTTCAGTTCCCAGGCTCAAAAACTACAACATTTAGCATCTACCTGTGGAAATACATAAACAAGGGCCCTTCTTAGATCTAAGGCAGATCCTGGAAGTCATAAAACACTTTCACATCTCAAACCTAGTAATTATTTCTCTTTCAAGATAACACAGGGAACTCCCTAGTATAGACATCTTGTCTCTGGCTGTCATAAAGTAAATTAAAATTTTCATCTCTTTTCTGAAACTAGCCTCCTGTGTCCCAGTTTGCATTGTTAAAATATATACATCTAAATAGTTACAATAGTGTATATACATTTCTGTTCTAATCCAGCAGAGTACACTGTGGTCACACCTCTAAGTTCAGTACTTTGTGAAATATCTCTTCAGCACACGTCTGTACAAACCATCTTATATGACAGAAAGTTCTAACAAATTTGAAAAACAAGCATATTCACAAATGACATATAATTATTTACAAAATTTCAGATAGCTGGGCTGGCAGTAGAGACTTTTGTGACATTCCCCTCCACCTCCCAAAGACTCAAGATAGTTTTTCAAGTGACCCTTGAGAAACACTGCTTGAGAGGGTTGAGCCTATCTGGGAATACATTACCCCATTCCCTGTCTTGAGAGCCAATCTGCATTGGCATTGCTAACCCCACTGCGGTGCTGCACTGTCATATCATATGTCTGCAATCCTAGGCTCCACCTTAGTAACTTGGCATTTTGATGGCTGACTCGATGTAGCCATGTTAAGGGATTGTGATCTGTAACTACAGTGAATTTCCTTCCATACCGATAAGGCTGAAAGTTCTGCAGTGCCCACACTATGGCCAGACATTCGTTTTCTACAGCTGCATAGCATTCTTCCCTTTGTTGTAACCTATGGCTGAGATATATCACTGGGTGCTCTTCTCCCTCTGAGTTCACCTGGCTGAGTACAGCCCCCACCCCATGGTTTGGAGTAAACATCTGCACAACAAATTATTTGCTGCAATATTGACTGGCTAACACAGGGGGTTCTTCCAAAGCTCCTCTAAGCTTCTGGAATGCCTGCTCACATGCTGGGATCCACACTACTTTATCTGGCCTATTTTTCCTTGTCAGGTCTGTGAGGGGAGCAGCTAATGTACTATAATTGGAGACAAACTTTCTGTAGTACCCTGCTGTCCCTAAGAATGCCCTCACCTACTTTTTGGTAAAAGGGACAGGTCATGCCTGAATGGCTTCCACTTTGGCAGGTTCTGGCCTGATCTTACCATGCCCCACTCTATGTCCCAGGTAGGAGACCTCTGCCATACCCACCTAACACTTACTAGGCTTAATGGTCAACCCTGCCCTTTGTAGTCTGCTCAGCACCTCCTTGACATGCTGAAGGTGCTTTTGCCAGGAATGGCTGTAGATGGCAATATCATCCAGGTAAGCAAGGGCAAACCCTCCTGCTCCTGCTAGGATATGATCTACTAGTGTATGGAAAGTCACTGTGGCATTTTTCATCCCAAGGGCATCTTCGTGAAGTCATACAAGCTGAAAGGAGTCACAAAGGCTGACCTCTCTCTAGCGCTGGGAGTCAAGGGCACCTGCCAGTAACCCTTGGTAAGATCAGAAGTGGTGAGATACTTAGCCCCACCCAGCTGCTCTAGGGCTTCATCTGTCCTAGGCATGGGGTAAACACACTGGACTCTGTGTGACTATTTAATTTCCTGTAGTCTACATAGAACCTGGTACTGCCATCCTTCTTTGCTACCAGCACCACTGGAGAGGCCCAGGGACTGCTGGACTCCTGGATTATTACTAGTTCTAATATGTCCTGTATTGCCTCCCTCATAGTCTGGCTTTCTCAGGCACCATATAAGGGGCCTGCTTAATGGGCCTTTGGGGTCCTGTGTCCAAATGGTGCAGCACCAGGTGGGTGCAACCTGGTTTCCCAGTGAACATGTCCCCAAATCCTGTAACACTGCATGGATTTCTTGAATCTGGGTAGGGGATAGCTGCTGGGATATTGCTACCCCTTCCACTGAGATGTCAGCTCGAGCCTCACTGAGGAGATCAGTCACCAGATCCCCCTCAGACTCCTCCTTCCATCCACTACAAATACTCAGCACAAGGGCCTCCCTATCATGGTAAGGTTTCATCATGTTAACATGGTACACTATATGCCCCTGCCTCCTGCCTAGCAGTTCTACCATGTAGTTAACATCACTGACCTTCCTTACCACTTTGAATGGTCCCTCCCAAGCTGCCTGCAGCTTGCTGTGCCTGACATGAATGAGAAATGAGAACCATAACCTGCTGCCCTAAAATATACTTTCTAGCTCGAGCATTCCTGTCATACCAGACTTTTTCTGCTGTTGGGCTTCTGCCAGGTACTCCTACCGTGAGTTCCCTGAGCCTTGTCATGAGGTTTAGCACATATGTCAGACTCCTTGTGGAATTCACACTCACCCACGCACTCATCATGGACCAAATCTAGAGGTCCTCTCATCCTATGCCCATACAGCAACTCAAAGGGTGAAAAACCTGTAGATTCCTTGGGCACCTCCCTGTAAGCAAACATATGGGGCAAATATTTGTCCCACTCCTTCTTAAACTGGTCTGCAAATGTCTGTAGCATGGTCTTTAGTGTAGAGTTTAACCTCTCAACTACAGCATTAGTCTGGGATGGTAGGGGTTGTCTTTGGGTGCTTTGCCCCATAGTCCTACCACACACAAGCCAGCAGGTCTGACTTGAAATTAGCACCTCTATCAGTCAGTATTTCTTTTCGGAAACCTACCCTGCTGAAAATCTCTAACAAAGGATTTGCCACCTTTTCTGCCTCAATGGAGGACACAGCCACTGCCTCAGGTTATCTGGTAGCATAATATGTTACCACTAGGATATACTTTTTCCCTGTGGAACTTGGGATACTCAGAGGCCCCACAATATCCATAGCTACCCTCTGAAATGGCCCCTCAATCATCTGCAAAGGCATCAAAGGAGCTTTCACCTTGTCTCCTGCCTTGCCTAACTTTTGGCACTGCTCACTCCTGCAGTACTCGGTTACGTCTCTGGAAATCCCAGGCCAATAAATGTTCTGCATAATACGTTTCTCAGTATGCTTTATGCCCATATGACCTGCAAAGGGAATATCATGGACTATGGCTAGAAGTGCCAGATGGTAGGCTTTGAGCACTACCAACTGCTGTATTCTCTCACCCTCTAGCCCTCCTTCAGGGGTCCACTCTCTATACAGTAACCCTTTGCCCCAGTACACAGATCCCCCTTTCCTTGAAAATCAAGTGCCTCACTAGCTACCTCCCTCTGGCCTTGTAATGTAAGGTTTGAGATCTGAGCCTGTCTCAACTCTCTCCCTTGGTAATCCTTACCAGCTCCCCTTCCACAGGAAGTCTGGTATACTGTGATATCGGTGCATCCCTGTCAGTCTGGGTACTGCTACTCACCTCTGTCCTTGCAGTCACTGTCCAAGGGAACATCAGTTACCACAAGCAGTTGTGGCTCTACAGGGTAGATCCCTCCCTGAAGTAATCACCGCACCAGTCCTGGCTTCAAGTTTGTGGTCTGTCTGGGTCCCCCCAGGCTACCAGACCCACATGCTTGTCTCCAAGCCTGACAGCATGGAAGTGCATGCACACAAGATACTGTACTATCAAAATTATTCCCTATCAGGACATCTGCAGGGATATCCTCAAACACACCTACTTGCTTGCTTCCTTTTCTACCCTCCCAGTCAAGGTGAACCCTATCCAAAGATATTTGGAATGCAGTCCCTACTAAAGCTCTGACTGGAGTAGACTGCCCAAGCAAGTTGGGCTCCTCTTTAACCATTGCAGGATTCACAATGGTTAGGTCAGAGGCTGTGACTCTCTTAGGAGTAGCCTCTTTTCCATCTACTAAGATAGGATACAACCTCTTGTGGTAGTTGGGCTCCCTTGTTGTCTCCAGAGAACTTACTGCTGGCATTCTGTCATTTTCACTTACTGGATTCTCCCACCTTTTGTTCCCCTCCTTGCCTCCATGGACAGCTATATGCTACGCGGTCCCACTGGTTGCATTTAAAACATTTAACCCTTGGTCCTGGACATGTACCTGGACTAGTGGCTTCCCCTGCTATTGGTGGACTCTGTTGGGGTGGTTTAGACTGCCTACCATGGGTTCCCTTAGACCCATGAGCAGCACTGGGTATCACTTTCCTGTGCAGTGATGTCCTGCTTGCTAGGTATAGGTCTCCCTTTTTCCCCAACTCATCTGATGTGTTGCATTCTCTATCCACTAACGAGATTCTCATGTCCTCAGACAAAGTGCTAAGGGCTTGTTCCCTCACCAAAAGGTCTACCAACACTTCAAAAGTGGTGACCTGAAACCCACTCACCCATCTAGGAAAATAAGTGCTTAACTCAGCAATATATTCACACACACACTCATCTGCCTTGCGTCTATGCTCACAAAACATTTTCCTATAAGCTTTAGGTGTTAACTTAAAACACTCTAACAAACAATTTTAACAGTATTATTATTTAAGCAATCAGTATCAGACAATTTAGAAATAGCAGTTACAGCTTTATCATGGAGTAATGGGGTCAGGAGCTGTACCCAGAGCCCTTGGTCAACATTATACTGTTTACATACCATTTCAAACATATGAATAAAACTGTTAAAAGTATCACCCTCTGTAAATTGTGGAAGAAATTTACTGACCTTTGTTGCTTCTGGGGTTCGGTTACTCTCTTCCCCATTACCCCCCCATTACCTCCATTACCCTGGCGAAGAGTCGGCATCTCCTTTTCATGTTGCCTCTGCCTCTCATTCTCCTCAGCTTCCAGATGTCTCAAGTCTCTCTGCTGCTTCAAATTCCATTAATTTCTCCTGCCACTGTCTCTTTGCTGATTCTATTTCCAAATGTTTGGCTTCCAGTTCAACTCTGTTTAACTCCAGATGGATTTTTTAGTCCTCTGAAGAAAGGTTGAACTGTCCATTTTCTGAGAGTTGTACATCTCCAAGGCCAGCCTGGTTGTCTTCCTGGATGCTGGTTTGCGATGCAGCTGTCACTAAGGCTGCAATAATTTCTGCTTTAGTCAGGTTGGCATGCCCCAGTCCTTTGGCTTGGCACATCTCAGCCACCTTGCTCCTTGTCAGCTTGCCATACTCCTTCACGGACATCCTTGCCTGCTATCCCTGACTAAGCTAAAAAAAAAAAACTACTGTGATATGAAACTCTGAATGTTCACTGTGTGGCTGATTGAGAGTACAAACACCTTCTTTAGTGACCACTGTTTACAGGCTACAGGAATTCAATATCCACACCACTGAATTCCAATATGTGGATATCCCACCACTGCCAACCAATATAATGTGATGTGGATATCCCACCACTTTCCACCAATATAATGTGACACCCCAGCACTGGCTCAGTAATAAAGGAGCCTCAATCCTCACCACTAGCAGCAGTGGGAGACGTAGACTGGGAGGATAAGCACACACACAGTATTTCCAGATGCAGCTCTCTGCATCAAGTGCAATTTCCCTTAAGAGCACACAGTGACCACAGTCAGTCTGAGGCTGGTTTCTCCCTCCTTCTTCAGATTCCCAATAAGACTCCCCACTGGCACAGATATAGAGTTGAGATCTCAGCTGAGTGGCCAAGCCAAGACCTCCAGCACCCTCTCTGTCCAGCCAGTGCTTTGTGTCCCTGCCCAAGTAGCTAACACTCACACTCCTTGAGGTTTGATTTATATACAAGCACATACACACACACCTGGGAAAGGCTGGCACAGGTTTGCTAGCTATGCCCCCTTTTGCCCAGATTATAAGGTAGTTATCACTGCCACCAACCACGTCCTTATCAACTACTTTAAGGCCCTTAACAAAGGGTGGCCAATATTACTGTGTAATGTTACTATTAATACAAATGGTAGTTTGACCAAGAGCAAGGCTATTAGGAGTGGCCCACAGTGTCACCAAATAAATAGGCAAGTACTTTCAGAACTTAAATATGTCTCACAAAGATCAGCCACAATGAAATGTTAAAATATATTTAATAATAAATAATAAATGAACAAGAAAATACTCAGTAAATAATCACAGTTACATCAGAGTTCAAAATCACAGGAAACATTTAAAACATTGCAGGACAGTCTCAAATAAATAAAGAAAACATATAAGCTATACTTCACTATATTCCTGAGTGTATCTAAAAGAAATTACTGTACCCTAGTTAACTTACATACAGAGCAACATGACAGATGTGGTGAGTGGATGTTTTTGTCAGGTCAAAAACAAAATACAAAATGCTCAATCTCTCTCTCAGAGTTCTTAAATTAATATCCCAAATATTACTGCTGGGATACTTGCAAAATGACATCATTTCTTGTAATCTGACTTCAGTTCCCAGGTTCAAAAACAACATTATCTACCTGTGAAAATACATAAACAAGAGCCCTTCTTAGATCTAAGGCAAATCCTGGAAGTTATAAAACAATAAAACACTTTCACATCTCAAGCCTATTAATTATTTCTCTTTCAGGATAACACATAGAACTCCCTAGTGTAGACATCTTGTCTCTGGCTGTCAAAGTAATTTACATTTTCAGCTCTTTTTCTGAAATTAACCTCCTGTGTTCCAGTTTCCATTGTTAAAATATATACATCTAAATAGTTACAATAGTGTATATACATTTATGTTCTAATCCAGCAGGGTACACTCTGGTCACACCTCTAAGTTCAATACTTTACAAAATATCTCTTCAGCACACGTCTGTACAAACCACCTTATATTACTTACAGTTCTAATACATTTGTAACACAAGCATATGAATCATGTTGATATTCACAAATGACATATGATTATTTACAAAATTCCAGATAGCTAGGTTGGCAGTATCTCCTTTCATGGCAGCAAGTTCAACAAAACCTTCAGAAAATGTGGGGTAACAAGCTATATTAATATATGGATAGTCATTCAAACTATGCTTTGGGAATACATTTCAGCTTGGACGATAGCCCTTATTTAGGTATTAAATAATTTAATTGTTGACACCATAACCACAGCCTGGAAATAAGTACCTCACATAAATTGTCAGTAGATGGTATGGGTATCGTAAGTTTCTGATCTTAACAAAACGTAGAGATAAAATAATGAAAAGGTGGATGAAAATTTACTTAAATATTGAATCAGATTCCAGGTGATAGCTTTTTATCCTCATTCTAGTCAGTATCAGAAAAACATGGAATAAAAATGTTAATAAAAGCCAGAGGCCTCTCTTAGCATTATGCCAAACTGTAATTGTAGACTTTATTTACAAAGGATGGGATAGTGTTTCATGTTGCTTACATTCAGTTTCTGGGCACACTGTATGTGTCTGGATTTTTCATCACCTTCCATTTTTGCAACTACAAGGTTTACAGTCAATTGTAGCTTAATGTTACACTTCATATACAAGGGATTTATATTGTTCACATTTATTGTTTAGCTCATAAGCAGAAACAGTATCTATCAGGTGGTAGGATTTTCCAAGACTTGACCAGTTGGTACTCAAATGCATATAGGTACTCAAATGCACATATTAATCCCCATATTTAATCTATGTACTTGTGAACTTCCTTTGTTCATCTATAACAGTTAAACTGGTTTAATGGCAGTCATTGATTTCAAAAGTTGTTTTATAGCTTGTATTGCCACATACTAATATTTGTGCACAAGGTATGTCAGATAGTTGCTCTTACTTACTCCCTTTCTACATTCTCCCTATCAAAATTTCCTCTTTCTCCATCCTAGTTGTTCTGATTAAAAGAGAATTACAAAAAAATGAATTAATAAACAAATAAAAAAATTAATTAATCTGGTGCAATCAGAAGTTATTGAGCCTCAGTATAGAAAACAGTCAAATAATATACCCGAGGTACTATGCAGGGGATACAGACTTGCAACATTAAGTAGGATGATCTAGAACTGAGCTTAAATAAACATCAAATTTAACAAACCCAGTAAAAGAATCGGGTGAAAATTCTGAATTTAAATGGAAAGCCTTGCATGTGCAACTGCTGCTGTAACAGACCAGCATCGGTTCCACAAAGAAATGTAATGAGTGTGAGTGGTAGTAAATACTTTGTTGATGGTGGAACATGTCATGGCATTTACATGCGTGTCCCCATGCATCCTAAATGACTATGCTGATTAGCTGGTCCTGGGCAGAGGTCTGCTAAAACTGACCACATGCACCACCACTACCACCCTGGTGTAGGTAAACAGAGCAATTTAACAGATGTAACTGAGTATTTGTTAAGGCACCACATACCCTGTGGTGTACATTACTAATGTTATGTATGTCTGAAATAATGTCAGACCAATCTTTTTCTCAATTAAGTCATGAAGGTCATAGATTCATGGGTTCATAGATTAGTACTAAGCTAACTGCCCTTGTAAATTGTACTTTGTGTGGGCTGGGGGGCTCATGGAATATTAAAATCTATTCCTTGTTGAATACCTCAGTTGTTTAACGGGTTGTAGTCTGGTGGAATACTTGAAGACAGAAAGCCATAACAACAGACCTCAGTCCAAGAGAGTGTTTTAGGAGGGCATCAGTCCGGAGACAGAATGCAGGAAGTCTGAAGAAAAAGACAAGGATGTTGCTAACCTTAGTAACTGTTATTTATGGTGAAAATGAGGTAGGTTTATATAATCTGACACACAATAACACCAATTGATTAAATGAATGTCACACAATTACAATGCGGCCAAGACTACTGCATAATGTGTTAGTGTTGTGTGAGGAGAAAAAAGGTGATGTTACAATATAGAGATGTAATGCCAGCAGGGGGCAGCACTGTGAGTGGAAAGAAATGCAATGTTATAGTACACAGTGAGACAGAGAGGGAAAGGTACTGACAGCAAAATGAAGAAAACAATTATGTTTCAGTCTAAACAGAATCATGATACGAGAGAGATTCAAAAAGAACAGACCTGATAGTGTAGCATATGAATAACAGCTTGGAGAGAAGCATCTTGAAGTATGCAGGCTACAAGCCTACATCTGATGAGAGCTGGAGAAAATGCAACTGATAACCTTGAGACATAAATACAAAAACAGTGTAGTGAAGCCTAATGTCTTTTACAAAAGCAGAAGTAGAAAAATGAGGTGAAAATCTTCACCAGAAAAGTGGTAGCTGGAAAGAGTATATTTCTAAAAGGGTAGGCATGAAAACAGATGGTAAGGAAGCCTAAAATGCATTTAAAAAAAGAAACGGGAATACTTGGAACAGGAAGGAAACAAATGAAATTGAATGGAAATTACATAGTTCCATTTCCACATAGGCTTGTAGGAAAGAAAAACAAATTAAACTAGGCAAGGATGCCTTCTGCAGAATTGTATGGTGAGATGACTTCTTGAACAAGATTATTATTTGTGCTTTGCACTGAACAACACATTGCAAGTGTTTAAGATATGCAGAAAGTGGGTACTTTTTCAAAATGCTGTGCAGCTCAGTTAATACAGAACATCACAGTTCATTTAAACTGACAATTCAATTACTTACTTGAGGAGAAAGTATGAAATGTTTAGCAAAATAGCAGTCCACACCCCATAAAGGTTCATATGGTCCAATAGCTCACCTGTTTCATGTTCATCAACAGTGTGGTTTCTGCAAACCTGTACTCCATAGTCTGGGATAGTAGACAGAGACACAATCACCTCATGTCCAGCATCTGCAGGAAAACAGTCATACTGGATTTCCCACTAAAAAGATAACACATATGAAATGAAATATGGAAAAAAATAACAGATTTAACAAACACATTTGCAGACAGACTTGTAGAATTGTTGAGCAATTTATAAAACACAAAACATTTAATTTGTTTACCTTACAAAGGAAATCAAATGTTGATTATATGTCTATGTAACACTTGTTGATAACTAAGTGTGTTTCTCTTCTATAATGCCAACAATGCTGTTTGCAATATACTTGTTGAAATGTGTTTAGAATTTCTGAAACAGTGAACAGGATTACAATATTACACAGATAAAAAATCAAGAGTGGAAAAGGAACGATTAAGGCAGATATACTGCATCTTAGAGTTAATTACAGTCAAAACTCTTACTTATTTGAAAAAAGGTAGTAAAACATTGTGTATGTAACGCAGACATCACTGCTGGCTGCAGTCTGTTATGGTGAAGGGTGATAAAACAGGTCTGAGGACACATCCTACTTCAATGCATTCGTCGTATTTTTCCTACTTTTTTTTGTTTGTTTGTTTACCAGGATACTGCAACTGGGAATAGCCTCTTTTCGGCAGTGACTCTGGGAAAACACCCTGTATATAAAAATATGGCAGCTGTGAATTAACAAGTACAAAATATGCATGTATTGTGGAATCGCCATGTGATCAAACAGAATGCATTATGTGAACATCAGTGCAATCTAGGTTAATGGTCAGAATACAACTACAAGGGACACAGATAAGGAGTAATTATACAGGTATAAGGTTCATATTCGTCTTACTTCCTCTACAGATAAATACAGGTATGTTACATGTATTTACAAGCATACCCCTAATCACAGAATTCATAATTGCTGCCATTTAGAGAGTTGTAGCATTAAAGAAAAGACATAGGCGCATCACCATAGAAAAACAGTCTGGATGGGGAAGAGAGCAATCTGTGAAGTGAGTAATTCTATATTGTTATAGACAGTGTGAGGAAAAGAAAGGAATAAAGTCCAGTGCAGAGAATAGTTGGCGATCTAAGGGCTATATAAAATACAAGCATGGAAATAACGAATTATTAAAGGGAAATAAGAAAACAGAGTAGACATATCAGAAACCAGGACTGTTGCTCTCTAGCCATGAGGCACTTAGGCAGTCAGCTGATTTTCAGTGTCGTGACCACATACAGTTTACTAAGAAAACATTCAGATGAAAAACATTTTTTTTTCCTAACAGCCGTGCTTCCAGCATTATTATATACTAGGTCCCTGAAATCCTTGTCCATAGTTTCCTTTTTCTCTGTTAGTTGACATTTTGTCCAAGCAGTCTTTTACTGTCTAATCTTCTTCTTCTTTCGGCATTCCCAGTTAGGGGTCCCCACAGCGGATCACCTGTTCGCTCATGATTTACAGTGGAGTTTTACGGTATTGAGTTGCCAGCCCGGCGCCCAACCTTCTACAGAAGGCACACACACGCAAACACTCAAGCCTAGGGCCAGTTTAGAGTGTCCAATCCACTACAGCAAATCATTTCTTGTTAATTATGTAAATCTACCATGTTGGAGCTCCTCCCTCTGGGTATCCTCTAGAAATTGGGTCTTCTCTTAACAGACTCTACTGATAACAATGCAGGCAAACAATAAATAAAATAAGTAAGCCATCTGACCATCTCTGAATTCCTTCTCCAGCTGATGACATAATAAAAACAAGAGAAGCTCTAAAATAGTTTTTGCTGGGAGAGTGACAAGCCCCCCCCCCCACACCACCACTGGGGGGACTGCACCCCCCACACTCCTGCCACAAATATATATATCTACAGATCTATATATATATATATATATATATATATATATATATATACATACATATACATGCACACTCACACATACACACCAACTCTGAAATGGCACAACAAGCAGAGAAAGGGCAGCAGACATACCTGCCATGCTTTACAAACACAAGCAGTTCCTATATTCATTCATTGTTTCAGTAGTTGCACAACAGTGCATTCTCCTATATCTGAATCCATTGTTTATGCAACCCACAAAAGAACATCAACCACGAGTATTGACCATTTCCTGTACACTCATATTAATGTTCCTACATTGGATCACCTTATGTGTTAGAATTTTATTCTATTGCATTTGAAAACACTGATGGTTTAAAATGCATTTGATTGAAAAAAAAAAAAAACATATTGATAAATTGCAATTATGAACAAAAATAATATAGTGAAAAGTAAAGACAATGATTGATGATGTGGTTTCTATTTGAGCATCTCCAGTGATTTTGTGTGCGTGAACTCTTCTCTTTTTTTTCTACAGTTGTGCAACTGCTGGATTTAAAATGCTTTCACACTGCATGATGTCTTCTAAATAATTGCAGTTTGACAAAAGAAAGTTTTCAGTCAATCGAGTTTGCAACTAATATGTTTCCATGTTTTGAGAGTCAGCAAAATACTACAGTGCCAGTACATGTGTGCACACACATGTATATGTATTTATGTATGCCTGTACATATATATATATATATATATATATATATATATATATATATATATATATATATACGTATTTATATAAAATATATTACAAGCACACACATATGATACACTCACACATATATGTATGGGTGGATTATTTTCTATTGATGGGTGCAACATCGATATCTGCTTGGTCAGCAGAAGCAGATGATCATTGTATACAAGAGATTGACAGTTCCTGTTGCTATGTGAACTTTTCCATGTGGAAATTGTTCATCTCAATATACTGTTCAGTCTTTTCAAACTATTAATAATATATGTTATCATGTGGTGGACAAATATGATTGTAATACTGAGGGTATTACTTAAGCCTTGAAATGTCCATGTCATCTTTTCTAGAAAGGGGAGAGGAAGAGAAAATTTAAGTTGAGACTGCAAGGACACATTAGATATAATAAACAAAATAAGATGGAAAGTCTGGTAGCACAGCATTTTAATAAGTGTCATAATTCAGACCCTATAGGTTTACTAGCCACTGTTCTTGAAAAAGTGTATCTTAAACACACTACAGATGTGGTGCTTAAAATAAGTTATTTAAGGAATCCATGTTTATACTGAAATTTACCACTTTGTTCCCCAATGGCCTGAACAATGAATGTGATTGGAAAGTACTTATTTAATCACGGTGTTTTCTGACAGGTTAATTAGATTATTGTTTAATTTCTATTATTGATTTGAAGTATAGATGGATTTTTTTTAATCAGTGATTTTACTCTTTGAAGGGTGCTCTAACCGAGGTGCCAGAGTTTGCACTTAAAGTTTTATTTTGGATTTTCACTGGCCTTGTGGTTTATTATTTGTTCTTTAATGTTGATGTTTTGCCCATTTGATTGAAAAAAAAAAAATAGATCCATATGTATACATAATCAAACACACACACACACACACACATATATATATATATATATATATATATATATATATACATATATATATATATATATATACATATATATATATATATACATATATATATATATATATATACATATATATATATATATATTACTGTTTGTGATCAGGACCATATGATCCACTTTACAATATGTTGAAGCTTTTGAATGGAGATCACGGTACAGTCGGGATAAGAGAATATACCCTTTTCCCTGTAGTGCAGTCTCAGAGTTGGTATACATAATATGCAGGGGGTGTGGGGCCACATCCTCCAACACATGAAGGCTTGTTCCCATGCAAAAACGTAGCTTTTTTGTTGTTTTTCGTAGTTCAACTTTCGGAAAGTTGATCATATAGTCTCGACCATATGAAGTTTGACTTTCTGTTGAGTCAGGTTTTCAGCTTCTGAATGAAATATATATATATATATATATTCTTAATGTCAAAATTCCAAAGTCCCGAAGCTCTGAATACCTACGCTCAGAACATCAAGATTGCAGAATTTCGAAAACTGTGAATGGAGATCGCTGTACAGTGTGGAATGGGAACATTGCCATTCTCTTCACTGCAGTGTGATCTCGGAGTTGGTATATTCAACTTTCAGGGGGTGTGGGAGGTGCAGGGTGGCTTGCCCCCTGCAAGAATGTGATTCCAGATGTTTTTGTGTTTTCGTTTTTTTTTCTTCAATTCCAGATTCCTCAATCTCGAAGTTCTGATCGTCGGTATTCAGAGCTTCGGGATTGTGGAATTTTGACATTAAGAAGTGGACCTATTTTATATATATATATATATATATATATATATATATATATATATATATATATATATATATATATATATATACATATATATATATATGTATATATATATATATATATATATATATACATATATATATATATATATATATATACATATATATACATATAGATATATATATATACATACATATATATATATATATATATATATATATATATATATATATATATATATATATATATATATACATATATATAGATATATATACATATATATAGATATATATACATATATACATATATACATATATATATATATATATATATATATATATATATATATACATATATACATATATATATATATAGATCTAGGACTGTTGAACGAAACTTCAACAGTTTGAATCTAACTTCACCAAACACACTTTAAAGAAAGTGCTTTACCGAAAAAGCACTTTCGTTAAAGTGCGTTAAAAAAAAAGAAAAAAAAAAACCAATAAAAAAGCATTTATGCAGGAGGGCAAGCCCCCACACCCTCCGCTACTTTAATATTCTCACTCCGAGATCGCACTGCAGTGAGGAAATGGAAAAAAAATTCCCTAATCTGCACCATAGTACGATCTGTGCAACAGTCACTCCCCCACAACTCCCTCTACCTGCAGGCATACTTCCGCAAAAGTGCTTCTTCGGTGAAAAGCATTTTCGCGGAAGTATGCCCGGCCATTTAGGATTCGGTGAAATGGCCATTCACGCATCAGTCATAGATCCATATATATATATATATATATATATATATATATATATATATATGTGTGTGTGTGTGTGTGTGTGTGTGTGTGCTTTTTTTTATAATATGGGTGTGTGTGTATATATACACATACACACACATATATGTGTGTGTGTGTTTCTGTGTATGTTACTTACGTTACCTTCCATGATATCTGGAAGTACGTCTGGGATGTTTTGCATTAACATTCCCATGCGATATAACATTACTATTTTACAGCACTTGGTTCTCTGGTTGGTTCCTAACAGCGGTACCGTCTGTGCTGAGTCTGTATGTTCTCACTTTGTCCACGTGACTTTTTGCAGGGTGTTCTTGATTCTTCCCACATCCTAAGGGCATGTAGATGAGTTGGTAATCCCCCAAACTGGCTGTAAGTAAGCATACGAGTGAGTGCTTTGTGTAATGTCTCCTGTGATGGTCTAGTGCCCACCAAGGTTTGGTTCTCTGCTTATGCCAAATGAGTACTGGGACAGGTGGTAGCTCACCTGGAACCCTGAATAGGGTAAAGTTGGTATGGGGAAAAAATAAATGAACAATATCCAAAAGCATGCTTTTCATAAGATAATATTGTGGTGTGGCTCCTTGATATGTTCTAAAAGGGTACTTTGCCCTGAGAAACTACAATGTGTTTTAACTATCTGTAGCACACACTTCACCATTTAAGTGTCATAACTTTTCCTTGTATTTGAAAATGCATACTAATGTATTATTTATTTATTTTTTACAGAATTTTTCATGTTGACCATTTTTAAGTGAAATACGGGGGTTAAAAATGAGGACTGTTAACTAGGAAATGTGTGACAGATTGGAACAGCCCCGTCTGTGACATGGTACTTGTAAGATGAAAGGGTTTACTTACACTATCATCATTTTGTGCCTTTGTCTCACTGCACAGCCTAAGACTGTAGTGGTTGTTAGTGCTGAGCTGTAGGAATTCAATCCTGATGCCTCTAAGCTGAAGTCTGCCTAAAAATACACAGAAAAAAAGACATTTAGTGTCATGCATTACTCAATTAGCAGTTCAAATCACATATTTCTATGTTCCCCATTCCCCACAGTTAACTGAGATACATCCATAGCCAGGCTTTCTGTTATTCTTAGAGAATCATAGGTTTTGCCTCATTATCATTTTACCTTGCATTAAAAAACATACATATCTCTCAAAATACTGCCCCCCTTCTCATATAAGAAATGTGTTTATGATGTTTTGCTATTGAACCTGTAACACTAAATGCAGTGTTTTACACAGAAACTCCTAGCAATAAATAAGTGTTAAACATGTTTGTTATACAGAGTACCTTAACCAATTAATTATAGACATAGTCTGGCCTCTATAATTGTTCTTAGACGTGCTGAGAAATGTACTGAGTATGGCTGCCTACAATCCAGCTCTTTGGGTACGTGTTAACACTGAAAATACACCTTCAAATCTAAGGGTGTATTACACTACAGCATTCTTATTACAGACTGCAATACTAGAATGAGCAGGTCAGATGAGTGTCAACTGAATACAGAATTTGAAATATGTATTTGAAAAACTATAAATGCTATCCCTTTATAAAGGGCAGGGGGTCTTAATACTTGCATGAAAATACAGCTTTAGCTCACATTTTATTACACTATTCCTTGCTTCATGTTTGCTTAATACTGCTTTACTTTTTCACATGTGTCTGACATGGATCAGTAATAGCTTTTTACATCTGGATGAGTAAACTGGGGTGGAAGTGACTTCTCTTGTTGATCTTGTATTGCTGCTTTGTGGTGCACCGAGTATCCATTTGAAGAATAAAAACACCATAGTAATTTTGATATGCACATTGTAATACAAAGTCTCCACCTAGTGGCTACCTTTGGTACAATCTTTTAAGGTGTGGACTGGTGAGAGTAATATCTGGTATTTTTCAGGTATTAATGAACTATTTAATCAATGGGACTGACTGAGGAAGATGTATATTAATACTCATTTTTTCTTTATTTACAAATAACTTTTTTACGTATTTTAACATGAAGAAAGTTTGTTCATCTTCATATGGGAATTTCTTCTGATTCTGTGAGATGATGAACAAGTTTACTTTATGATCTATAAGTGGGCTGGAACATAAAACAGAAAGTGACAGAAATGTCACTTCACAGAATTTTATGCTTAAACGAGTATACAAAGGCTGTTGCATCATTATGTGACATTCCATTTACATTTTATAATTAAATATCATTCATGGGATAATAGGATGTTACTAGGCTATTGACCCTGAGGCCCTTATAAGCCTAGCCAAGAGTTTAGTCCATGTTTAGACAAGTCAGCAACCAGACCCCCTGTCCAGCAGGGACACAGGTGGAATCCCAGGGGTGTATTTTCTGTTTCCCATCCAGTTATCCAGGTTGCGTTTAAAAATGGGTAAAGAGGTACTCTGCTTGATGGGGAGAGAGAGTCTAGTCCACAGATGGGGGAGTCTCTGGGACACAAACCTGACCCACCAACAAATCCTATTGATGTCCCAGACCAGGTTGAGTCCATTTGTGTGGGTTACTTGAGTGGAGCTTGACTTGTGGATACGCAGCAGTCCCATCAAGGCAGGGACAGAGATTGCCTTGTATGCCAGACAGAGGTCACCTCTGAGGAGTCTGTATGAAACTGAGTAGAGGGATAGGGCTTTTAGCCTATCTATGTATGGTAGATTTTTGAGGCCCTGGATTTTTCTGGTGAGGAACCTGTGTGGTCTCTGCAGCTGCTGCATGTGCTTTGCGAGGTACATGCCGAATGGGGTGTTGTACTCAATAATTGACCTTATAAGGGAAGAATACAGGGATGTTATGACCTCCTTGTCCCTGGATGAGATACCCTTAGTTACGAGGTGGGCCATGTAGAAAGCTTTCTGTACAACGGAAGCAACATGGTGGTTAAAAGTCAGGTTGCTATCAACCTGGGTGCCCAAATCCCTCACGACTGATTGCATGCTTAGGACGTTGTTATTAATGTGATCATTTGTGGGGAAGTCACTCTCCCCAAAGGGGATGATGATGCATTTTTTGGTATTCAGACTGAGGCCATGTTTCTGGCACCAGTCATTTGTTTGGATGAGACCCTCTGAGGATGTCTACATCACTATTCATGTATGTCTATACTTCCATCATGCTTCAGTTGCATCATTGTTCTAACTTCAAAAATCAAATAAGACAAGATTTCAGTGCATCTACCACTCTCCCAGTTAAGAGATAATAATGATGACAATGATAATAACAATAATAATAATAATAATAATAATAATAACAATAATAATAATAATAATAATAAATATAACAATAATAATAATAATAATAACAATAATAATAATAAATATAACAATAATAAATATAACAATAATAATAATAATAATAACAATAATAAATATAACAATAATAAATATAATAATAATAATAATAACAATAAATATAATAATAGTAATAATAATAATAATAAATATAATAATAATAATAATAATAATAATAATAAATATAATAATTCTCATTTTTCTCCTTTATGTTGCTGCTCCTTGGGTTCAGTTATCTAGTCATAGTATGTAGTTATTTTTACATTTAGTCTGCTGCAGTGATTACATATGGACTCCATGTCAGAAAGATCTGGGTCAAAGTCACATAGTTTCAAGAAAATATATCTACTAGTGCAGCAGACAAGAGTTAAGACTGTAAATTACAAAAGAGTTTAAATCTGTAATGCTGAGTTCAGTACTTGTGTGCTGCCTGCCCCAGAATAAGTCACCTAATCAGTTTTTGAGATGCACCTGGAGTAAGGTAATGTTTCCTTCACTAATTTAGCAAATCAGTAAATAAATAAATAAATGGGATCATTCCTCCTGTCCAGGAAGAATGTATTTGTTTATTAAGTTATTTAAAGTTTGCTAACTGGGCTAGAGGCATGGTATAAGATTCTCCTCATTGTCCCGGGCCATAAAACATAAAGACCAAACGTAAAACATACAGTGTAAACAGACAACTGCATTATAGATAAACAATACCACAACTGTTTTTGTGTGTTACATATTCACCTCAGCTACTAACAAAGACAGCAAATCTTAGGTAGACAAAAATGAAATTTACAGATGTATACAGAATAATCTTAAATCACAGATGAATAAGTATGACCGTATGTTGAGGTTATCATGGTTAACCGTTATTTTTATCAGACTTCTTAACCTTTTTCCTATTTCCAGTCTGGTTGACCATTCATTTAAAAAATACAAGTGAAGGTCCTAATAACGTTACCATACTTTGAATATAGCATGAACAGTGTAGGTCTACAATCTTATGTGCAGCTTCTCAATTATTTTCAAGTAATTTGATGGAGTAATACCATAGCAAATTTTGTACATCTTGTTCTCATGAAAAAGTAAGTAAATCAACATCAGTTTAACATTATATAAAAGTTAAGTACTGTGGCTATATGAAAATACATTGCTTCAGACTGTTCCAGTATGTTTGCAAGCTTGAAATCAATTTTTTGTCTATTTGTTTAAACATAGCATGTCTTTAATGGAGGAATGGTCTTATTTTAAAAGTATTCTAGCTGGCTGGTGCAACCTTAGAGTTGGTCATTTAATAGTTGTCATCTAACATACACAGAGAGCAGGAAGAATTTCTTGACCTTAATCTGTTTGGTAGTGGTACATAATATCCATTACTGAGCAGTTTGAAAGCTAAGGAGCACAAGGGTTGTTTTTCCTGGAGTGTGAAATCAGTTGCCATTCTAAATATACAGATAGCTGTGCTCTCAATTATTAGATAGTTCTATTTGACACTGGGATTTCCCTTCCCTTCAGACAGGTCTTCTTGCCTCTCTGCCATCCATTATCGCTTCCAAATTGGCTTTGCATCACCACATATTCTAGGGTTATCTTGATTATCCATCAGTAATATGTCATAGCGTGGCAATTCCTTCCTCCCTTTTCAGGCACTCCTCATCCTCAATACTTTATCTGAGATGGTTTGTACTGTTGTGATTGTGAGTTAATTTATCACATTTGCACTGTTTTAAAACAATTTACTGTTTAACTGCATTTCATTACTGTTAATTGTATTTTTTCATATTGTGAGTTCTGGTTTTGTCTGTAAGTGGATAATCTGTGCTTCTTTGTGAGTTTTACTGTGTTCTTAACCTTAAATTTAGTAACATAGTTCAGATACAGGTTTGCTGCATCCAGAGCTGCAGCTGCACTGTTTTTAACCCTTTGTGAGGTATTCCAGTTACAAGTTTTCTCTTACTATCACTTATGTGATCACCCAGTAATACTACTCTTAGGCCTTTCACCCTTTACCCTCTTAGCTCTCTCTGGCCTCTCTCCCTCAGTTTCTGACAAATATGGATGGACAGTTTCCTACACTTTCTCCTGCCAGTCTGGTTGATATGGGCATCCTGAGACAGTGTAGCAACTGCCTCATGTACATGGACAATCCTCTACTACTACCGCCTAGGAACACAATTTGTGAGAGATGCAATTACATTAAGAACCTACAGTCAATGCTCTGTCCCTCACAAGCCAGTATATCTGTTACTGAGAAGGCTGTCAACAAAAACACCACACCTCAAACACCACCCACACCTACACATCACACACCCACATATGCGAAGGTCCTCAACAAAAACATACCCAAACATAAGAGACCTCCGAGGCAAAAACACATGCAAACTCCACTGCCCACCTCACCACACACAGACTAAACACCTGCATCTCACAGCCACTAAGGCCTAAATGTAAACCCAACATATTAGTCATAGGAGACTCCATTGTGATACACACAGAGGTGCCCCTCACCAGGCTGGATAAGGAGAAAGTCACAGTTAGTTATTTGTCAGGTGCCAGAATCCACCATATCACCCATGCGCTCAAGTCTCTCAACAACAGGTACTGTTATGACTCTGTCATAGTCCATTTTGGTGTGAATGACTTGAAATGCACCTCCCTGGACTATATGAAGAGAGACATGATCGAGCTCACTGAATGTGTGTCCCAGGAAGGTATGTTCCTAGCCTTAAGCAGCATTCTACCGTCAGACGAATGATGCCTCAATACAAACAGAAAAAGAGTGACTTTAACAATTGGCTTTGTTTCTGGTGTCATTCCAAGGGGATCAAGTACCTGACAGCCTGGGAAGACATGGCTGACAAACCATGGTGCTTTGCCATCTATAGTAAAAGGAAAGAATTGCTGCCCAGGACCAAGAATAGCAGGTGCCTAATCGGAAGCAATCTTTCCTTAGCCTGCATCTGTCCCCCTTGAGCTTCAATTTCCTGTCAGAGACTCTTGCCTCCACCATAGTGTCTTCTTTAGGCAATGCCATAAGGTCAAAACTACCAACATGAAAATTTACTCAATATGCAAATTAAACATCATGCTGCTAAACGCCAGGAGTCTAAACATGAAACTGCACTCATTGCAAGCAATCTTAACCCTGGAAGATGCTGACATTTGTGCAGTCACAGAAACCTGGTTCAAAGCTGCAGAAAGCACCCCAGCCATACAAGGTTACTCATCCTATCATACATTCAGATCCCAAACCTTGGGCAGCAAAGCAAAAGGAGGTGGAGTTGCGATATATATAAAAGACACAAACACCTCCATGCTGGTCAGACAGTATGATGCATAGGGGACACTCCAGATGCAGTTAACCATTGACAGGAATACTATTCAAATCACAGCTAGTTACAGGCCCCCTAAATTTGACTCAAGATGCCTACTCCACCTATCTGGACCTCTTTGAATCTATCAAAATTCAACCTTTTACCCTGATCCTGGGTGACTTTGACTATCCAACCATAGATTGGAAGAAATACTCATGCCAAAACACAAATGTCCAGAGATTCCTTGATTTTGTCAATGCAAATGCCTTGGACCAGCTGGTCGACACCCTCACAAGAGGTGAAAATATCTTGGACTTGGTATTAACCAACATGAGTAACCACTGCAGCATCCCTATAGTGTTCATCCTCCCTGGTAAGATCCGACCACAAAGCAGTCACTTTCGAAGTCACCATCTCCCCCCCCCCCCCAGCTAGGGTCAAACAAAAAAAAACTCTCCAAAGCTGAATAAAACCTCCTGAGGGAAGCTATAAACAGCTTTACAGCCCCCTCCCCCTCCATAGGAACTGGCACATATGTCCAAACCTACACCAAAGTACTATATGAGCATTTATATAGTAGCTACATGGAATCAGGAATACCCGACAGGACAAAATCATCCTCCTCAAGGAAGAGTAAACCTGTCTGGTGGACATCTGCAATAAATAAACTCTATAAGAAAAGGAAAAAATTGCTGCCCAGGACCAAGAATAGAAGGCATCTAATTGGAAGCAATCTTTCCTTAGCCTGAACAAGCAAATAAGAGCCCTAGTAAAATCCTCCAAAGTAAACTTCAAGTCCAAACTGGCCACATCTACTAAAGACAATCACAAGGCTTTCTTCACATATGTCTGCAGTCTTAACTCATTAACTCCAAGTACTATCTCACAGCACCTTTGGGCTTACCTCCGAGTGCGCTGTGAGAAGCTAGGAATTGTATGCATTTACAGCCGAGTCCCTTCCACAAGTGCATCTAACTTTACAGCTGTAATGCATCTCCACTGTTAAAAAATAAGTTGAAAAAGTAAATGAACTTTTTCGTGTACCTTCTCAACTTACTTTTAATTGTGGAGTTGCATGATGTTCGTATTTAACGTTTTGAAGAAAAATGTCTGTATATGCAAGTAATCTTAGTTAGCAGATTCTGTACGCTTTGCAAGGAGTGAGTGGTGGCAGCCATTCCCATTATTCCATGTCACGCCGCCACTTGCATAACACCTCCATCCCCCAATCTAACTTTTCTTTGATCTGTCCAAATAAATAGCGGGTTCAGCAGTAGCAATCCCCTTTCATTTTTCTGATATTTTCAGACTTTATTGCTACTGGATCCTGCAATTTACTTGGACAGAACATCTACTTCCTTGTGTCTGCCGGTATTTTGACTCTGGAATAAAAGCGATCCTGCCACTATCTTACAAGACAGCAGCCCAGAAAAAAATCAACCAAAGTACAGCTGCAACGGACTCCTTTTACAGAGTAGAGGTGAGTTGTTCACTGGAAGTGCTGGCTCAGGAGAAATGTGCCTAAAAATGGTTTGCAATTTAGCTTTACAGTTTCTGCCGTATTTCGTTGTTTAAAGTATGTACGATCTTGTCCCTGCTTGGTTAATGGCTGTGTAAATTGTACTGAAGTGTGTGTGTGTGTGTGTGTGTGTGTGTGTGTGTGTGTGTGTGTGTGTGTGTGTGTGTGTGTTGTCATGGGTTGAATTAGCTGAAGCCCTCTCAACTGTACTTTTAAGCGGAATGCCCATATTTTTCATATCCTTTATGTGTTTTTGTGTGTGTGTGTGTGTGTGTGTGTGTGTGTGTGTGTGTGTGTGTGTGTGTGTGTGTGTGTGTGTGTGTGTGTGTGTGTGTGTGTGTGCGTCAGAAACAGAGAGTGAGGAATGGTAGCGATTCCTGGCAGCAGCATTCACCAAATGTGCAAATCCCATTTAGACAGTTACATTTAGGCAAGACGCTAAGGAAAATGTCTGTACAATCTTGTCCCTGCTTGCAACATTCCTCAAGCTATTTCTGTAGCTGTTTGGCAGTCACATATGAAATGTTTCATGTGGTATCTCATTCAAAGGATGCAGACACTATCAGTACAACTTCTCCACTCCCCCCCCATCCTACACTCAGAAGTCAGTGTTACTCTAAGGAACGATCTCAGTCCTTCTCTAGGACTAGAACCCACATCACTTGGGTTAACAGGCAGATGTATTATTAAATACATCTCACAGTGGCTAGTGTGCTACAGTTCATTTGGAAACCTTATCATCTTTCAAAGTTCATGAAAAGCAGAACCTTCAGCCCTCAGTCATTGAGAGTCAGGACTACTAGGTTCTGTTGCATGAACGATAACAGTCCTCGGCTAGGATTTTAGTACCTTGAACAGATGTCATTAACGGCAGGTGTAATCTAGTTCCTCAAATGTAAACAGCACTTGAGCCCAAGAGTTTCACAATTCTCTCCTGTTTTGAAGAAATTTTTGTCCCCCTTTCTCCCATAAATTCTGAGTGTTCAGACTTCAGATTGAAAGTACTGTTGGCGAAAATGTGCTGCTTTTGGAATGCACCTTGCAGCACTAGACTTTAGAACATCGTCTCTAATTTTAAAATAGAATGTAAGCATTTCCGATGGCATCATATAGTTGCATTAGGATTGCATGTAAGTGCAAATAACTCTTGGTAGTGAAATGTTTTACGGGTGTTTGGATTTATTTTTGTCAGCAGTTTCATTTTGTTAGTCATTATCTTGTTGTTTTCCCATCCATTGCTGATTGCAGCATTAGCAGCTTACCATTTTTTTTTCATTGTAACATAGGAAATGTATTCTTCAAGGGCAGAGGCAGTGAATTGGTAGATAAACATTGAAATATAAAGTTCTTTGCTAGCAGCAACCTCTTCAGTAGTTACAGATATCTGTGAAATTATTCAGATGACTTTTACCTATGCAGAGGTTGTGCACATTGAGTGATATTGGTGGACTGTAATAACAGAAGTCTGAGTGGCATTTTATGTTTGAAATGTTCTGAAATGGGCAGTTTTGTCATCACTGGGTCAGACATTTTGTTTCATTGCTTACTAGAAAAATGTTCAAAACTACAAATTTGAAACACACTCTAACAAGCGGTGCTATATTATACAAGCAATATAATTTAATACAATCATTCAGGTGAATCAAAGAGCATATGCATATATGCAAGGTCATGAGAGACAAGTATCATTGTTTTAGACCAAAGATGAGAAGCATAATCAGTGTGTCTGAGACTGTGAACCATCTTAACACTCTAAGTTTGAAAAGGGATTTGTAGAATAGATCCTGCAATATCATTAGTTACTTATAGTGTCACAACAAGGCTGGTAAAATTTTTAGATACCAGAACAGGGCTAGTAATATTTTTCGATATCAGACTACTTTAGTAAAATGTCTTCTATTCATTATGGTAAACTGCATCTAAAAAATTATTTCAGTTAGTGATTTAGAAGAGTCTGCTATTTATTCTTCTTTTTTTTCTGAGTTCTGGACTGAATGCAGTAAAAATGGGATTGTATGTACTGATTATAAGAAGGGATACATACAACTAATAATTCTTCAGTATTTCTGCTGTGTTAAAATGCAGGGTAAGTAAAATGTTTACTGATTGTGTCAGTGAAACAAGGTATTCTGGGGAAATGAGCTGACTGAGAAAACAAGATTTATAGAGAGAAAAAATAAGAAAGATACTATTAAATAAATAACATCCAAGTCAAATGAAAATTGTACTGTGCTTGGCTAGGCTGAGTTTGTTGCAATCACTGTCTAGGTTATTTTCTGTATTGTCCTTGTTTTGAATGAGTTCGGATCTGCTTTACAGTGTACATCAGCTTGAACTGAGCTGTATCTTATAGCACCACTGACATTGGTTTCATTTTCTTGTCTGGCAACTGGTTTGTGTGCCTGTACTATTGTGTTTAGCACATTCCTGTTTTTCTGCAGTCCTTCCGGTTAGGGGCTTCATGATCACTCCCAGTTTGCAGTCATCATCAGACTATGTCAGACACAGTCCTTTACTTATAACCTGTACTTTGGAGAAGTAGATGCCAAGTTGCAAGTATCAACCATCTTTGAATCATAGATTCATCGATTCATAGGATATACAAGGCAAACAGACCTAAAGCCCTGAGCAGCTTGCCAGTAACCAGTGGTAGTAACACCCTTTACCAGGATGGTATGCCTTGCAAGTAAGTGGCATTACTTGTACTCCAATTCTTGCATGGAATTCCTAACAGATGGTAATGAATAAGTCTTATATTACACCTGTATGTACCCAGAATATAATGAATGTCCACTTAACAGGTAATGTGCAGCAACTATCTACCTGCACATAAGGGGTTCGCTTCAGTGAATATCTCATTTTGGTGTTTGTACATACCAGGAAATGAGCTGCGGTAGTGGTGCTGCGCTAGCATTGTCACCTCACAGTAAGATGTTGTCATGTTTGATTCTCAGCTAGAGTGTCTTCTGTGTGGAGACATGCGTGAATGGGCGTACCTTCGTTGAAGGTTGTGCATCAGGGCCGGCAACTCAGCATGTAAAAATCCACTGCCAATCATTAGCGGACCTGAGTTCCATTGTAGCGACCCCTAACCAGGAACAGCCGAAAGACACAACAACAACATACCAGGAAATGTTACTGAAGGGTCGGTTTGGGTAAATCTTTCATTCCGTTGCTTGTGCATACATTTTATTGAAGGGTTTGATTCAGTGAATGCTTCATATGATGGTTGTAAAGATGTCTCATCTTCTTTTTGTGGCCGATTTAAAACTGTGTAGTTCATAAGTTCATAGATGGTTACTGGGTTATTGACCCGAAGGTCTTTATAAGCCTAGCCGTGTGTGCTCAATATAATACTAGAAAAAGCCAATGCAAAAGGATCTTGTCTAAACTTGAAATCTTAGTTAGCAACAACTGCCTATACCTAAATGGGTCATAGGTGAAATCCCTGGCAGGAATTTATAGTTTCTCATCAAGTCATCTAAGCTACGCTTAAACAGAGTCATAGAGGGGCTTTGTTTGATGTGAACTGGTAGCTTATTTCAGAGGAGTGGCAACCTCTGAGAGACATATTTGTCTCTCCAGCAGGTCCTATTTATGTCTAAGGCCAGGTTACGTTTCCTGGAGTGGGTGACCCTTGTCCCATTTGACTTGTGGATGTGCAGCATTTCCATTATGTTTGGATCCAAGATTGCTCTGTAGGCCAGGCACAAGTATCCTGTAAATAGTCTGTATGCTACTGAGTACATTGACAGTGACTTCAGTCTGTCAGTGTATGACATGTGCTGGAGACCCTGACTTTTCTTGGTTAGAAATCCAATGTAGATATCCACCTACCTTCTTACCATTATGTCATCAACTTCCAAGCTGCGTTCTGTCAGTGAACCTACATTGTGTTTAGCAATTAGTTCATGCTTGGCAGGTTGATTGGTTTACTTGCAGCTGTCACTTAGAAGAGCTATCTCAGGTAACCCAAGCTGAGCAACTAGCTTATGACCAAGGGGTGCTGGGCTTTTTTATGGTGAGCAGCCCTGGTGTAGGTGTTCAACACTTTTTAGAAACTCATGTGGCTTTTCATGCAAAATGTAGGTCTGATCTTGGCTTGTTCTCTGATTCTTGACACTGCTCACCTGGATATTTTGGACAATATTTCTGCCTTAGAGGGAATGGCTAGGTGAGATAACATGAATTAATACTTTTAAATGCATCAGCCTGATAAGTTTGACATTTTGCTTGTCTTATTGCATTTCTGCTTATACTCAGTAGTTGCCTGAGTGAGATAAAGGTTATTACTTGCTGACTACTACCAGCATGGAGCTACCATATATTTTGGATATTTTTCTTGGCTTTGTCAACCGTGTGGAATTTAAGTGGGAGGAAGGGCTCATATCCAAGTGATATAGTCTTTTACTGAATTACTCAAGTCTTGTCCTTACTGATGATAATGAGTCTGTGTTACATAAGAGGTGCACAAGGTAATATAATATAATATATAATATGCATTCATTATATTCATATATAATAATATATGAATATAATGAATGCATACTCAACAGGTTCTGTGTGCAATTAGCACCTGTCTCTGAGCACACTTAGCTTGGCAGTAATGAAATGCAGGTCATTAACACACTACCAGTAAGTGCAGTTACAATATATCACTGACTCATTATCAATTTTCAGACCAAACTCTTAGCATCTGTCACTGTTATTCACATAAGTAGAAGCAGTTATCACATTGATGAATGCACAAGTCGGCTTTGGGTTTTTCTCCACTTGGAGTCATTGCAAGCCCCCCCACACACACACACACACACACACACACACCAGTTTATTTCTTTCATTTTTTACAATTTCAAGAAATGTAACAAATGTATGAGGCAAAATCTGGACATATATTTTAAATATTGTTCTTTTTAACTTAGTTACTAGAATAACAGGATTTCTGCTAGAATGTATTTGATAAAGGATGTGAATAGATATGGTATTATTTACTGACTTGCGTCTTCTGTGATTTGCCAGAAAACTACATTAATTAATTAACTAGAAAATGTATAAACAACAGCTAGAACCCAAGTAGAGTAGTTTTGTTCAAACATGCTTGTTTCATATACACATCTCTTGTGTAGCAGTAAAAGCTGTCTCTACTTATATACTTGCATTCCAGTTCAGTCTTGGTCTTTTCACATGTTGTCTTGGTTTTGCTTTCCCCTCAGTCCCCCTCCCTTCTGGTGTAGTAAATGTATGTAGGTCAGGTCAAGAAACTTTACATTAGCTCCCTCCTTTCACTCCTTATGGCCATTGTCGAAAGGACACATGTAAATGGAAAAGGTAGAAGTAAGGCAGAGTGCTGGCATTGCATGCAATCGTGAGTCATTGCTGCTACCAGCAGTCTGAGTGGGTAGCCAGCACAGGTATGGGACACTTCAGACACCTAAGAGCTGAAGCCCCATGCCAGCCCTCGGCATATTACTGGAGTGGCGGTCCTTACCCTGCTTTTTTTCTTTACATGTTCCCTTTCTATGCCCCCTTGTCAGTCATTGTGTGTAATTTGGGGTTTTCAAGGGTAGTAGGTATATACCTCTGCAGCATCATCAACAGTGATGTACCTTATGAAAAGAATACTGCCCCTGTAGATATGAGTGAAGATTTGGATGGGCTAACCAGGTAATGCATACAAGACACACACACACACACACACACACACACACACACACACACACACACACACACACACACACACACACACACACACACACATATATATATAGTCTTCCAATACATCTCTCAAACATCAGTAGTAATCGGTTTGCATTTTCTTTCCTGTGCAGGTTCATCCACCTTCTGACATTGACATGGCTTCATGAGCAGGAGAACAAGTGAGAGTGTGGGTATGTGGCCATTCCTACATTCACTGGGCTGCCAGCCATGCCTCTGTACATGAAAACCACCACAACCTGACCTTCCCCACATCCAGTGTGAAGGTATACTGGATTGCAAGAAGAGGTATGCATTGGAGCGGAGTACTGCAGTTGATGGAAGAGAAGTGTTCCATCTACCCTCAGCCTGACATTCTTGTGCTGCATGTTGGAGGGAATGATGTCCTCAGTCACCCACTCGGAAAGCTACAGTTTCAAATCAGAGCAAATTTTGAACACCTGCAGTCATGGAGGCCACTGTCATTTTGTGTGGTCTGACATAATTCCTCGCCAGATATGGAAAACAGAAAACAGCCAATGGGCAGCACACAAGGCCAGACGATTACAGAATGGGTTCATGCATGGCTTGATGCACAGGGTCAGTGGATCTACAATCTGCCATGACAGCATCACCGCAGGAGATGTTCACCTCTTCGGAAGGGATGGTGCTCACCTAACTGAGGAGGGCATTGTGTTGTTCTTGACTGACCTCCACAATGGCATGAGGAGAGCTATGCATGATAAATTGGTAACATGCAGCTTGTGACAAGAATGGAAAACACCCATGACCAAGTAGGACCAGTACAGTAAGTAAAACTCTATTGGTATATTTATGCACACCGTTGTCACTACTTACAACACAGGAAAGGACGTGCTAGGGAACATGTACACATGCTGAGTAACACTTCATTTTCAGATTGTAAAAGCACTATCTGTATGCTGAGCACAGGTAAAAATAACTGCTTGCGTATGAATTGTGTTGTGTAAAATATGATATTTTTCAGAGTTTGGCAAATAACTATGGTAGGGAGCTGGTAAAGATGCTGAGAAAGAACAACTGTTTCAGGAGAGTGCTACCATGTACAATTGAATATGTCAGTAACAATCCTGCAATACTTTTTTTCTTCTGCTTTTATCAGTCATGTGTAGAGGTTAGATGACAGGAAGGGCTTAGTAATATATACGTTTATCCCTTAGGTCTACTGCTGAATGGACACATGTAAAGATAAAAGGCATAGGTAAGGCAGACTGCTGACACCGAAGGAGGTTGTGAGACTGTACTGGTATGAGCTGTCTGAGTGGGTAGCCAGCACAGGTATATGGCCAGATCAGATGGCCTTGCATGCCACTGAAGTCCCATAATTGTCCTGGGTTCATTAGTGGAGTGGTGGTCCTTACCTTGCTTTTTCTCTTTACATGTATCCATTCAGCAGTATGTTGGCTACACCAAGAATGTACATATTTACAATGATATGTGTCTATATGGTAAAACAATTGGGTCTGAATGCTGTACACATGTACAGATATCAGTTTGTTTAGTACTCAGGTTATGGAAATTATGATTTTTTTTCATATTTTGGTAAATAACTTTGCAAGGGAGCATGTAATTGTGCCAAGTCATACCTCATTTTGAAGACAGTGTTAGTCCTTACAACATGATAAAACAAATGGGTTTGAATGCTGTACACGTGTACAGATATCAGTTTTTTTAGGACTCAGGTTATGGAAATTATGATTTTTTTTCATATTTTGGTAAATAACTTTGCAAGGGAGCATCTGAACATGCTAAGTAATACCTCATTTTGAATACAGTATTGATAGTTCTAACATGGTAAAAAAACTGTGCCTGTATGTTGTATACATGTGCAGATATCAAAGTTTGTTTTGGACTTAGGTTATGGAAATTATGATTTTTTTTTCATATTTTGGTAAATAACTGCAATGGAGCATGTCAGTGTGCCAAGTAATACCTAATTTTGAAGACAGTGTTACTCCTTAAAACATGGTAAAAGAACTGTGTCTGTGCACTGTACACATGTACAGATATCACAGTTTGTTTAGTCTTGTAGGATTATGAAAATTATACATTTACAATACTTCTCAATATTATGCCCATTTCTTTGCAAGAGAGCATGGTGATCACACAAATGATGTATCACTTTGAAGCTGAAATTGAGACACACAACTTATACACTGATATGTAGCCTCTGTCTGTTACAGGTGATGAGATATTATGCTTTGTTTATTTATCAATTATGAGAAATATTATATTAATTATATTTCTGTGAATATCTCTGTAAAGGAGCATCACTCAGTAATTGTTAAGGTATCATTTTAAAGTTGACATTCATACAAACAAATTAAATACAAATTGTATGGGTCTACATGGTACATTGACCAAGATATTGTGCTTTGCTTTTCCAAATAGGTAAAAAATATGCACAATATCAGCATTCCTTGCCAGATATTTAATAATGACTTTTATATGTACTACCAACATTTACACTGCTGGAAAGGTCAGTGTCTGCTGAACAACTTTCACGTTTACATTTTTAGTCTATCTCTTATAGTTAAAGACTTATGAACATTTGTTTTCTGTATGGTATTACAAATGGATTTTCTGAAAATGAGCTCAGGCTGCACGGTTGTTCCTATGGTGGAATTAAGCAGGCAGTTTTTTCTCAGCTGCTCCGGAGTGAATGAGTTAAGGGAAGCACTCAATCTGCTCAGAACTGGTGGTCAATGACATCACATACACAAATTCTGTAGATATAGCCAACCTGCAGGTAGACATGATCAGTGAAAACTTCATCCCTCTGTCCCCCCATCAGTAAATCAGGACATCCCCAGCACCTGCCCCCCTCCCCTTATCTCAAGGGAGCAAGTCATCACTGACCTCTCAAAGGCAAAAAATACAGCCTCCTTAGGACCTGAAAATATCCCAGGTTGTGTCCTACATGAACTCAGGCAGGAAACTTGCAGCACCATTAGGCAACCTATTCAACCAAAGCCTTCAATAATATTCCCCTTGCTGGTATAATAGATAAAATCTCTCAACTAGGCATCAATCCATATGTTACCTGATGGGTAGCAAACTGGCTCACTGATAGAACCCACCTAGTCAAAATAGGGGAAGCCACCTCAAGCAGTCGACCATTAATGAGTAGTGCACCCCAGGGATTGGTCTTGGGGCCTTTGTTGTTTGAGATATACTTTTCTAAGGTGCAGGCCAAAACCAGTGGGTTATGGCAGACCAAGTTTGCAGATGACTGCAAGCTGGGCACTGTCATCAATTCCCCTAGTGATGTGGACATCCTCCAAGAGGCTCTCACCCAAACAAATGACTGGTGCCAGAAACATGGCCTCAAACTGAATGCCAAAAATGCATCATCATCTCCTTTGCAGTGAGTAACACCCCCACAAATTATCACATTAATAACAAGGTCTTAAGCACGCAATCAGTTGTGAGGGACTTGGGCACCCAGGCTGTTAGCAAACTAACTTCTGACCACCATATTGCCTCCATTGTATGGAAAGCTTTCTACACGGTCCACCTCATTAGTAATGGAATCTCATTCAAGGACAAGGTAGTCAGAACATCCTGTATTCTTCCCTTATAAGATCTATTACTAAGTACAATGCTCCTTTTGGCATGTACCTTGCAAAGCACATGCAGAAGTTGAAGAGACCACAAAGGTTCCTCACCAAAATAATCCAGAGCCTCAAACCTCTACCCTACACTGATAGACTAAAAGCCCTGTCCTTCTACTCAGTCTTTTACAGACTCCTCAGAGGTGACCTCTGTCTGGCATACAAAGCAATCTCAGACCCCGCCTTGATGGGACTGTTGCATATTTGCAAGTCAAGCTCCACTTGAGTAACTCTCACTTGCAACCTCAACCTGGTCTGTGACATTAATAGGACTTGTTGGCATGACAGACTTGTGCCTCAGAGACTCCCCCTTCTGTGGAATAGACTCTCCCTCCACAGAGTACCTCATTAACCCTTTTTAAGCGCAACCTGGATAACTGGATGGGCAACAGAAAATACACCCCTGGGATTCCACCTGTGTCCCTGCTGGACAGGGACATTGGGTGCTGACATGTTGGAACATGGACTAAATTCTTGACTAGGCTTGTAAGGGCCTCAGGGTCAATAGCCTAGTAACTTCCTATGATCCTATGATTATGAAAAACTTCTTAATTTTGCAGAGGTTATTCATTCTCTTTTGGATCAGGACACTATTCAGCCTGCTCCTCCCACCCAGGTGAGGAAAGGGTTTTACTCCAGGATGCTTTTGGTTCCCTGGAAGGATAGTACATGGAGACTGATTCTGGATCTTTCCCTGCTCAACACCTTTCTTGAGATCCCTTCTTTCTGAATGTTGTCCCTTCAGACATAATTTCCTCTTCTGCTTCCCCAGGCCTTTCTGGTGTCTCTGGATCTCAAAGATGCAAACCTACACATTTCCATTCATCCTGTTTTCAAGAAATTTTTACATTTCTCTGTCTTTTTTTTTGCATTTTAATTTCTCTGCTTTTCCCTTATGCCTGTTTACTGCCCCAGGGGTATTCACCAAATGCCTCACTCCTGTCATTGCTTTGAAAACGTCAAGGAATACAGATCTTTCCATATCTAAATGATCTGCTTATTCAAGTTCTTTTTCCCAGCAGCCTGCTACAGGATATCCAGTATACTGCTTGTCTTCTGCACAGTCTGGGGTTCATCAAAAGCCTCCAGGAGTCCGTTCTGATGCCTTCACAGGAACATATTTTCCTTGGAAGCAGGCTTCAGACCGATACCATGATGGCATCTTTTCCTGCCCCCAAGGCTCTTATCTCTGACAACTTTTTTCCAGTCTATTCTTCCTCTGTATTCTGTCATGAGCAGGGAATTTAAATAACAAAATAGGAACCACACTGTGGTGAAGGAGAGTACACGAAAAAGTATTATAAACAAAAAAAAAAAAAACACGGGCTCTGCAAACGCCATAAAAACTTTTAAAGCCAAACATTATAAAATCACAAAGCTTTCAGATCAAACAATCTTTCCTGACCAGGGAATTGATCAGGATTCTTGGATTTATGGCTTCCACCATTCCCATGCTCCCTCATCAGGCTCCATATGAGGAAACATCAGTGGTACCTCAAATCAGTGTGGCTTCAGCATTGCCATCCACTGGGGTTCCCTCAAGCTTCAGCTTAATTCATCAACTCTGTTTCAATCCAGGACTTCCTTTTCAAGCTCCATTTTCCATTCAGGAGCTTTTCATGGATGACAGCGGGTGGGACACCTCTTGTGGCCCCCTGAAGGTCCAAGGTCTCTGGCTTCCTCATCAGAAGTTGTATCATATCAGTATAAAACAGATGAGGGCTCTGCTTTTGGCTCTACAGGCTTTTCATTCCCTCTTTCATCCCTGAACCCTGAAAGTCTTCACCAATAATACCACAGTAATGTGGTATGTCAACACGCAGGGGCACAACCTCCTATCTTCTTTGCAGACTGGCTGTTTGGGTCTGGGATCTAGCTATCCAGTATCAAGTGACTTTTCAAACAGTTTACATTCCCTTGGAGCAGAGTCTAGTGCCAGACTCTTTGAACAGGTCCAGAACACAAGCCCATGAATGGATACTTTACAGCAATTTGTTCCTCAACAATGTCTGTCTGTGGGATATTCCTCAGGTAGATACATTTGTCTCCCCTCTGAACAGATAATTTCCTCTATTCTGTTCTAGAGTACCAAGTCTTCTGACTTGGACAGTGGATGCCATGCCTTTCCTTTGGAAGGGGATATTTCTATACACTTTCCCACCCCTTCATCTGCTGTCATGAGTTTTGCACAAGATCAGGCAGGACTCTCCCAAAATCTTGGTGACTTCCCTTTTAACACAGACAGCATAGTTACCCCTTCTCTCTCACTTGGCCATGGCAATTTCCACAAGTTACCTGGATCTTCTCACACAAGACAAGGGAACTCTTGTCCATCCTTACCTGTCCACTCTTCAACTGACACTGTGGGTAATAGGGTTTTGATCCCCTTTAGGAACCTCTTTTCTGAGGCCCAGGAAACCCACTTCTAGAAAATACTACATGTCAAAATGGAAGAGATTTTCTGTCTAATGCCTCTCTTGCCATCAGGATCCTGTATCTGTAGAGGCTTTCCTGTTTCTGTCTTATTTGTGTGATCTGCTCCATGCTGGGTTGGCATATTCTTTAGTTAAACTCACCTCTTAACAATTTCTGCTTGTCTGAGTTGAACTGTTCCTCTGGCCTCTAGGTTTGAGGTTAAGCAATTCCTTAAAGGTGTCATTCATATCAGATCTCCCAGGAAGCCTATTCTGACTTCTTGGGATCTCAATTCTGTACTTGAAAAACTGACCCGGGCTTCTTTTGAATCTTCCTTACAACAGTGCACTTGGAAGACTGTTCTTCTTTTGGCTCTTACTTCAGCCCAGAGAGTGTCTGAACGTCAGGCACTAATGACTATTCGTCCTTTCTTAGTTTTTCATAGAGGCAGGGTATCTCTTCATACTAACCCTCCTTTTATGCCCAAGGGGGGGATCAATAAGTTGTCCCTTAATCAGTCTATTAATTTTCCTTCCTTTTTTCTTTCTCTGCAGTCTGTCAGTGAGAAGGTTCTTCACCCTGGATGTGCATAGACAGCTCAGATATTATCTAGATAAATCTAACGTGATATGCAAATCTGAGCAACTTTTTGTTTCTTTTTATCCCAAGACGATGGGTTTGGCTGTTTCTAAGCAATCTCCTCCTGGATTTTAAGGCCATTTCCTTCTGCTCTTTTCATGGCAAATGTCTCTCCTCATCCATAAAGGCACATCCTACAATTCAGTTACCTCCACTGGTGACTTTTTCAAGAGTCTGGATACCAGTTCTATCCTTGAGGCTGCTACTTGATTCTCTGTTCATACTTTCACTAAACATTATAGTTGGACGTTATTCCCAGGGCCAGTGTATGTTTTACCAGGGCTATTCTCTATGGGTTTCTGGAGGGTTCCTCTGCATCTTCCTCCTCTCATGCTTCCTCTTGAACTCTTGTACTCTCACTTAGGCGAAGACTACTGCAGTGATATAGAAGGACACAGTACAGTTGTGTAAAATCTTACCATAACAATAGATGCCCTTCTCTTCAGTGTTGCCACATAAGCTCTCTCCCTTCTTCCCCTTCTGTCCTGGCAGTTGCCCTGTATTCTGTTTTCCTCCTGGCCAAATGACCCTTTCTCCCTTCTTCCATTTTCCTTCTGGATGCACATGTTCATCTTTGTCCATGAGGGCATTCTGTTCATACTGGGGATTTTTCAGTTTTGAGTTTTTGCATCTGTACATCACCTTGATGCCCTACTTCTTGTCTGGGGAGTACACATGTGACATATGCCGCCTTTAAGAGCTGAAGACTTTGGTATACTGGTCGGACATTGGGCTATCCTTGGCAGGAGACCCTTTGGTGAAGAATGCTGCAAGAGAGAAGGGCATCTAATGTTATGTTAAGATTTTTACACAACTGTACTTTCTTCCAGAAGAAGGTAACTCGTACAGGGAACTAACACACTTGTTGATACTGCTGTACCACATCCAAGAACCAGTGACACCTTTTCCAAAAAATCTGTTTAATTCCACAGCGAATTGAATATAAAAAACACATTCAAGAACTTCACCAATTAATCTCTCTTAGCACCTCGGCCGTGTCAGCCTTTACAGAGTAAAATGAATGCTCACAATATTCCCTCTTATATTATACTTCGCTGCAATTAATCAATTATCTAATTAAAATGTTTAAAGTAACATCTGCACTATACATGGCTAAAACAACTGAAATCAAATAATACTCTGCCAATGACATTCCTTATTCAGCCCGTTCGGCTGCAAAGTGTTACATTTCATTATTAAAATTGAAACATTTTAATTAGATAATTGATTAATTGTAGCGAAGTATAATATAAGAGGGAATATTGTGAGCATTCATTTTACTCTGTAAAGGCTGACACGGCCGAGGCGCTAAGAGAGATTAATTGGTGAAGTTTTTGAATTTGTTTTTTATATTCAATTCGCTGTGGAATTAAACAGATTTTTTGGAAAAGGTGTCGCTGGTTTTTGGATGTGGCACAGCAGTTCTTGTTTCAAAGTGGTTTTAATACACTTGTTGATACCTTCAACAGGAATGCAGTTGTAGAAGTACAAAGTAACATTTCTTCATACAAAAAAACCTAGATAAATGTTAACTGTAACAGGTACAGGAGCATAAAACTGGTCTGTTGAACAGGCTTCTACAGTAAGAGATCATAACACAATACCTCTAATCTAATTTCCACACCTGTAATACATCCAAAGCTGATGCTGACAGGTAATGTTATGGAGCATGTCAAAATAAATGATTTTTTTCAGGCGATAGTGGCAAGCTCCTCCCTTCTCCAAACTTATAGTCATAAATCCATCTATCCACAACCCTTTTTTTCCCATTTTTGTATATGGGGTTGGGTGTCACTTCAACAGAGACAATCATCTAGAAACAATGTTCACATCCCTGAGTGGCTATATGTTTCACAGTTGTAGAACGCTGGGGAGAAACTATGCAAAATAGTACTCAAGTAGTTTCAAGAAATCACTTGTTTTACCCCAACACCAATAAGTCTTTATGAGGTCTTGGGGATATAACAGAAAGTTGTTAATAAAACTCTAAATCATCATCAAGCATAGCCTATATCACTCACCAGTGCAGAAACTAAAATTAAATTTTACAAATATTTCTTAGTCAGCTTATAACTAAGCATAGCCAGCCTTAGGCATAGGCCAACTAGGAGGCCGCCTAGGGCACCACTCTTGCAGGGGTGCTTTTGCAGTAATCTGGATGGTGTAGATAGACCAAAATGTGGGGCACAGTGTGGTGTTGGGGGGGCTCCGTGGAAACCTTCTGCCTAGGGCGACCAGTTGACCAAAGGGCACAGGCTAACTAGGCGGCCGCCTAGGGCGCCACTCTAGCAGGGGCACTTTTCCAGTAATCTGGATGGTGTAGATAGACAAGATGGGGGCACAGGGCGGTATTGGGGGGCACCGTGGAGACCTTCTGCCTAGGGCACCAGTTGCAAAAAGTAGACTTCAGGAAACTCACAACGTAAATACCAAAATAGGTTTAATGAAACCACAAATGAACACTGGATACAACCGCAGAGTATGAAGCGCTTTTTGTCTGTTAAGATTTCCAGACATCCTCAGATACACTACCATACATTCCTTAAACATTTAAAACCAATTCAACTGAGTCACATGACAACATTAATTATATTTAAATTAACTCTTAAAAAAATGTTCTTATTGCTAAAAGACCTTGATTTACATTATTCTTGCTCCGACTTTTTTATATAAAAAATATCGAGTTACACATATATGTATATATTCATCCATGAATGGGGTGCTTTTTTAAAAAAAACAAGAATTGTCGTATTTTTCCTACTCAGTCCTATTGTAATTAATTACCATTCTAAACTGATAAAACCAGTACCTCTAAGTATGCTATATTGTGTTGTTTTCTAAGCCTGAAATTATAGAGATCACCTCAATAAACTTTTAAGTTTCAAAATACATGCTATAGAGTATATTTCATTCAGGCCTGGAGGGCTGCAGGAATCTAATCCAAGCTGCCATTTTAATTCATTTTTTTCTAACAACAACTTACTGGGTGTCCCCCTCTGGAAATCACTTCCTTGTGGTGTTACTTGTGCAATCACTTTAAACTTAAAAAAATGGTGAGAATATTCTTCACAATGTCTAGCTAATGCATTGTCCAGCTTATGTCTGTTAATGGCATATATATGTTTGTAAATCCTATCTCGTAGTCTACGGTCAGTTTTCCCAACATAAAATGCTGGACAACACTGACACTGGGCCAAGTAGACCATGGATTTGGAGTTACAATTGAATTTCTCCTTAAGCAAGTAGTTCTTGTTTCTAATTGAAATTTTTTTGCCATTCTCAATTTATTTGTAGTAGTTGCACATGTCATATCTGTGCATCCCTGCATTCCCTTTTATGATACTCAATGGAGTTTCTATAATGTTTTTTCATATTTTTACCCTTTCTAATGGTTGTTACTGGCTGGTCTCCTACCTTTTGTAAAATATCCTTATCAGTAGTGAACAAATGCCAGTATTTTCTTAGACTTTTTTGTATTTTATCAGCTCCAAGATTAAATGTTAGCACAAACATAAGGGAAAAAGAACTATTTCCTCCACGGTTCGATCCACCTTCAACCAACTCTGTTGGTGAATGTTGTGGTATGTCTACTTTCTCATTTAAGGCCACGGTAAAGACACTTTTACTCAGTATAGGTTTATAAACTCCATTTTCTCGTTTGAGTTGGACTTCTGAAATAATATTAACCAATAAGCCTATTGCGTACCCTCTATGCAGGAACATTTCTTTTAGGTTTTCACATTCCGCCCTAAAGTCTTCATCTCTAGAAATCATCCTTGCCGCTCGCACCACCTGCCCCTTGACCACTGACTTTTTTTGGTGCAAGGAGTGCGAGCTAGTAAAATGCAGGAATGAATTTGAGTAGGTGTTTTTCCTAAAAATCTTCGCTGTATATCTATGTTCCTGGATATCTTTATAAAGTTCCACATCCAAATAGGCTATTATTTCCCCCTTGATAATCATTACTAAATTTTAAAAAATTGGTGGTACCATTAAAGTAATCTACAATGTCCTTTGCTACTTTGTGATTTCCCTTAATAATCAAAAAAATATCGTCCAGGAACCTAGTGTAAAATATAATATTTTCCATATGTGTGTTGTTCAACACATAGTTGTGTTCCCAAAAAGCCATCACCAGGTTAGTGAAGCTTGCCCTGCATGGAGACCCCATGGCAACCCCGATTTTTTGAAGACACAAGTCATCATCAAATGAGTTATTTTTAAGGACAATTCCCAATAATTCTTTTATTAGTCTTTGTTCACTCTCAGAAGCCCCTTTTAACCTCAACAGTTTGATAACCCATTCTATGCCTATATCCTGAGGGATAGATTAATATAAGTCACATACATCTACCGTCGAGAAGCTGCACTCCCTGGTAAATTCTAATGAATTAATCTGTTCAAGGAATGTCCATGAGTCTTTACATATTTGCTGTTCTTTACTCACATAATTCTTAAGTATTGAATCTATAACTTTAGCACAAGGGTATGTGATCGACTATCTGGCATCAACTAATTGGTTGGCTCTCATTGGTGGATCCATGATGCTTTTATGTATTTTTGGGACTCCAACTAAAGTGGGTAACCTAGGTGATGGCATTGACAGGTAATGATTTACCTGTACATCTATTAAACCATCAATAAACAAATCATTGATGTACATTCTTATCCTATTGTAAGCAGTATTTAGCTCATTTAAGCTCACTTTGACATTGTGTCTTTTTCCAGTAGGTGCCTCATTTTCTCTATGTAATGCCTAACACTCATTACCACCAGTCCGTCCTCTTGTCGGGTTTCATAATGCGGACAGGGAGACTCGTAAACTGTGATAATAGCAATCTTTCTTCAGTGTACATGTTGCTCTTATTTACTGAACTAATCCTACTATTAAATAAATGTCTAAACTCAAACTCACACATACAGTCAAACATATTAATTAAGGGACGAAATCCTGTATTGTTGTTTTTAAGGATAATCTATTCTATTAAACCCGTGTTGTCTCCATCAAGCTGCCTTATTTTTTTTTTAGTTTGTGGTGATTCTCGTGGCTCTTTTTCTTTGTGGCCATACCCATGTCTCAGTCGCAATTTGTCCCCATTGCAATATCTGAAAAAACACAGCACTGGAAAATGAGCATGAGTGGGGAGCATGTCACTGAATCTCACCATGGTTGGTAAGTATTTTACTGAATCCCAGTCCTGGCCACAATCTTAAATTTATACCCAGAAGCCACAGTTGGCAGTCTGTGTTATTACTTTCAGCATTTCAAGTGTGTTATGCAAAAAGTAAAAATCCTGAAAATCATTTGCAAAGTCTTGCTGAAGCCTGAAATATCATAGATGCAAACGCCATTTGATGGTATCCAAAAATATTAAGAATCACACAGCCCCCCACAATGGGGAGTGTGGGGGGGGGGCAAAGCCCCACACTTAATTTCATATTATATTGTTTAGTTTTGCTTTAATATTGCTTAGCAAAACAAAAGGCTGTGACCCCCCCCAACTATATATTCCAACTCCAGGGTCACACTACAGTGGGGAAGGGGACAGTTTCCATTTACTTGCCTTACAGTGCTCTGGAGACTGCCAATAATACTTGTCAGTCAAATGAAGTGTCAGTTCAACAAAATTTCAGTCATTTGGTCTCAGTCAAATGGGTGTCAGTCAATTGGAAGTTAGGGCAAATGAAGTAGACCCATATACACACACACACACACACACACACACACACACACATATATATATATATATATATATATATATATATATATATATATATGTATATAGCGTTTATATCACGTTATCAAAAGATGAAAACAGCGAACGCTATTTCATCGAACCTAAAATATCTAAACCACATAATATCAAACATTCACAACAGCGAATTTTTTCCCACGGAAAAAATTCACTATTCCGAAACACATACACACAATACAAGCACACCTAAAAAACATCAATACACACACATACACTTATAATCCTACAACTAACCCTACACTTAACTATACATACAAACCTACCTATCCACTTACCTTAACCCTAACCCTAAGGTCCGTCACTATCGCACACTCACCTAACCCACTCCCTAACCCTGACTCACATAACCCACCCCCTAAACCTAATTCACCTAACCCTAACTCACCTAACGCGCCCTAACCCTAACTCACCTAACCCGTGCCCTAATCCTAACAACCACACAATCACACACTTACCTGAACCCGACCCGTAAATCTCCACCACAGCACTGAAAATAGCGAAGCCACAGAATCAGCCAACCAAATCCTTTCCATAGGAAAGAATTTGGTGTTCTGCAGCTTCGCTATTTCAGCGTTCGATTAAAATGGGTCGATATTAGAACATTCAAAGTTTTAAAACTTTGATGTTCTGATACAGACACTATATATATATATATATATATATATATATATATACATATTTAAATAACATATATAATGTAATATAATGTTTCAACAAGCCAAGTGGCTTCTCTTTTGCCCTAAAAGTAGTTGCCACTCTTCAGTCTTTTAAAGCCAGGAGCTTGATTTTGCAATCTGGTAGCACAGAGGTGCTACCCACACTATCCTCCAAGGCCCGATGCAGTGCTAATTTAAGGGCTACTCACTACTGTCCTTGAAAGTTCAATCTACTGCAATGCACTGATTTGCAGTGATGCCACTAATAATTTACAGAGAATCCAAGCTGCTGATTGTCAGTGCTAATTCCAGGAGGTAAAGCATCACAGAATATTTAATGAATTACATGTAACTAAACCTAAATCAGGTTTGAATGAAAGTGGTTCTAACAATTTAACAGTTTAACTTTCTTCACTCAGGTTGGCCATTTACACAACTATGGATCAGTTTTGAAAAAAAACAATACCGTCTCTTCATCCAGCTATAACCTTGTGGGTATTATTTAATGCAGAGAAAAGCCTGTCTTTTAAAGTGCCTCTCATACTGCTGTTTTGTATTATACAGTAATGTCTGTCTGTACAGTGTGTTGGTACATCTTATCAAGGCAATGGAATTACATTTCCAGAGATTTCAACATTCTTTTTTTAAAGGCAATGTTGGCACTTCTCTTGAAATGTAAGGTTTGCCATCCTGCTAAACGCACCTGTTTTAATATTATTAATGTGTAAAATACGAAAACTGACTTGTCTCATGATTTAAAATGACTTACTCCAAAGTATTCAGTTATTGTGTTGATGGACCGGAACAAAAGATTGCATATATGGATTAATAAAATGTAACTAATGAAGATTTGACAATGTCTTGTGAAGAGTGTATCACTAGTCTTAAGACACGTTTCTTTAAAGGGATTTTCCAGCAATGTTTGGGGGACACCTGCCACTTACACACGGTGGTAACTGCCTTCATCAGGCACACATTGCTTGATGTTCTTTAGTTTAAAAGTTAGATACAACCTTCTTCCTTAACTTTTAAAATCATTGAAGCTCACAATTGGTTGGCCACCATGCTGTCCTTCAAGGAACATTGTGATGATGATTAGTTTGTTATTCCCAGGGTTACAACATGCTACACTCTCTTCAAGTCAATGGGGCTTCAATAAAGTTGCAGTTTCATTTTTTTCTCATGGACTACAATTGACTCCAGTGTTGACAGGTTGATTAATACACCTTAATCAAGCTATCAAATGCTTTAATTGGTGTATTGCCATTATGATATTAAATGCCATAGTTTATTGAAACCAGATTAATTTAAATGGGGCACACCCAACATGAGAAGACCACACCTAATTAAACATCATCACATCATCTATAAAGGTATGCATGCTGCCTAAATGGTGACTAGTTTAAGGAACTAATTTAAAAGCTATAGAGGAAAGCCAAAAAATGCCAATGACTTTTAAACTGCAGTAAATGCAGTGTAGCATGTCTAACGAGGGCAACGACTTATCAGTGGTTACAGTAATCAGAATTTTCCTTTACAGATTGTATATTAATAGTTTATAAATTGCCCAGGGCACAATTAAAGTTTATTAAAACTAGTTAAGCATTTTTAGAATCTAATACTTTGCTAGCATCCAAATTTATTACATGGGCTACATTCCATCACATACTTTATATGAAGGAGATTACCATTCAATGCAAGCTATCTCTTCCTGATTCTTGGAATGAGTCCCCAAATGTTTGCTTTAATGTTATATCAGATCATATGCAGCCTCTGCTTTCATCCTTAGAGAGTATTTCTCTGATCCCTTCAGCTGTGCAATTAAAAAGTTAGCATATTTAAATAAGGATGTATGGAAGCTATATCCACCAGATTGGGGGGGGGGGTGCAGGGTTCAGTAGCCCTGCAAAGGGAATTATTTTTCTGTAGTTTGATTTGCGTATTTGATGGGTTTGCTTCTGATGAGTTAATTTCATGTGGTTTACAGTCACTGGGTTGTACATCAACTTCTAAGGGAATCCCTTGTATGCCACATTATTCCTGACTGCCTGTTAACCATCCACACTGTCATAGCCCATAACAACTTTTACTTCTCTTTTTATGGTGTCTTGAGTGCACTTTGAATTGTATAAATGCTGTACAATACTTACTTCTGTGGGCACCCCAGATTTCTCTATTAAAAAAAGGCTGGGGTCAGAGGGATCTTGCAGTCAATAAATGAGATTAAAAAATAAATACAAAAATAAAATCATTGAAGGAAAGCATGTTTAAGTAACACAAATAATCAAAAAATAGATAATGTATACATATTCACAGATTGTTACTAGGCTAACGACCTGCACAGGTGGCTTTCTATGCCTAGCCAAGTTTTCCAGAAAGAATAATGATGTATTGTATCCAAATACGCCACTGAGGGCCCGGCATTTATAAGTTACATCTGTCCATAAGGACATAAGGTACCAAGAATGGCGTACATTTGCTATTCCCCATCCACTGGACTAGGCTGAGCTTAAAACAGATAATAGATGAACTCAGCTTCACATAGATGGGAAAGCCTGTTCCATAGGAGAGTCAGTCTCCACCTGTTTCTCCAGCATCTTCTGCTTAAGTCGCAGACAAAACTCAGGTCCCTAGACCTTGTATTTCTGATACTCTGACTTATGAATATGAAGGTGATTTATAAAGTGTGGGGTTTGCGGATGCCTTGTAAGCCAGACATAGATCACCTCTCAGTAACCTATAGGAAACTGAGTAGAGGCAAAGGGCTTTAAGGTGCAGTGCATATGGCAGGTATAATTTCACCTTGTACTCATTTTGTAAGGAACCTTTGATCTAATGATAACTCCTAATATAGTACTTATTGCAAAAATCTACTGTGATTGAGGATAGAATTGTATCAGAATATATTTATCTTTATGCATTTTACATGTAGAGTTGATTACTCACATCAGACTATTTTTTAAGTGTGTTATTTTATTACAACTTTCTTTATGGGACATAATAGATTACAAAATATCATCCAGAAATATATTTTCCTACAAAACATGCCATTTGTAAAAATCCATCTCTCTTAGTGTGTAACCTTAAATTATATAATCAGTTATTCTTCATGCATCTGATTTGTTTTTTCCATACAGTATTTCCTCTTCCATCTGATCCCCTTTTTCCAAAAATACACTGTACCAGATCTTTGGAATTGTCTTATCGCTTCTCAAGATAATCTTAAGATGTTATGCCAAATTAAAATTACTGAGCCTTCAAAGGTCATGAGAAGGGAAGTTTGATCAACTTACTGAAACAATCACAATGCAGATTTGTATACGGCAATATAACAGCACATGAATTCAAGGAACCAGAAACAGAGAGCATCTTAAAGACAGTGTAAAGTCACTGCATGCAGCTTACAGCCACAGATGTCTGCTAGTCTGACTGTTACTGTACAGCACTGCAAAACATTAAGAATGCATGCACAGAAATTCTGCTGGGGTGCTGGTTACACATACTTCTCTTTCGAGACTGCCATGAAAGACATTAGCATGTGTAAATCTGTAAACTCTCTACATTTTTAAATTTACTTCACAACATTCGGTAAACAGTATTAACTTTTTAGAGGTACTAATTTCCAAGGATAATGATAAGGCTATTTTTACATCTGCCATTTTTAGGAGGACTACTTTTTCCAACGCTTATCTAGACTTCCACAGTTGTCACCCATACCATCATAAGAGAAATATATTTAGAGGACAACTTATTAGGGCCGCGAGAATGTGTTCCACTGAAATGTTTATGAATGAAGTGGGCTGTATTAGCAACATGGTCAAGACAAGAGGGAACCTAGATGAAATACTATTTGAAACTATTAAAGATATAATAGATTTGTGGGGAACTAAATATAAACCCCTTTTCTGTAGTGGTTTGGCCATCACTAATGTTAGTTTCATTCCACATAATACTAGATTCGGTTTAGTATGATCATTCCTTATGGTGAAGGTGAAAAGACTTTGAAATCAATAATCAGGAAAAATGGAATATTTTTAGGGGCAATTTAGAAATATTTAATTTGTTGGGACATGGTCCGCAATTTGTGCACAAAACAGGCAGGAATATAACATTTTGTATAGAACACAACATCCCACAACGCCCCCTAGGGTTGACAGGCACATCAAGATGCGGTGCATGTAAGCAGTATTCATTTATTTTAGTTAGTGACACCATACAGGTCCAAGGTAGAACACAACCAGTTATGTTACAGAAAGGGAACTGTAACACTAGAGGACTAGTTTACATCGCTGTTTGTCAAACCTGTAAACATTATTATGTAGGGAAAACAGAAAGGGCACTAAAATCTAGAATTTATGAACACCAGTATGCTATTTCCAGGTATAATATTAACAACATCCTGTACAAACACACACTTACATGCCAGGAATTCTCAAACTTTAAATTTGGAATCTTGGAAGTAGTTCCCAGAAGTCCCAGAGGTGGTTGATGGGAGCTTAGTTTAGACTTAAAAGAGAACTTTATTGGATTAAAAGGTTAAATGCTACTAATGCTCCTGGTCTTAATGAGCATTTCTCATTAGCACTAGTATTAAAAAGAAAAGCTTTAAAACTGTAATATATATATATATATATATATATGGGTCTACTTCAGAAGATCGACGGGGGTGGGGGGGTGGGAGGTGAAGCCCCCCACCTATTTTCATTTAAAATGTGTAGTTTTTCTTGTGCCCCCCACACCCCCCCAACTATATATAACAACTCCAGGATCGCACAACACTGGGGAGGGGGGCAAATCCCTGTTAAGTGCCTTGAATACTAGTTGTCGACCAAATGAGCTGTCGACCAAATTACTTTCAATTAAATGGTCTGTTGACCATATGAAGTAGACCCATATATATATATATATATATTTTTTTTTTTTTTTTTTTTAGGGACTGTGTAATATGTGTTTTTAATAATTTTTCTTCATGGATGTTTTTTAAAACATTTTTTTAAAAATATTTGGATTACATATGACGTATACTTTTTTGTAGTTAATTTATTGATTAATTAATGACTTGAGTTATTTAATGGTGACCTCACTTCCTTTTTACTTAGTTCTGATGATGTCCCAGAGTATTGATGGAGGGATGAAAGTGCTAAACTTCAATTTTATGGATTTATCACAATAAAACGACTTTTTATTGACTTATTATGGACTGGATGTGGAGCTTATTGTAAAGTCCTTGTTCGAGCATTGTTTTATTTAAATCTGTAAATATGCATTCATGAACAGCATCTAACAATGTATAAATATGGCTTTCAAAACTCATACTTCCACAGCATGATAAAAGCATTTCTTTTTTAATTGTCAATATAATGCCAAGACTGAGAAGAAAGACTACAGGTTTGAATTCCATTCAAATTCTGTAGAAAAAAATAACGTGGAATTTAAACTGTGCACTCATGTGGGATGCAAATCTTTTACACCCACCAGGCAATGGGTTTTGACCTTTCTCCCTTAGTTAATATAACCAGCTGCAAGTTTGTTGCACTCTGCAGAAAGGACAATTTCCCATGCAAAGACATTCAGAGACAGCAAAAACAGTGGCTATCACACTAACTCTGTGCTACTGATTTCTCTTCATAATGTTATTTTACAACTCTTTATTAATTGATTTATATCACTCAACTCTCTTTACATTCAAACATTAAAACTTCAATGTCAAATAAAGTGAGCTAACCCTTCACACTTCAAAGTTATTATTAACAGAGTGTAGATAATACGCATGGCCACCAAGGAGTCTACAGTGCAGAGGCCTATACTTAGATACCAAAACGATCTTCTATCTAGTCTGTTTTTAAACTCAGAAATTAAAGTTGCACTCCTAAGTTTTCTCTGGAAATACTTCAAGTTAACCATCTTAACATAAAATACCTTGTTCTTTAGACTTCTACTTGCATTATTAGCATACAGAAATAGGTGTTTGCTGTATTTATAAAATGTGGAGCTTAAGTATGACAAATTGACATATGCACTTGTTACATCACAGTGGAGACTGAAAAAATGATTTTACTAAATTTCACTTCTGTAACATACCAGCTATTTTTAATTTATTTAAAATTTTGGGGTGCCTACCTCTGCCATTGACCCTTCCCACCACATGCCCTAGGCAGGGAGAGTATGTGGGAATGTGGTAGGCTTAACCAGCAGATGTAAAGTCCACGGATGTTTTATAAATGAACTAAGGTCACAGAATCAAGAGTAGTTTCTTAAAGGTACCAGGATAAGTAAATTAGATGAAATCAGGATAAGAAGAAACAAAAAAATAATTGCCACTTTCATTGTCAAATAACCATTTAAGAAGAGCAGTTTGGAGTATGATGAGACACTATATATCCTGTGTTACACTGTTAGAAATCTATCTTTGGAACTAGGGTTACCACCTGTCCCTCTTTGTGAGGGACAGTCCCACTTTGAGCAGTTGTGTCCTGCGAAAAAAACTAAAAAATGGCAAATGTCCTGAGATTTTAAGACAAAATATATTTCTTACATTTTCTTTAATAATTGCACAAAACTGTTATTTTGTATATGAAACACATACATATTATATCAAATAGCAAAGCAACTCAAATGCTACAAAAATAAGCTTTTATCTTGGCAAAAAAGTGAAGTTCTGACCTTTGCACTGGCCATGGGTATGTTTTGTCCTGCAAAATCTCACATTTCTACAAAAAATGGCCCACTTTGAGCATTTGAAAAGGTGGCAACCCTATTTGGAACATGTCCTAAGTTGTATCAGCAATAGCTAATACAGTTTTTGAGCATAACGACTATTTGCCGTCAATAGGTTGCGTTTCACTGTCATACTGCAAATAGCCACAAGATGGCAGCAAAACCACATACATCACCAACACAAGCAATTCAGTGGAAAAGTGATAAATGCTAAGTACCCCAGAGAAAGGGCATCACAGTGACACAGCACATAGCATTATCGCCTCACAGCAAGAGGTTGTCTGGTTCAATTCTCAGCTGGGGTGTTTTCTGTGTAAAGTCTTTATGTCTTCAGTGTGTTTGTGTGGATTTCCTCCCACATTCCAAAGACATGCAGTAGGTGGACTGGGCACTCTAATTTGGCCATAGGTGTATGTTTGGATGTGAATGTGTAGTATGGAAGAACATCTGCTGCAGGGCTAGCCACCCAGTGTGGTGTGAACTTTGGCTTTAGATGATTGCCACTGTTGAAGTGACACCCTGATGTGCAGAAATGGGAAAGGGGTTTTTGGATTGATGGATCCTAGAGAACTGACTGCACCATCTATGACAAAACAAAGGCCATATGCATAGAAGTGGTATCACAGAAATCACACAATATTGAATTCAATCTATTCAGTACATAGGTTTCTACAGTGAAACTTAATCAAAATTGTATCGAGGAAATTTCATAACAGGTAAACCCTAAAGTACCTCCCTATTAATACAGTTAAGCAACCCCCCCCCCAAGTACCCAAAGTACTTCAACCTCAGAGTTAATGTTTTGATTTGTTTGAAAATAATGCAATACTTCTGTCCCTAGATAAGTCATCCTCAGAATTTGAAAAAAGAAAAAAATTAAGGGAAGATGCAGGAGGGGTCACTACCTCCCCATTGTGGGGTGCAGGGTACAGATAGGGTTGCCCCTGTCCAAAATATTCCAAAGTATAACTAGTTTAAGTTTCTGTTAAGTAGTTTATTCAGTAGGTTGTCATATTGTGTGATTTTGGAGTTCATGAATTAGTCACATCTAATAAAACCTTTAAAATATCTGCCTGCTGTGACAAAAGGGGAAACTAAATGTAAAAGATAAACTGTAACTTTTATTAGCCTCATAATGTCTTGGAACTCAACTTTCAAGGGATTCACCCAAAGTATATTAACAGCAATTTATTTAGTAATATGCAAAGACAATTATGAGAAAAACAGTAGGCAAACAAACAAGCAATAATGAGATGATGGTCTACAAGAATGCAATAAAGTGAACTAGTTAGATTTAACATTAGAGGGGATGACAAATGGGCAAATAAGAACACGTATATATAGAAAATTTGATAAACCTAATTATGTGTTCCATGGCACCAGTTGTCATCCTGCACATACAATTTAATCATTACCATATGGAGAAATGTTAAGCATTAAAAGATTGTGCAGTGATTTAGAAGATGCAAAAGTTCAGGCATCAGAAACAGGTAACATGTTTATAGAAAGAGGTTATACTAAACTAACAGTTAAAGAATGTTACAATAAAGTGGTTGGACACAAGTTAAGAAATGATAAAATAAAATGTAACTATAAATGGTGGAATACTGATAATAAAACTTGGGATGTAGAACGGACAATAGCTTATGTGTCCAAATACAATATTTTTTCAGACTTGTTACAAAAACTTATTAAAGGCTTGTGGAACACTGTGAAAAAGGAAGTACCCTCACTTATGAATGTACAGCTTAGGTTTTCCTATCAAAAAGGTAGAAGTCAAAGATTTCTTAGTGCATAGTATTTACAAAAAAAAAAAAAAACAAAACATAATATAGAGAATTTTATGGTAAATATAGGAACACAAATATGTGGAAATTGTTCTGTTTGTCAGTATATTACTAATAGGTTTGAGGAAATAAATGGAATTAAATTTGAAATGAAAGGTTGTTTTACATGTAAAAGTGTAGGGGTGATTTATGCTATTAAATGTGAATGTAATAAATTTTATATAGGAGAAACTAAAAGGAATTTAACAGAAAGAATAAAAGAACATGCTAGAGATATGAAAAATCATAAATTATTTAGTCGGTTGGTAGAACATAGTAATAAAAAACATGGAGGGACCCCTTTAAAATTCAAAGTTACCATTTTAGAGCAAATTAATATTAAATATATTAGTGAAAATAGGATGAAGTATCTTTTAAGGAAAAAGGAATCTACTTCTTCTTGCTTTTCCCGGTTAGGGGTTGCCACAGAGGATCACCTGTCTGCTCATGATTGGCAGTAAAACTGTCAAGTTGCCAACCCAGCACTGAACCTTCCACAGAAGGAACACACACACACAGGGACAATTTAGAGTGCCCAGTCCACCTACAGCATGTCTTTGGGATGTGGGAGGAAACCGGAGCAAACCCACATGACCACAGGGAGGACATGCAGACTCCACACAGAAGGCACCATAGCCAAGGACCGAACCAGAGAACCTCTTGCTGTGAAGTGACAACATTGACCGCTGCACCACCATGGCCGCCTGAAAAAGGTATCTACTATAATTCTTAAATATAATACATTGCAACCCATAGGACTTAATTGGGAATGCAATTGGAAAAGTTTTATTTACAGCAGATATGTTTGAATGTATTAAATAGAAACAGTATTTATTTAGCAGTTATATTAATGAATATAATTGATAAGATTGTTTAGAAAAGTATGTAATTGGTTAATTAATGTTCATTATATAAAGATGTTTATTAGGAATGTTTTAGTTACTCTGTAAAGGCTATTTGGCTGAGGCGCTACAAGTTGACAGCATTGGTGCTGTTATTAGCTGCTATTTTAGCTTGTATTATATACACTGGCTCTTAGTGAAGTTCGAATTGGTTTTGTGACTGTTTATTCAAAATTGGAGTATTGAATAAACGCATTTTTAACGCAATTAGAGCAGTGATATCACTGGGTAGTGGTGGTTCGTTTTCTTCATTGAGTGTTTTGTTGTTCACAATAATGAGAAACTATTCAAAAACATAAGCAATACTTTAAGTAAAAAACTTGATTAAAAACAGAACTTCTACTAAAGTATTCCAGTCTAGATCTAAATTAAGACTTCTGGATTATAATCAGTTAATTTTCATGATTAATACAGCTTCTTTTTCTCAAGATGCTGCTTAATGCCAAGCCCACCTTTATTATTGTCTAATTTAACATAAAATAGTGGTGGCCAAACCCACCTGTATTATCAACCCTAATTTAATATGGACCAGTTGGCACAGTGTCAGAAGGGGAGGTGCTATGTCAGCATGCAAAATGTGAAACAATGAGACTAAATATTTTGTTAATTATATAACTGAGATGTTTTAGAATTCTAACCTTATTTTTTTCTGTTTGTATTATCAGTAGAAGAGAGAAGACAGGATCTCTCAGGGCATATATCACAGATTATTTATTTCGTTAGTTATTATCATCAGTGGCAGTGTTGCAGCAGGTAGCACATTTGCCTTTGGTGCAGAAAGCTGTGTGTTCTAGTCCCACACTAAGTAGCTGGATTACTGACACCACAGTACTGCAAAAGTGAGGTGCTGCACTCACAAGTATAAAGTCCTTTGGATAAGATTTTAAACTTAGGCCCCATCTGTCGGAGTTGGTGGTAGCACAAGTGGATGCAAAAGATCCTCTACTCTTTTTGACATCTGTCGGAGTTGGTGGTAGCACAAGTGGATGCAAAAGACCCTCTACTCTTTTTGACATCTGTTGGAGTTGGTAGCACAAGTGGATACAAAAAGCTATGGGAAGTTCCCCAATATCCTGGCCAAATTTCCCCTTGGGTTTCACCTGAAAAGAGGCTACAAGCCTAGTGGAACTAACCCAGTCAACAAATGCTAATAAATAGAGAGACGACTGGATGCATCGTTGTATAGATCACAGAGTTGCTGTTGCAATCAAAATTCCTTTTAGTAACAAAAGATACTGACTTGATTCTTACAATTTGAAGAGCAACATGAGAACACATGATGTCCTTCCATATCACTGTTGCAGTATTCTTTTCCAAGGGATAGCCCAATAGCCAGCCAGTATACCAAAACTTTTAGTACTTATAGGTGCCATGCATCACACATACACTCCCAGCATAGGGCATAAAGTTAACTTGTGGATGCACATACACAGAATGTCTTTGCCACCAGTCCAAATTCCATCATTGAATGCTGGTCTGAATGCATTTATGCTGTGCTGGTTACCAAGCCATGTTTCAGGTAAGTATTCAGTTGGGGGGGGGGGTCCTTATCTTCTTTTTTATTTAGTGCTGGTTGGGTTCATGTCATCCAGAAAGGGAAAATGTCAGTGTGTGAGGCAGATTCCCCATAAAGATAATCACAGCCAGTGTCTCTTCTCTTTGGGTGCTTCCCACGGCCATATGCAGTGTTCTATCTTCAAGGCTTTTTTTCCCTAAGACCCTGTGTAGTAGTCTCTCCTCTTTATGGAGTTACCTTGAACATCAACGTCTTAAGCTGTTGGCTCAAGGTGCTATGGCAGAGTCTTCCCATCCCAAGGGTCAGCCATTGGCCAAGGAAAAGGCCAAGAAACTTAGGTCTGATATGGCTGCTGTCCAGCCTTCATCCTGATGTCTCTCTTGAGGCTAGTGAAAGCCCTATAGACCATCCACTGGTTGCCACAGATTCCTCTGCTGCGACCCCATCAGAGGCTGGTATGAATCTAACTTCTTGCATGTCCTTGGAGGTTTTACAAATGTCTGCTCCAGACAATGAGGGGGACCCTTAGCTGATTATATCTGAGGGACTTGAGGGGGATTTCACAGATGTTAGTTACAGAGGAGATCCCTACTATGATTAAGGAGTGTTGCCAAAGGGTCTGACCCTGCAATGGTGTTTTGTGAGGATGTCCTGCAGAAAAAATAGAAACTGAAAACCAAGCATATTCCGCTGTAGTTAAGGATCCCTAATGTGGATGCCAGGATTTTACACAGGGATTGTTTACTACTCCAATGGTTTTAAAGCCTCCTCATGGGGTGTCTGTACCTGTCCCTCCCTGGTATTCCACTCCTCTTAAAAAACCCAGGGAACTGGACTCTTTAGAAAAGGATCTGGAATCTGGAGAGGAGTCCCTGGCTTACTCTTCTCAAATACCTTCCCTCTTGGACTATGGCTCAGAAGAAGAGGGTTCTATTAGTCCAGATTTTCCTTTGGAAGAACTCTCCTTTGGGGACACTTTTACCCATATGATGGAATTTTTATGCAGGACTGCTCTTTCCGACATTCAGAAAAGGTATTATTGGCTCCTCCAGATAATGTCTCCTAAGCCTTTTCAGCAGCTTCTGTGGCTGGTGACTCATACCCTCCTACTCCCAAGAAACCTAACAGATTTTTACAATGTGCCTGATGAATGTAAATTTCTTTATAAATGCCCTTCTGCTGATCCTTCTGTAGTGTCTCTCTGTTCTGACAAGCCATAGTTGTTGTCCTCTAGCAAGTTGCTTCCTTCAAATAAGGACGGTAGGGCCATGAAGCGGCTGGGCAAAAAGGTTTATACTGCAGGAGGCCAGGAAACCCACTACCAGGAAATCATGCATGTTCAAATGGAAGCTATTTTCTGTTTTGTGCCTTTCTTGCCATCAGGAACACCTCTCTGTGGAGGTTCCTTTGGTTCTGTCTTATTTGTGTGATCTGCTCTATTCTGGATTAGCATAATCTTCAGTGAAAGCTCACCTGTGAGCAATTTCTGCTTGTCTGCCTTTGACTCCTCCTCTGGCCTCTAGATTCGAGGTAACCAATTCCTTAAATGCATCCTTCATATCTGGGCTCCCAGGAAGCCAATTCTGCCTTCGTAGGACCTCAGTTTTGTACTTGAAAAATTGACTTACGCTCCTTTTCAGCCTTCTTTTGCAGCATCCTTGCAACAGTGCACTTGGAAGACTGTTCTTTTGGCTCTTACTTCAGCCCAGAGAGTGTCTGAACTTCAGGCTCTAATAACTGTTCCTCCTTTCTTAGTTTTTCATAGAGGCAGCGTGTGTCTCTTCATACTAACCTTCCTTTTATGCCCAAGGGGATCAATAAGTTGTCCCTTAATCAGTCTATTCATCTTCCTTTTTTCCTTCTCTGCAGTCTGCCAGTGAGAAGGTTCTTCACACCCTGGGCTTGCATAGACAGCTCAGATATTACTTGGATAAAACTAAAAATATTTGCAATTCTGAGCAGCTTTTTGTTTCCTTTAATCCCAGGTCTTTGGGCTTTGCTGTTCTAAGGAACACATCTCTTAAAGGATTTCTAAGGCTATTTCTGTCTCTTAAAGGATTTCTAAGGCTATTTCTATCTCTTAAAGGATTTCTAAGGCTATTTCTGTCTCTTAAAGGATTTCTAAGGCTATTTCTATCTCTTAAAGGATTTCTAAGGCTATTTCTGTCTCTTAAAGGATTTCTAAGGCTATTTCTATCTCTTAAAGGATTTCTAAGGCTATTTCTATCTATTAAAGGATTTCTAAGGCTATTTCTATCTCTTAAAGGATTGCTAAGGCTATTTCTATCTCTTAAAGGATTTCTAAGGCTATTTCTATCTCTTAAAGGATTTCTAAGGCTATTTCTATCTATTAAAGGATTTCTAAGGCTATTTCTATCTCTTAAAGGATTTCTAAGGCTATTTCTATCTCTTAGAGGATTTCTAAGGCTATTTCTATCTCTTAAAGGATTTCTAAGGCTATTTCTATCTCTTAGAGGATTTCTAAGGCTATTTCTATCTCTGAAAGGATTTCTAAGGCTATTTCTATCTCTTAAAGGATTTCTAAGGCTATTTCTATCTCTGAAAGGATTTCTAAGGCTATTTTTATCTCTTAAAGGATTTCTAAGGCTATTTCCTTTTGTTATTCTTTCCATGGAAAATGCATTTCCTTGTTGGTAAAAGCACATTCTACTAGTCAGCTGCCTACTGTGGTGCTTTTTTCATGGGTCTGGATACCAAGTCCATCCGGGGGACTGCTACTTGGCCCTCTATTTATACTTTCACTGAGCATTACAAGCTGGATGTTATACTATCACTGAGCATTACAAGCTGGATGTTATACTATCACTGAGCATTACAAGTTGGATGTTATTTCCAGGGCCACAGCAGGCTTTGCCAGGGCCATCCTGCATGGGTTTGTCAAGGTCTCTTCTATGCCTTCTTCCTCCTCCTTGAACTTTTGTACTCTCCCCTTGGTAAGGAATACTGCAACAGTGATATGGAAGAACATTATACAGTTGTGTAAGATCTTACCATAACAATAGACGTCCCTTTCTTCACGGTTGTGTATTCAATCTCTCCTTCCTGCCCCCACTGTTCTTGCCCTCCTGGTCGAGGGGCTCTTCTCCTTTTTCTCCTTCTGGATGATCATGTTTTTCCTTGTCCCTAGGGGCATTCTGTTCCTCCTGGGGCTTTTCCAGTTCTGAGTACGCGCATCTATATGCCACCTTTATACCCTATGCCTTACACAGCGAGCGTGTGTGTGACAATGTGCGCATAAGTTCTAAAGGCAATGGCATACTGGATTAACAATACTTGTACTGTAGGTCTCCTGAAATATCTGCAAACTATGTACTCTGAAATGTCCATGTTTGTCCAACAAGCAAACTTAGGGACGGAGGAAGGCACATCAAGCAGCTGGAAAGACCCCAGAGGTTCCTAACTGAAATGATTACAAGAGAAGAGCTACCAGGCAAAGATAGAAACACTGTCTTTTTATTCTGTGCCCTATAGATTCCGTAGGGGTGACCTGTACCTAGACTTTTGGATCATTAGGAATACAATAGTCCAAGACCTCTTACAGCTCCACAAATCACGACACTCCTGCTAACACAAGAATGATGGATCTAAACTTGACTCAGCAAACAAATGTGGAGCGACAGATTTATCACACAATGCTTACCCCTATTCTGACAAATGTGTACTTCTAATTAAGCAAAAAGGAGTTAGACAACTAGATTGGTATCCACAAATACAGCCCTAGTATGTCTGGCCAGCCCTTTGAAAAAGTAGGTAAGGTCTAAGAGCTAGTATTGGCAAGGTATAAATTGACATTAGGTCCAGTTGCCCTTCATATTCTGTAATTCTGCATGCTGTCAGGTTTGGCATATTATGACTGTATAAATCAGCAACATAAGATCTAGGACTGAAAAGGCTCTGTCTATCTTTGCCAAAAACCTCTCAATAAAGGGAACTTGTCAGTAGACTGATGGCAGTTTTGATAATTGTTGTTTCACAAACACTTTCATTGACAGTGGAGAATTCCCTTTTCTCCAACTTTGTGCAACCTTGGAGTAGGCATATTTAAGTTCAGGTGGTGTGGGGAGTCCCCCCATAGTGGATATGGGGGGCTTGCCCCCTTGCAACAAAAAAAATACTTGGAAGTTTTGCTATAGTGGAAAAATCTATTAACATGATTCCTCAATAAGCTCTCTTGATCTTATTTATTTTGTAACCTCTGTTTAAAACCATATCCACCATATTATGGGTCTCCTTCAAAAAATATTTTCCAAGACATGCTCTTCTGGCCCGAAGTAAGTCACTGTAACAAGGTGATATAATGGTATGTTGGGATGATGGTTTGAACAAATGCAAGACCGAATCAGAGGCAGTAGGGTTTTCTGTCAAGTTTCTTCAAACTACCTACTCAGTCATACCCCATTACACTAGCTCTAAATATTTATTTTGACTAGCATATACTTTCTACATACATTTAATACCAAATCTGTTAGAAAAAATATCTGTGAACATTTTGTAAGAGTCATGGGTAGGTAATTTTCCAAAGTAAGAGATAACTTGTTTGTGGATGAATTATTTACTAGGTGCATACAACAATTCCAAGTAATTCATAGAAAAGGTTAGCATGAGATGGATCAAAGGAAACAGCCATGGTAGTACATTAAATCTGATGAAAAATCTGTTCACCAAATATAATAATTTATGGGAGAAACAAAAACTGGTCAGGCAAATTAGCACATAGGGGCAGTCACCAAAAATGTCTTCTGGACTGAAGTCCAGACTTTTGTTATAGATGGTTTTGACTCATCACACAGCGACCCAGGGCATACCTTTCTGCCATGCTATATTGGATAGTTTTTGAATGACCATAGCACAGTCATGTAAGGAAGAGTGTTCTGTGAACTTAGGAGGCAACATATTGTTTATAAAATTGCCTGACAGCTTCAAATAGTCCCTATATTTGGAAATGCGTCTAAGCAGGAAGGGTGAGTAAAATGTCTTTGTAAACTTTAGGGTTACAGTACAAAGTGGATAATATAGCTTTCTCAACAATGAGCTTTTTAGCCATTCTTTTCAGATCTATATATCAACTATCCACCCTAGGTCTGTTGAACTGACTCAATGACTCAGCTACCTGCACCCAACTGACCCCCTCATTCTTCCACTCGGACATGGGATCTGACTCAGTGAGAGGACTTACCATTTCTCAGAATGGCATGTTATACATTAAGGCCTCTTATGACAGAGGGTGACAACCCTGTCACTTATTTCTTCCTTGTTCCCATGAGCTCACCATTATACTTGAATCAGGATGATAATCAGGCCAGTCTAACCCCAGGGTAGCAGCTCTCTAACCCATTTATTCCATGGCATAATAGGATTACCATCTCCGTAGCTTCATGAGAGTAGGTACTGAGGAGTGGGACATTCAATATATCAGGTAGATCGGTTCTTCCTCTTTGGATTCTCCCTTGTGGCTGTCTTACACACTTTTATGAGCTTCCTCTGACTGTACATCTACATATGTTTTTCTCAGCCAGTGTAGCACTCTTCCAGTCAGTCAATGCTCAACAGGGTTGTTTTCCACAGGTGCAACACCCAGTACTCCCTCTAGGTGTCTCCCAAGCAGCAAGCTACAACTGCCTTCCTCCCTCCCCAGGCTGGTTGAGCAGACAATGGCTACTTATTTCTATGCTCCTCGGTATTTCCTCGCCAGTACCTGCAGTACTAATTGAGCATGGGTCATTTGAAATGCAGTCAGGATTTCATCTCTCTACATACCAGGGGTTGGCTATATATTAACTATTGGAATTCCTGACAGGAAAAAAGTATAATTGCTGAAACAAACGTTAATATAAATAGATATATCATCTAACTGTTCAAGGCATATCCTAAGTTATTAATTGGCATTTAAAATAACTATGCAATTACTATGTCTTTTAGCTGTTTTATAGCATTTTATTTTAGCTTGGACAAATTAAAAAATGAATAGCATTTAGTTTATCAAAATCCTTACAATATTCAGAAATTTCAAAAGAAACAGTCAGAAAACTTACTAATACTTTTGTTACTAAACACTAGAGTAAAAGTACTAGCTGTAGCAAGCAAAATCTGGTCAAGGTTAACACAACCAAACAATGTCAAGTTCAGACATGCAGTCATGAAGCTGAAAGTGCTATCTTCCAGACTAGTACTAGCAACTTTAGAACAGACTTAGTCACTGGTACCCACAATTTATTTATTATTTATTTATTGAGAATGTCTGACTGGGCAAAAGCTCCTTTTCAATAGAGGACCAAGAAAAAAACCCTCTAAAAATTACATTTATAAGAGTATAATAATATTCATATTAACTCAAAAGAAAATCATATATGCATATATATATATATATATATATATATATATATATATATATATATATATATATTATACATGTAAGGAAAAGAAACCGCTTTGTTAGGATGTTTTCAAAATGTAAAAGACAAACACAGATTGTAAACAGAACTATACATATATGCATTTAAGAAACCTACAAAAACACCCTGTTAGGAATGTAAACAGAATTTGCAGGGCATAATTTTATACAGAATCAAACATATAAGGTATAGCAAGTTGTACAATTCAGCAATGGACACTACCTGTCAGACATCTAGAAATGGAGAAGACAGAACAAGAGCAACTAGTAGAAAAAATGTTTAGACAAAAATATTACAAAAGACAGATAGATGAAAGAGGGAACTTTGAAAAAAAATATTTTAAAATAAATTTATGGGTAATCTTCATTAAGTCAGTTTTTACAATATAGTTATTAGTAGCATTAGTATGGGGCAACCCTTTGGGTCAGTTGAAAAGTGGGGTGGGTATGTCGGTGTGGGTAAGCCTAATGGGTCAATATAAACTCAAACTTGTATTACAAATGAACCAAGAAAAAGAGTCAACAGCAAGAACCTAACTGTCACATTCATGTCCAAATAAACCTTAATGTAGAGCAGCATGGAATATGTAAAGACACAATCTTTTGTTTAAAATCTATCATTGGCATGTGTTTGCGGTGGTACCTGTCAGCATTATGACAGTTTATCACCCTATGCCTTTATACTCACTTCTTCTCCTTACATTCATCTCTAAAATCTTCTTTCCCTTCCATCTCCTCCTCCTTCACACTTCATTCCCTTCCATCTCCTCTTCCTTCACACTTCAATCCCTTCCATCTCCTCCTCATCCTTCACACTTCATTCCCTTCCATCTCCTCCTCCTCCTTCACACTTCATTCCCTTCCATCTCCTCTTCCTTCACACCTCAATCCCTTCCATCTCCTCCTCCATCACACTTCATTCCCTTCCATCTCCTCTTCCTTCACACTTCAATCCCTTCCATCTCCTCCTCCTCCTTCACACTTCATTCTCTTCCATCTCCTCCTCCTTCACACTTCAATCCCATCCATCTCCTCCCATCTCCTCCTCCTTCACACTTCAATTCCTTCCATCTCCTCCTCCTTCACACCTCAATCCCTTCCATCTCCTCCTCCTTTACACTTCATTCCCTTCCATCTCCTCCTCCTTCACACTTCAATCCCTTCCATCTCCTCTTCCTTCACACCTCAATCCCTTCCATCTCCCCCTCCGTCACACTTCATTCCCTACCATCTCCTCCTCCGTCACACTTCATTCCCTTCCATCTCCTCCTCCGTCACACTTCAATCCCTTCCATATCCTCCTCCTTCACACTTCATTCCCTTCCATCTCCTCCTCCTTCACACTTCAATCCCTTCCATCTCCTCCTCCTTCACACTTCATTCCCTTCCATCTCCTCCTCCTTCACACTTCAATCCCTTCCATCTCCTCTTCCTTCACACCTCAATCCCTTCCATCTCCTCCTCCGTCACACTTCATTCCCTTCCATCTCCTCCTCTGTCACACTTCATTCCCTTCCATCTCCTCCTCTTTCACACATCAATCCCTTCCATCTCCTCTTCCTTCACACCTCAATCCCTTCCATCTCCTCCTCCTTCACACTTCATTCCCTTCCATCTCCTCCTCCGTCACACTTCAATCCCTTCCATCTCCTCCTCCTTCACACCTCAATCCCTTCCATCTCCTCCTCCTTCACACTTCAATCCCATCCATCTCCTCCCATCTCCTCCTCCTTCACACTTCAATTCCTTCCATCTCCTCCTCCTTCACACTTCATTCCCTTCCATCTCCTCCTCCGTCACACTTCAATCCATTCCATCTCCTCCTTCTTCACACTTCATTCCCTTCCATCTCCTCCTCCTTCACTCCTCAATCCCTTCCATCTCCTCTTCCTTCACACCTCAATCCCTTCCATCTCCTCTTCCATCACACTTCATTCCCTTCCATCTCCTCCTCCGTCACACTTCAATACCTTCCATCTCCTCCTCCGTCACACTTCAATACCTTCCATCTCCTCCTACATCACACTTCAATCCCTTCCATCTCCTCCTCCTTCACACCTCAATCCCTTCCATCTTCTCCTCCTTCACACCTCAATCCCTTCCATCTCCTCCTCCTTCACACCACATTCCCTTCCATCTCCTCTTCCGTCACACTTCATTCCCTTCCATCTCCTCCTCCATCACACTTCAATCCCTTCCATCTCCTCCTCCATCACACTTCAATCCCTTCCATCTCCTCCTCCTTCACACTTCATTCCCTTCCATCTCCTCCTCCTTCACACTTCATTCCCTTCCATCTCCTCCTCCTTCACACTTCAATCCCTTCCATCTCCTCCTCCTTCACACTTCAATCCCTTCCATCTCCTCCTCCTTCACACTTCAATCCCTTCCATCTCCTCCTCCTTCACACTTCAATCCCTTCCATCTCCTCCTCCTTCACACTTCATTCCCTTCCATCTCCTCCTCCTTCACACTTCAATCCCTTCTAGCTCTTCTCCTTCTTTGATCACTCATTACTCTGACACCAGTTGCAGACTTGCATAAAAATAAATAAAACATAAAAGGATGCTGCTTTTCTGCAACTTTGTTTATTCAATGCCTTTATTATGAAACTGATTAAGTATACACATTGCTGCTAGTCCACTGAAATTTATATCTGTACATTGAATTATGCTCATCTTCATTTGCTCAAAACAGTAATCTGTTTCTGTGCCTTATTGTACTATCTGCATTGACCTACTCCTATGCAAGCTTTTCAAAATACCATTGAATGACATTTTTGTGCCATGTATAAGCTTTTACAAAATGTCTGTATTCACTGGACTATATATACACTTGTAAAATGCTATTGTTTTCTACACTATGTATAAATGTTTATCTAGTGTGTATGTTTGGAACTTCTCTCTGGGCCTCAGCTGAAAATGGGACGCTGTGCACAGTCAGACTTTCCTGGTCAACAAATGCAATAAATGAATAAATAAAAATACATATTTAAATTTCTGAATCCTTTAGAATTGGACTTGCATACCTGCTTTGTACAGTTTTGCGCAGACACGAATGCAGGGTTGGCAATCTGCTGTAGCCAAACAGAGGTGTATTACAGACAGGGAGAGGGGAAAGTGCTGTAGATCAACTCCAACTGGAAGCTTTTTCTTTTTATTCTTTCTGCATTCTGGAGAGAATTGGAAAATGGAAATCATGTTAGGGTAAGTACATTTTTTAACCCTATCCCCAAGCCCTCACCCAACAGTTGCCTGCTTAAAAAAATATAAATTCTAAGGTCTTGATTGTTATGAAAAAATACCTTAGAATATATATTTTGTGGGCCTCAGCAGGGTCATACCATTCTGTTAGGATACATGGAGAGGTCAAGGTGCCCCACCCTCTCTAAGTAATTGACATTTAGCTATACAATAATTATCAGTCAGATTTCACATACATTTTAATTGCATGATCCTCAAAGAATTATAATATAGTTGTATAATGAAATTAAGTTAATTTAATTAATTAACCAGTGAAAATATTTTATTACAGCCTATCATACCTTTCTTAGTTTTATTTATTTTTTAACACAAACTTCATTAAAAACTGCTATTGAATTCAAGACATGTGACACTAACAAACTATCACAATGTGTAAAAAGCAATGCATAAGGAACAAAAGTCAGTAGAGAAGTAATAAAAAAAACAAATCAGTTACATATATCTAAACAAGTAGTTGCACTCCGTGTATAAAATTAGATCTGATAAGGAGAGGGCAATACAGCCTCTTGGTGTGTGCAATATATGAACAATAACACTATGTCAGCCTTAACTGTTAATCAAAAACGTGTGACAAACTACTTAAGTAGTAAGTAGAAATAACCTCAGCTTAGACTGGCTCCATGGTTTGGAAGGATGAATCCAATCATCCCAGTTTGGGTAGAGGTACTGACACTGTAGTAGGTGACTGAAGTACAGGGGACTGCTCATTCATCCTGGGCAAAGAGTGGTGGCATGGTCCACTGCAGCACTGCTACTGACCCCTGCCTGACAGATGTCATGTTGGTTATGGGTACCTTGTGCAAGGGCCAGGTATGCATTAACCCAGACAAGCAATGTTTATGTCTTATAGTCAGGCCTGGCGTATATGAGGATGCATGCATGTATCACTGGGCCAGCACTGCAAAGATTTCAGCCACTGGAATTATGAAGGACAGTACTAAACAGAAACCCTGATGGCTTCCTTGAAGGCAGCCCTGGACAATTAAAAAAAAAAAGATAATGGTCACCAGGCTATGGGAAAGAAATTCTGACTTTCAATTTTTTTCATATCAATGAAGCCTACAGAATCTAGCTGCTCCTGCACAGATTCATTGAAAGCAACAGTCTATTATACAGCTGAAGTGAACAGAGCTATTTATTGGTTAAGTATCAATGTCCTATTATTCTATTCTGTGCTAAAATCACTTTGGTGGATTTCATCCATTATTTATTTCATTTTAGTCAGTGTGGGCAGGAAGGCACTATGCCAGTTCTTTGTAATTATTTTTTTCTTGCGGTTGCTGCTGAGAGAATTAAGGATAATAAGCTATTTCATGATGGGCCACAATACCATGTACCAACAGCCATTCAAAATCTGCCTCAGTGTAAACTGTTACGAGAATAGGATATAATAAAGCTATTTCTGGATGGACCCATACCAATGGGTGCCAGTAAGCAATCACAGAAAAATTTAGAGTAAAGGCTATCCTGTCACACAAAGGCTTGTCAATAAACTGGGAAATACTAGTTTTGAACTGATCCAGCCAAGGACAGATATGCATTTAATTTCCATCTTCAGGATCACCTCTCTGCCAGCATCAGTGGAATCAATGTACACATTTTAATAATCCTTTGTGTGGCAGACAAACATTTGTGCAGGCTTTTCCCAACAAATTTTCTGAATTTCTTTGATTTACTGAAAAGTTTAGAATCAAAAAAGAGTTCTGGCTTCCCTGTCAGGGTTAATGCACAATATCTTCTCAAATCTTTATCACAAGGGATCAGAAGCTTTAAAACATGCTTTACTTAATATATCACAGTCCCTGGTCATAAGACTTAACTGGTTTACTTGCTGAATACCTGGGTCCTACGATAAAGTCTACTGAATGATGAGTTTTATTAGCAATGATTCTCACTCATCTGGCATTTCTACAGTGGCTAATCAGTTGATAATAAAGGAGCTCAAGAGTCACATCTCTACGGACAATACTAGAAAGACAACATCATCCGTTTCATTTAGCTATTCTGAAAGATGAAATTCTTGTTGAAACTCTATTTCTATCTTCACTTGTCCCAAGTTAATTAAGTCATGGGTACTACTGGTATTAAATTATCTCTGCAGTTGAACAATCTCTCACATTTAAACATGAATGGCACACGTCTTAGAGAAGCTGATATAAAAGGAAGGAACTCAGTCTCAAGCTGAGAACTTATACAAGACAAATAGTGAATGAGGTTTGGGTGTACAGGTGAGGCACACCAGTCTATCATATTCCAAAGGATATTACATGAGGCAAGATCCAACAATAAACTATCTTGAATTTGACTACACTGTAGGGCTTGTAATGGGGGATCTTAAGACCAGACTTGCTTAAAGGAAAAATATCCTGTCCCCTCATCCTATCACACTAATTTTTATACCCCAAACTAAGGATGTGGTTCTATTTTTTAATATGAGGAAGAAACGCATGGGAGGACTAAGATCACAAACCTAGAAATGAGTATACAAGTTGAGATACTGCAAACATTTGAACTAACTGAACCCACTAGGGAAGATTCAGCTTTTACATCTTCCCACCTACTAAAAAGTTCCTTAAAGAGCTTCACAACTGATCCATGTGATTATGGCAACAACTACCGCATCATTCTTTCCAGGATAATTGATAAATATTTCATCATGCTGTGGTGTCACAGATATAGACAGAACTTTATCTTCAGTTCCCTGAAGGATTATAGTTTATTTTCAGAGCAACTTTGGTATGTTTAGATGAAATACAATAAATCAATAAAAGATCCCAGAATGGATGCTCAGATCAGTATCAGGGTAGGAAAGGCACACTAGAAGGTCAACTAAAATAAGTATAATATAGAAAATTGGGAGTCCTGTTATGTCCCCCTTCCTAGTGTGAATGGAAGAGAAACAGTTGTTTACTTTCAGTTATGCTGAGAACCCTTGACAACTGCTCCTGGGGACTGCACACTTTGGGAAGGAGGCCAAATGTTACCAGGGTACTAAACAGGAAGTTCCAGTCTACCATATGAAATATCACATGATTCACTAGAAGCCACTCCTATCTCTGAGCATCCTGTATCAGCAGAAGCATTCTCCTTACATTGCCCTGGGTCTGATGACAGTGAAAAGGCAACAGTGATCTAGTTTTATTGAAGAGGGGATTAAAGAACAGTGTCTTTTTAATGCCACCATCATAAGCAACTTATAATCTGATTTCCATTTATGGAGATTTGCTCTGGATTATTTGGTTTTGGGACGACTACAATAATAGCTTGCTTCCAGGAAACAGAAAGTTTACCTCTACTGAGGTTGTAATCATGGGGTAATTTAGCAACTAGTACATTTTCTATTTATGTACACAGATCAAATGGGAGCTGAAATATGGAAGCACCATTTCCTTACTTTTAAAATAAATAATTTGCGTAAATGGCCTTCTGTACCCCTTTTTAAAGCAGCGACACCCCATGAGGGAAGTGCTCAGACCAATCAGTTTACAGAAAATTCTTCTTCTTATCATCTCACATTTTTTTCATAAGATAACAAGGAGCAGAAAGCCCACAATGCCAAATGGTAAAGTAAATGGCTACTGTGGAAAACAGCAGCAACAGTAGGTGATATAAGTACTGCTTTGTTTGTTTAATCTCAAAAGATAACCAGATACAGACAATGGATACCACGCAGGGATTTTGCTGGGCTGGGGACCATGTACAGTGTGGTCAATTATTTTATTTATATTTTATAAAGTCAGACATCTGAGATTTAAACAATAAATTATAATTGCTGGGGCTGACACTAGACGAAAATGACTGCTGTTGTTTCCTCATTATTATGGCTTTGCAGGACTATTGTAATTTTGTGAAACAACTTGAAATACACTACCCTGCGGCTACTGTGTGTGTGTAACAAAACTGAAATACATTACATTATTACATGGACATCATTCACTTGATTGTGGTAAACAATAAGTTGCATATAGTTAAAGTGGCTATAACTGCTGAATGTGGGGTAGCATCTGTTCATGCTAGAAAGTAACTGACTGTCTTGTCATTTGCACATTTTAACCCATCAGTAATTTGGCTTTGCAGGATTTGTGTACATTTCAGTGAAGTAAGATGGAATACTTTACTTTAATTACGGTGTGTTTGTATGAAAAAAAACTGAAATACATTGCTGTGACTATCATAATTATTATTATTATTATTATTATTATTATTATTATTATTATTATGAGCAACATCTGAGGTGTACACAATCAAAAATACATGTGTAATTGATGGGTACAAAAGTTGTGTATAAAAGTGACTTATACTTGATGTTTAGTCATTGTTGTATAAGAGTTACTGGTCTGGCATGGCACAAGTAGTGTCAAGTTGTATTGTGTTTTCCTGACAAAAATATGAAACCAATGTTGATATGATTTATTCTTATGTGTATGCACTTGTGTATGTGTGTAAAGGGCTTTGCAGTAAAAAGTTGGCTTTATTTTCTTTAACTTTCCATCACAAGTCAAACATCAGCAATGTATATGATAACTGGCTATCTTTGGAGGTCTGGGCAGAATATGTGTGAAAGCAGCTGATCATTAGCACATTGGCATGGCAAGTAGTATTGCTATATCACACCACTTGGCTCTGGTTGAGTTTTTGGCTTTGTCTCCTTCCATTTGGTGTTTGGATGTCCTCCCTATCACTTTGTGTGTTTATCCATGTATTCTGGTAGCACTTCAAATGCATCATAAGTGAAATGTCATTTCTCCCATTTGCCTGTTGATAAGAAAGGTGTGTGTGTGTGTGTGTGTGTGTGTGTGTGTGTGTGTGTGTGTGTGTGTGTGTGTGTGTGTGTGTGTGTGTGTGTTGTGACAGACCTGGCCTATCAGGGTGTTGTGTCACTATATGTGACATGTGTAAATGATCAGTGCATCTTATAATAGACGTGGCTTGTTAGGAGTAGAAATCACTGTGTGTGCATGTGTGGGAAAAAGCAAAATAACAATATTGGTGAACATGTGTCACCCTTCTGGGTAGTGGAAAAAAGAACATATAACAAGTTATTTTCTTTCAAACATAAAGCATAAAATGCATCATAGAACACCCAGATCCTTAGAATGTCTTGGGGTCTGGCAGCTCCCATGTACAAGGTGATATAATTGGATTTTGACCCAGATTTAAAAATGACCTCTTCTCTGCACCCCACCAAGTCTATAGCCACCCTATTCAGAGGTGTGCACAACAAGCCACTGTAGCTTGTGTAGGGGCTAGGCACATAGTGGTCATTACTTCTTTAACTTTCCAAACAAATCTCAGAGATTTGCACAGAAACTCATTATAGCTGGTCTGGAAGAAGCAAGTTGGAGTACATTATTGTGGTCATTATTTGTTAACTTTCCTCACAAAAATCAGCCTTGTATAAGTTGCTATCTTTTGGGGTATGGATAAAGATACATTCTGATAATAGACATCTGACAGCAAAATACTGAACTACATTGCTGTGTTTTATTTGTTCCTTCAGTTTCATTTGAGTCTGACATCACAGGATTACACAGAAGGTGGCTACAGTTTGGAGACAGGAGAGGATGCATGATGTATTTCTGTATGATAGCAGCCACTTGGACACTTGTGCCTTTGCTTTCACCTAGTCCAACACCTTAGAGATGCACAGAATGTGTCTCTTTTGAGATGGGGTGAGTATTGTATCATCACAAGCACTTGTTTTTTCAATTTATTTTAAACTATTTTTTACTACTATTTTATCAACTTTCAGCATTTTTTTTCCTTGAAAGAAAAAATTAAGACTGAATTTCTTCCCTTATTCATGATTTATGTTCCAGCTATAACTGGATTAAAAGTTTGGTAAAGGCTCTAAAATGTATCTCAGAGCATCTATAAGCCTGCAGCTTCTGGGGGCCACTAGGCCCCCAGATCATCCATGTATTTTACTGAGTTAATTCAGAGTTATTACAGTACAGTCTTGAATAGTCAGGGCATGTTGAAAGGAAGCAGAAAAAAAAAACAGTTGAAGAGTGGGACTGAATTTCTTTCCTAAGCTATGTTTTTTTGTTAAGACAATCACTGGCTGAAAAAAGTAAAGGGAAACAGATGTAACTCAAGGCTTCTGGAGGTGTAGCAGTCCAAGACCCTCAGCTTAATTCAGTTATTTCATCCATGGTTATCAAGGTTCAGTCTTTGCTAGTTAGGGTGTGCTGAAAGGATACAACAAAAATCTTGAGTAAGATGAAATGTGAGAAAAGGATGGAGGGTAAACAGGGGGCAGTGAGGGGTATAGCAGGAGGGGAGGTGGCGCTTAGTGCACAAGCTGCCATGGAGCCCTTTGCCTGTGGATCCACTCCCCCAAAGGCCATCCCAAGTATTAAGGGGGAGCATTCCAGTTCAGCCACGCTTGTTTGGTTTTAGTGATTTAAGCAGCAGTCAGCAAGTCTTAAAGTATTTTCATTGTTAATATTTACTAACTTATTGGTGGGATGCGTTCTTTAGAATTTCTATTATATAACTGTCTAGGTGGGTGGGATAAGAAGTTCAATTTCTAAAAGTACCTGTGTACTCAGTAACAAGAACTGAATGTTTGCCCAGTACATGATAAAGCAAAGCAGCTCAGGCATTCTGTCTTTCATCATATCTCTAATGTATGCGTTTTACTTCTGTCTGGCAAACTACGTATTACATCATGTTTATATGTAAATATATGTTTAATTGTACTAATCTTGTAATATCTAGTGGTTAGCTCTAAAACTGAAAAAAAAAGACTTATGTCTAGGCTGCTAAGCAACCATCTGCTTGCTTTTTATTTTGTGGTTAAAATATATCATCCTCACTTACCATGCTTCCTGTTTAAAAGATTATACAAAGTATCTAGAGCTTATCATCCAGGATTATCACCTTTTATCCCTCCTCCGTGATACCTGTCGAAAAATGATTTTTATCAATGTGGCTGACTAGTAAATTATTGAAATGATTTATAATACTTGTTTTAAGGCTCTTAAATTTACTAGCTGGAAGTACACTAAACTAAAATGTTCATAGATCATGTTGTGCAAATAACTGAGTTTTCATCTGACAGTTTCCGTGTATTACTGTTTATTACTGCATCTAATCTTCAAAAGACACGCTTGGACCACTTCCTAGACATTTCATAGTATATCATTCAAGAGGCTACATAGCCACTAGCACTTCTGACCTACTAAATGGAAACTTTCTATATGGGATAAATACTTCTGCGTATTATATTTCTTAAATTAGTCCACATTCAAATAATTTTCATTTTCATGTTATTTCTGCATTATGTTGTGATAACCTGGCATAAATGCCCCCCACTGGAAACCAGGAGACAATAGCTCTTCACCTAGATGTGTGACTTGAGTATTCCTAACTGCATGCAGGACAGCAGTATATAAACTGTAATAAAAACGGTAAATAGAACTTGGCAAAGGAAGTAATGAAGAACTGACATTTTGACATCTGCATTACTTAAGCCATCTAAAATTGCGATCATAACGTGTTAATAAAACAACGGTTGCATTTATATTGTACTTCTACAAATATCCAGAGGCTTGCATATCATATATTCCACTGTGAGTCATTTTTGGCACGTGACAAAAGACGAACAGTTTAAAATGGCAAAGGCTTGATGATACAGGACTAAAGCCCATATGAAAGAAATAAAGAAAAAAAATCATTTAATCACTGCACAGAAGTAAGTGCTAGCAACAATCAAGAACAAATCTGTTCAGCAAATACCCTGTTTGGACCTGCTTTAATTATCAGCTCCAAGACGGCTGCACTGCAATCATTCAAGCTCTGCTTACAAAACAACTGGAATTAATAAGATAGAAATTTAAGAAAGCCTGACTGAAGCCACTGAAGTGGGCGGACACCCACGTGTTCCTACTCTTATGTTTTAATTGTGAGGTTGCATAGCATTAAGAAAAGGAAAAATACCTTGTTTTTCGAGAAAATACACTGTGAAGTTGTGCAATTTCAGATTTAGAATACAAAAGGGATACACAAGGGGTGGAGACCCACCACATCAGAAGGCGGAAGCGGTATTGTCTCCTTGCTCGAAAGACGGCTTACTACTTCAGTCTTAGCAAGTACAGCAATTTGATAAGCATTGCTTAAAAGGTTGTATTTAACCTTGGAGGCCATATGCCAAACAACTATTTACATAATGAGTTACAGAAACAGGTTCATTGAGGTGGATGGGCTGCATTTGCAGCTGTTCAGTTAAGTCACTGTTTCAAAGAAGTCTGAGATTGATAGCTTCTGATGTGGGGAGGAAGAATGTTCCACTTCATATGGATATTCTTACTGCCAAGAGTCCTGCCATCACTTGTTATGCCATGCTTGTAGGGTCTGAAGCTCTCATTTACTGGAAGAAACTTGTTTTCATTGCACAGGAATACCAGGTCAGGAGTTCAGTAATGTGCGTACAATTTTCCTTGGGAGTACGTTTACCAACCATACTCGGTTCCAGAAACCTGAACTATCATTTAAGCTTACCAAACAAAGGACTACCTGAATTTTACATTGGTGTATTGTCCACTTTTATTAAGCATCTGTTTGGGTTTTTGATTCTGATAACTTGTTTGCAGTTAAAAGCTTTCTCTAGAGGCTCCTTTATCTGTTTAAAACTTTCATTTAAAGGCTCACTGCTGTGTTTCTGTTGTGAGAAATGTTTCTGCAGTTTGTTTTCCACCCTCCCTCCCAATTTGTATGCTGTTCTTATAGTTGGTGGCTTTGCAATTGCCTGCCCCTACTGTAAATTTGATATGGGACACTCCTCCCAGTCTAGTGTTATTACCTCATTCTACCTAATACAGGGAGAACATTTGAGAAGGCCACCCCAGTTAGCTTCTGCTCCTCCTTTCCCCTTTCCACTTTACAAAAAAAAAAAAATTTCTAAGCTTGTTTCCTACCTTTCCTGTAAGTTGTCTAGTCCAGATACAGATTTGCTATATACAGGACTGTTTGTAAGCTTCTGAACCCCCAAGCCTTTCTGTGTTGGAGGGAAGCCTTCTAGCTTAATTTTGTTTCTTAGAACTAGCCAGTTTTCTAGTTTCAGTACTCAAGTCTCTTTCTTTGAGCTCAGCACATGTTCAGAACTCATTGTAAGCACTAAATAAGCTACAAAACAGTTTCTAGTACTTAACAGATAAGCATCTATCCAGGCATGTCTAAGGGTAAGCTCCCGGTGTTTTCTCCTGTCTACCTGATGAATCTGGGCATCTTGGGGCAATACAGCAATTGCCTCGTACACAGACAACCCTCTCCTCCTACCACCCAACACTACAACCTGTGAGAGAGGCACTTATATAACCAAACTGGAAGCAAAGCTCTCTTCACCCAAGACTGGACTAGACAGTCAAGAGGAGAAGGTAAACACTTGCACCACACCACACTCATCACATAGTCCCTCTAAACCTACACCACCAAAACACACACATAGAAACACAAAACACACACCTACATTAGCGGAGGCTCTCAAAAAAATCTACCCAAGCAAAAGGGACCTCCAAAGCAGAAACGCAAGCAACCTCCACCCTCCAACACAACCCAAATGACACATAGCCCACAAACTCAGTGAGTCACTCAACCGCAGCCCATAAGGCATAACAACGTGCCCAACACTCTAATCATAGGTGACTCTATAGTCAGGCACACTAATGTTCCACTCACCAGGCTAAACAAGGAGAAAGATACTGTCAGCTGCCTGTCAGGTGCCAGGATACACCACATAATGCATGCACTCAGGTCACTCCACAGCAAGTACAAATATGACTCTGTCATTGTCCATGTTGGTGTGAATGATCTGAGACGTACCTCCCTGAACTACATGAAAAGAGACATGGAGGAGCTTTCTGATCTTGTAGCCCAGGCAGGTATGACCCTAGCCCTGAGTAGCATCCTGCCATCACCCAGAATTATACCACAGTACAAGGACAAAATGATTGACTTCAACAACTGGCTAAGCTTCTGGTGTGAGTCTAAGGGGGTCCAGTTTCGGTCTGCCTGGGATGACATGATCGACAAACCATGATGCTTTGCCAGAGATGGCCTGCACCTGTCACCCCTGGGCTAAGGCTACTGGCTAAGGCTCTGGCCACCCCTATAGTGCCTTTTTCAGGCAAGGTTTAAATGACAAATTCACCACTATAACAGGTACAAGCCAGCAGAATCTGAGGGTATTGCTACTCAATGCTAGAAGTCTAAACCTCAGAATACACTCACTCGAGGCACTAATTAAAATGGAGAACATCGACATCTGTGCAGTGACAGAGACCTGGTTCAAGGCTCCAGAGAGTACCCCTGCATTACCAGGCTATAATTCATACCACACCTTTTGGCCACCTAACCTGGACCGAAACACTAAAGGCAGAGGCGTGTTCATATTCATTAAGGATATCCACACCTCCAGGCTAGTTGCTCAGCATAATGCATCTGAGATTATCCAAGTGCAACTAACTCTGGGCAAGACCACAATCTAAATTGTAGCTTGCTACAGATCCCCCACCATGCCCCAGGATTCCCACTCCTCATTTCTTGATACACTGGAAAATATTAGGGTACAACCTAACACCCTAATAATTGGCGATTTCAACCACCCCACCGTTAATTAGGAAAACTACTCATGTACCAAATCTTATGCTCAATGATTTCTGGAATTCATAAATTCCAATGCCTTGGATCAACTTATCCACACCCCCACCAGGGGCAGAAATATCCTAGACCTGGTTATTACCAACATAAGTAACCAGAGGTCAATTGCTCGTTGGTCAGATCCGACCACAAGCTAATCAACGTAGACATCCACATCCCTCCCCCACCCCCATTAGAGAAACCACCGTAAAAAATTTCTCCAAAGCCAACTTCACACTTCTTAAGACAGAAGTGGCAAACTTCACGACACCCATGCTGATGGACAATAGAGGTATGACTGCTGAATCCTTCACAAATGCACTTTATAAGCACTTACACAAGTGCATGGATCGTGCAATCCCTAACAGAACCAAGATGCTATCCTCCAAAAAAGGAAGCCAATCTGGTGGTCCCCTGCCATAAACAAACTCTACAACAGAAGAAAGGAACTGTTGCAAAAAAGAGTAAAATCCCACGATTGGAGAAACTCCATGGTCAGCCTCAGTAATAAGCTGAGATCCCTCATAAAATCCTCCAAAGCTAGTTACGAAAACAAAATCGCTACTGACTCTAAAGACAACCACAAAGCATTCTATAGCTATGTCAAGAATCTCAATGGCAACACTCAGATCTGCTCTGAGTTACAGCACAATGGCACTAAATATACAGAGCCAACTGATATTGCCAACATCCTGGCAGATAGGTTCAGTGCTAACTTTATCCCCCTCTCATCCCCTAAGGGCCCATCTCTATACTGGAAGAATGCAAAGTTCCTTTAATCATGGCTGCACAGGTAAAAAACACACTCTCCAAAGCCAAGAATACAGAATCCATGGGATATGACAACATCCCAGGCTGCATTTTACATGAACTACAGAATGAATTGGCACCCCCTTTAGTACCATGTTCAGTCATAGCCTCACCTTAGGCTACGTATCCACTGAATGGCGCACAGCGACGGTTATTCCACTCCACAAAGGGGGAGCCACCACGGACCACGGAAACTACTGCTCAATTAGCCTGAGGAGTCTGGTCTGTAAGGCTATGGAAAGTATCATCATGGAACTTATAAACAATGATATTGGTAATCTCAAAACTCAGGACCCTACCCAGTTTGGGTTTGTAAAAGGCAGATCATGTCTCCTAAGCCTGACAGACTTCTTTGAAGCAATCACCAAAGCCGTAGATGAGGGTAAGGTGGTTCACACAGCCTATCTAGATCTCGCCAAGGCTTTTGACACCATCCCCCACTCTGGAATTATAGATAAACTCACTAAACTAGGTATAAATCCCTATGTCACAAGATGGGTTGCCAACTGGCTCACTGACAGAACCCACACTGTGAAAGTAGCAGACTCCAAATCCAACTTCAGAACAGTGACAACTGGAGTACCACAGGGTTCAGTCCTGGGTCCTCTCCTGTTTGGTATCTACTTCTCTGAAATACAGGCTAACACAGAAGGTCTTTGGCTCACGAAGTTTGCAGATGACTGCAAACTAGGAGCCATAATCAAAACTCCAAAATATGTGGACATCCTACAAAAGGGCCTCGCTGAGACAAATGCCTGGTGTCAAAGCCATGACCTCAAGCAAAATGCCAAAAAGTGCATTGTTATCCCTTTTGGTAAAAACTCTGTAACCATGACCTACCACATAGGCGGTAGTCTACTTAACACACAAAAGTGTGATAAGAGACCTTGGGACACAGGTGGACAGTAGTCTCTCCTTTGATAATCACATTGCCACAGTAGTCAGGAAATCCTTCTATGTGGCACACCTCATCACAAAAGGTTTCTCATCCAGGATAAAAAGAGGTCATTGTTCCTCTCTACTCATCACTCATTAGACCCATAATAGAGTACAACGCCCCTTTTGGTATGTACCTCACAATACATCTACAAAAACTGGAAAGGCTGCAGAAATACCTCACAAAGAGGATTACTGGCTTCAAACAGATTCCCTACGCAGACAGTCTCAAAAAACTGCAGCTTTACTCTGACGCATATTGCCTACTCAGAGGTAATCTCTGCCTAACACGCAAAGCTATGTCAAACCCAGAGCTTTTGGACATGCTCCACTTAAAGAAATCCCTCCGAGCTACACGCTGTAGGGACTTAAACCTTGTCACCACAATAAACAGAACATGCTGGAGGGATAGATTCCTGTCCCAGAGACTTCCCATACTCTGGAACAAACTACCTATCTATATCAAACAGAGCTCCTCATTAGCACTCTTCAAGAAAAATCTTGATGATTGGATGGCAGGGGCGGCTCGTGGTATCAGACTGCCGGACTGCAGCCCTCCCACCTTAAAAAAAAGAAAAGAAAAATCTGTAAAACTAAAAAAACAAACAGAAAAAAAATCTAGACTGCAGTCCGGATAGAGAAACACAGGTTCCCAGCAGTCATTGCTGCAAATGCACCCAGGAATCAGTGCGGGGATGACCGCACAGAAGAGGAGGTCCAGACTGCTTCGGCTGCAGGCAGATCCAATCAGGACTGAGAGAGGTGAGCTGCTCTCGCGGGACTTTCGTTGCGCAGGCTCATTCAGGAGGTAGGTGTAGCAGGTTTTGGTCGCTGGCTGGATTGCTCTGTGTCACGGGTGGATTTTGCTGCTTCAGGTCACTGGATTGTTCGGGTGGTATCAGGTAAGTGAGTTGCTTCCTGACTGGAGGTTAGGTCATTTTGCTGCTGGTGTTGCAGGTCTGTCGTTTTGTTGCTGGTGTTGCAGGTCAGTCGTTTTGCTGCTGGTGTTGCAGGTCAGTCGTTTTGCTGCTGGTGGGTGTGTGTGTGTGTGTGTGTGTGTGTGTGTGTGTGTGTGTGTGTGTGTGTGTAAAGTGCCCCAGTTACTATATACTGGTGGCTAGAGAGAGCAAATGGTGGTGGATAGAGACTCAGGCTTGAACCCTGTACCTTGGATGCAGGTGGCAAGGACCTGAATTCCCTATCCACCACCATTTCTAAAAAAAACTTGCAGAGTTTTGCCTTATATTTGTTCTGTTCCTCATAAAATCTGTGGTTTCTGTATCTACATTTTTCCTTGCAAAGTCTGTAATGTATTGGTGCACTGGTAGCATTGTTCCCTAACAGCTACAGGTTCTCTGGTTTGATTCTTGGCTGGGGTGCCTTCTGTGTGGTGTCTGCATGTTTTCTTTACTTGCAAAGATGTGATTGGCATTTCTCTCTACTCTGCTGAAAATTGTCTTTTGTTCCAAGTCAGACTAGTTTCCTGGTTAAAAGTTTAAAAAATAGGCATTTGAATTTCAGACTTCATATTCTTCAGAAAGTACATGGTAACACAAAATTTTTTAGCAGTTGTCTAAGTTTATAACATGGATATTTGAAATGTGTCCCTATTTTTGGGACTGTATTTCCCCATTATTGGCTTTGTCCAGGTATGTGTGCTAAGGTTGAGAGTTGTGAGAACTGTATTCATTGAATGTTTGGGGGCTGTATTCCGTCCCCATTACTGGCTTTGTCCACATGTTTTTTGCTAAGAGTTGAGAGCTATAGTGAGAACTGAATTCACTGAATGGTTGGGGGTTGTATTCCCCCCCATTATTGGCTTTGTTCAGGTGTTTTGTGCCAAGAGGTTGACAGCTATGCTGAGAAATGAATTCACTAACTGGTAGCCATTTAAGTTTATCTTCATCTATTTTACAAAACAGCTGATTTGGCATAGTGGCATGTTTCTCTGACTGTTTTGCACAGGGTCTCCTGGGTTAAAGACGTGACAGTGAAATGTATGGTGGTAACACAGCATTTTATTCTAGCAACTTTCCAACATTATACAAGCAATGTTTAAAATGTGTCCCTGGTTGCTTCCAACATTATACAAGCAATGTTTAAAATGTGTCCCTGGTTGCCCCCCCCCCAAAATAAATGTTGGCTTTTTCCAGATTTCTTGTGCTGCAAAGTTCAGAGATACAACTGCGTGTCGAGTAGATTTTACAAGGAGCTGAGAGCTGCAGGGGAACAAAACTTTAGTGCTGCTTATTCTGAGTCTGCTTGCATTAATAGCACAACAGGTAGTGTACTTGCTTTTGATGCAGAAGGCTGTGGGTTCTACTCCCACAGTAGATAGATGCATTGCTGATACTGTACTGTGTTGTAAAGTGGGTGGATGCTGCAGTCTTTTCGGCAAAGATACCTAGAGTAGTAACTATGAACCTGTTATCTGTTTGCCATAGAGTCCCTATTGCGATATTACTAACTTATTTATTTATTTTTTTTAATGCATGCAGCATAGGCAATTTATTCCTCAAGGGCAACAGGCACTTTATTTGTAGATGAATAAACAATGACATATAAAGTTGTTTGCTAGCAGCAGCCTCTTCATTGTTACAGATTTCTTTAATGTGGAATTATTTAGATGACTTTTACTGCTTCAGAGATTGTGCATATTTACTGATACTGGTGGACTGTAGAAGGCTGAGTAGACTTTCATGATGGAAATGTTCTGAATTGGGTAGTTTTGTCATTGGTGCATGCATTTTGTTTCATTGTTTACTGGAAAAATGTTCAAAACAATAAATTTAAAATGCCGTCTAACAACTGTACTGTATTGTATAAGGAATATAATTTAGTAGAATCAGGAAGGTGTATCAAAGAGCACATGTATGTTTCATGTGCAAGGGGCCTATGATTTGAAAACAGCCCAAAGTTAATCTTTATCTGCCACTGGCAAAATGTATTTTCTTTGAATGTGGGTTTCAATGCTGTTTCATTGAATGTGCGTTTCAAGGGCAGAGAAGTTTTTAATGCTAAGCCTGTTTTCATTGTGAGACTGCGTTGCTTTGTTTAGCAGATATCTTAGTGTTTGTGCTGTAAAATGCAAAATAAAACTTTCAAATGAAATCCAGATCATCATAGAAGTAAAGCAGTATGCACATTATTGTTTATGGTAAATGGAGTGATATAGCCAAGTAATGGATCATTGGAATGGCTGCAGGGGGGAGGGCTCCATTCGACCATGATTTTGTGAGGGGGAAGGGCGGCAAACTCAAAGACAGCCCCAGCTGAACTATACCTCCCAACTGTCCAGATTTTCACAGAATGAATAGATTTTTGCTTCTTATTTTTGGTTTGTTCCTCATAATATTTGTGGTTTTCTGGAAAATCATTTAGGAATTAAGTCACTAATGACAGTGAGTTTCAGACTTCATAACCTTCAGAAAAATGCATGCTGAAGTACGACCTGTTCTATCAACTGTCTCAGTTTATACAAGAACAATTTTTAGTACTGTTTATGTTCCCCCAATATATTTGGCCTTGTCCAGATTTATTGCATTAACAGGTTGTGAGGTACATACAAATAAATTGCTTTATAGAATTAGGCATAGCCAAACCTCTCAACTGTCCCCGAATTTGGATCAAAATGTTGCTCTTCCCCTAATAATCCATCCGCAAAATAGCAATTTTGGAAGAAAACATGGAGGGTTTACAATTTAGAAATAACTGTAATAATCGGAGTTATAGATTACTTTTATTTCAGAAATGCATGTAGATTCTTTTATTTTGTCAGCTGCTCAAGTTAGCAGTACTATTATTAAAAAATGTCCCTTCTTTGACAGGTTCCCAGCTGTATTGTGTGGCTATTTTATATTTTTGCATCACATTTTTGGTCCATTTTTCATAAAATTGTGTTTTTGGCAAATTAGTGGTAAATCATTAAAGACTGAAGTTAGAAAATAATGACAGACATTTGAGTTTCAGATTTCATATACTTCAGAAAACTCATACTAATACAAGACCTACTATTCTGTTATCTTTCTAAGTTTATAAGAGCAATATTTAAAAATTGTCCTTATTTTTGGGCCTTTGTCCCAATTCTATGTATGGCTTTGCTCTGATGGTGAGGTATGACAAATGTGTCGGGGCCATCAGACAGCCAGAGACATTTCAAATTGTGACATACTTGTTGCACCCTACTCCCCCATGTAGTGACTCTGGATGTGTCCAAGCAAGGCAAGGAGCAGTTGTGCAGGGTATCCCCCCATGCAGTGTAAATGTGCAGGGTATCCCCCATCCAAGGTAGACACAAGTACTACAGTGGCTTTTCATCTGTTCTTGATTTTGCAGAATGGTCTGGTTTCTGTCATATTTTTGTACTGTTGATTTATGCTTATTACTCAAAGTGCCTGTTGCTCTGTGTTTTAAGTAGCAATGCTTTAATGACCATCAGGTAAGCTTGTCTGAGATCATAACATGCAAGTAAGCTTTAGCAAGCATACTGTTAAAGAATTGCCAACATTGAAGCCTTTCTGTTGTTGCCATGCAGAGAATACTTAACTAGATAATGTATAAGCATCGGGTATTAAAATGCATATGACAGTATTTGTAATAAAGGACAGGATTACATTATTTTAAGAAGCTCATTACACTTGCTGGAGACTTCCAGTGATCTCTGAGGGCTTTAACCGTAAACTAAACAGAATGCCATTCATGTGTGGTCCATAACCTGTACAGTAATCCCTTAAGCAATGTATCTTGAGCTTGTTTCTTTTTTGCTTTTCATTTTTTACTTTGGTCATGTTTTCCCCATGAAACAAGTAGATAGTTGTCAGGCAGCAGGTCTTTTTTGGATAAACATTTTCACAAGTGGGGGTATCACAGAGATTGCGACTTTCAGCATGTTACTTGGTACTTTAATAAAGCTGAATATAAATTATAATGCAGTGCAAGGAGAAGCGGTTTGAGGTGAGTGCTGCATGTTTGTCCTATACTTGATTTTGACTGGCATTCCAGTAATGTATTTAAAAAGTAATTTATTTTTTCATGCCTCACAACCTTTGTTTCCATCTAGATATGAAGTAAGCTGTCAAGCAGCCAATGCATTGAAATATTTTTATTCTTTTACACTTCATTTGTCTTGATTGGATTCTCATAATGAGGGTTTGGCACCCAGGGTAGCATATTTAATTAATGTTTAGTTTTTGTGGTTTTGAGCATAGCTCCTCCCCTTTCTAGTTGTCCGCACCCCTTCCCATTGACCCCCACCCATTCGGCTATCTCCTGCAGCCCCTCTTTGATTTGAAGTCACCAGCCGCCACTGTTGGATGGGAGATAGAAAATTCACCCCAGGGTTCACTTCTGTGGCTCTGCTCGACAGTGGCACAGGAAAATAATTTTCTTGGGTGGCGAAAGCCAGGGTACCTTTTGGTTAGGCTTATATAGGCCTATTATTCTAAAACAACAGATTATTTACAAAATCATATGCAAAACAGTTTGACTCATCAAAAGAGGTAATAAGTTGTCCTAGTGCTATCCAGGTAACCTCAGATACTGGAATCAAATTAGATTACATTGAAAAAAGAACTTCACAAACTAGAGCCAAACAAAGCATAGGCAGGAGATATAATTTGTAACAATGACCTAAGAACACTTCAGCAAGAACTTATAGCACCATTATATCTATTATTTGCTAGGTCATATAAATCTGGGGAGATTCCTCAAGATTGCAGACATGCACTTATTAAATCTGTCTTTAAGGGAAAGGGGAGTAGGACAAACTCAGAATCATATAGACCCTTAAGTCTACTTTCATGTTGTGGAAAAATAATGGAGAAGGTAATACTGCATAAGTTATTGTCAGAACTGGATAGGCTGGTTCTTGAAACCATATATCAGCTTACATATGTTGAAAATAGATATATTACTACTTGTAATATGATGTTCTATAACAATATAATAACAGCTATGAATGAAAAAATGTGCTGAAATGTAATTTATATAGATTTAACTTCAGCATTTAACAGGGTCATACACAAAACACTGATCAATAAATTAGAACAACTAGGTATTGATGTACTCTTGGTAAGATGGATAGCTGCGTGGCTTACAAATAGGACATGGAAAGTATACAGCAACTGGACAGGTGAAATTCTTGGTTACAGTCAGGGTGTCCCACAGGGCTCTGTCCTAGGCCCTTATTTGTTTAGATTATATCTTTCATACTTAACATTTTAATTTGAGGTATTCTACAGTCTATATGCTGACAACCTGAAATTGAGTAAACTGATTACATGTGCTACAGATAAGGCATTTCTGCAAATTAAATTGACTAAATCGACCATTTGAGCACAGGAGAATAATATACTGATAAATACATTAAACACTAACCATATGAGATTTGGCAGACATAAACTGAAAGGAGAGTATTTAATACAGTACACAGTGATTGAAATTGTAGACTAATTTAAGACCTGGGTATATGGGTAGATCCAGCTATGAGTTTTTCTAATCATATCAACCAATTGGTTATGATAGTTATAGAGCAGTTATAGAGCTATAGGTTGTATAAAAAGATTGATAAAGTCTAGGAAATCTAAAATGATGAAGCCATTGTTAGTCACATTAAACCCATACTTTAATATGGAATAACAATATGGAAATCCTATAAGAAAACAAGCATGAGTAAACTGGAAAGAGTACAGCAGAAATATACCAAGGGAATCCATGGATGTGAAAATTTAAGTTACTATGAAAGACTAAAATATCTGAACTTGTGCAGTGTCTCATAAATATCTAAGAGGAGATCTTAATCAGGTATACAGGGCATTCAAAGACAACTACCTTTAAGAATGTTTGGAGAGATCAAAAAGTACTAGACAGTCATCAGAGACAATCTATGTAGAAGATTCTGTAGGAATGAGAAGTGTACTAATTGGTTTTCTGACAAAGTAGCTGATGTATAGAACAGACTACCAAACTGCATTTAAGCAAGTACTAGTTTAGATATTTTTAAGAACAGCCTGGACACTTATTATGGAAACAAGTGTTTTGGTATCTTGATAAGCTAGAAGAGCATTAATGCCCATGCTTGAAATATTTCTATGTATGTATATATTTTCCAGGAAGCCCATACCTCCTTCAGTGGGTGGAATATATAATCTTGGTGTACACTGATTTTTATATAACATTTGATAAGTGTGAAGAACTTTTCTTGTTTTTCTGTTCAACTGATTCAACACCTTTTGGGGCCAGTCAGTCACTCCAAAATCTGTAAGAACAGAAAGAACAAATTGGTTTACAGTTTGCACTTTATTCCTAAATGTCAAGGCTGTTTTCAATATTAGTTTTCTGAAGTATTACTTACTGAGTTTTATTCACATTTGTTCACTTTTTTTGCCAATCTTTCATAGGTTCCCAGGTATTTCTACACTCCTTCCTGCTCAAGTTCCTTTATATTTTTTATTTTATTTTATTTTTATTTTACATTTGTTGACCGGGATAGTCCGACTGGATGCATGTCCATTTTCAGCGGAGGCCCGGGGAGAAAAGCTCCAAGGGTAAGCAGATACAGCATTACATAATACCAGCATTACATATTACAAACAGACTATTTACAGAGATTACATAAGTAAACAAGTTAAACAAGTTCCACAGGTTACAGTTAATCCTGAGCGAAAGTCAGGATAAAATTAAATTACACAGTAAACTGGTTATCAGATTTTTACACATTCTAGAGACAGTTAGCCAGGCTTGATACATTGACATAGCCAGTTAAGTGACAAATGTTGTTTGAGTCTAGTTTTAAATTGACCTAAGGTGGAAAGTAAGGTAATATCAGCTGTAAGAGAGTTCCAGGATCTACTTACAGAGTTTGCAAAGAGAGAATCACTGCCTGTGTTATTATATATCACATTCCTTCTCCTGTCCCAGATTGATGTTTTCTTGGTACTGCAACTTTTCTGTTTTAAATGTTGCTTTTGCACATTTATCAAGACCAAATACCATTCTTATATCATCTGAGAAAATTTTAACCTCTTACAATTGTGCTTTCAACTCCTCATCTGATGAACTATAAAGTTTTAAATCATCCACACAAAGCAGATGAGAAATCTTTAAGCAAGTTTGTTTTCTGAGAGCCAAATTGCAACCAAGAACTAATCTATTAAGTAAACAACTTAATGGGTTAATGGCAAGGCAAAACAACTGTGGTGACAAAGAATCACACTAGAATATCCTCCTTTGAATTTTTATCTCTGGGATAGTAATTTGCCTTTTGTCATGGCTTAATTGCAAAGTGGTTTGCCACTGTTTCATGGTCACTATAATGTAATTGATCAATGCAGGATATATTTTATGTGTCTGTAAGCATTCTTTTATCCATGAATGTGGGATGCCGTTGAATGCTTTTTTGCAATTTAGTCGTGCTTACTTAAATTCTTCTTATTTTAACAATTTTCCATTGTGGCTTTAGTTATCAACAAATGATCCTTTGATCTGTATAACTTTTGTTTATTACCCGTTTGTTCTATTACCATGACTGAGCTTTCTTCTAAATGGCTACAAACTCTGTCTGTCCATCTTTGTTATAGTCCATAAGGTCTTCATTAATACTTCCCCAAAATGTGCCAATTTCTTCCTTTTGCTTTGTTCCTCTGTTCTCTTTAAAACTTTTCTGGGTCATCAATGAATTGCTTATTTTATACTTTTCCTTTATATTTACCTATATATGTTATAAGTGTTTCTGCCTGTGCTATTTGTTGATCTGTTCCCTCTTCTCTGTCCTTCTAACACTGACATTTATTGTCTTATGTGAAGAAAACTGCAACAGTGAAGAGATAGACATCTACTATTATGGTACACAACTGTCCTTTCTCCAATCATGGGGCCTTATGCTGATTTTTTGCCTGCATGTTATTAAAAAGAATGAATCCTAACAAATCTGTGTTCTCCCACTTGAGCACACAGCCGTCAGATTACAGACCACTGGTGGTACAGTATCCCTGCACATGGTCCACTCAGTATTTATCCTGATTGCAATCCCAATATTCACATGCCTTAAAACGATAACAGACATCATGACTGAATACCCTAAATGCTGTATTTCAAGATGAAAAATAACTAAAATGGTATTATTACCAGAAATTACAGTATGCAAATTTCACCACCACCCCACAACCCCTAACAACCAATTTAGCTTAATTCTTGGAAGAAACCATTTGCTGCCCCTACTGTGGGATCCAGGTAGAATCTGTAACAATTAAAAACATTTTAGATCTAATCCACTAGGAGGCATGAATTTGCCAGATCTTAAATCATGTGCCGTTTTTTGGGTCATTATAAGTACTGCATACTGTCTGCATATTTATTGTATTTTTTATGAAAACAATTAGATAACATCTTAATAACATTACATTCCATCATTAGAACTCTATCTATCTATCTATCTATTTGGACATGGTCGCTTGTCCCCAGTCTAAGAAGAATGTTGTTGACATGTCTTCCTTTTTAAGCATGTTCTCTGTCTGGTAAAAAAAAAAAATCTCTGTGTTAACTGATGTATCATTTGTTTAACTCTCAGCATTTTATAAATCATTTGATTTCTGTGTCTAGAATTACTTGTCATATAAGCTTAAGCAATTAGGCATCTCTCCAATCAGGAAAACTGTATCTGTTCTCTACCACTTTGTACTGATAATAATAGTCCACTTGCTGACAACCTGGTAGTCAGTAAGAAAAAAATCAGTCCATAAATACTAACCAGTATAGCTGAATTCCAATGCCGTGTTGGACCGCTTCAATTTATCCCCATTCTTTTGGGAAATCTGTGGCTGAAAATTGCTTTACATGGCCTTCTACACTCATTAAAGGTCGCTGTTACATGGCCTTCTACACTCATTAAAGGTCGCTGTTACATTTTCTTCTATCATCCAAAAATTGCTGTGTGTGTGCTTTATCAGTTCAAAGTATTTGGTTCCATAGTTCTGTAAATGTGAAACTTTACTATCATATTGGGCCCGAGTTCTACACCATTAGTTATCCAAGATATTTGGGGAATTGTGTTCTCCCATACAAAGCAACACATTTGCTTCATGGCACAGAGGGATCAGGTCATTACTGTGACTCAGATGAACAGGGAGCAAGCCAAGCAGTAATGATGCTGGCCAGGGGAGGTGAGAATGAATGGTTGTCAATGGTTCATCCATCTTGGGGAAGGGAAGCAGCATGGTCCACTGCAAGACTGACACCTGCCAGCATACCTCTCAACCTCTTAGAGCATGAAATCTGGACAAAGCCGTAAATAAAAGTGGGACAAAGGCCCAAAAATAGAGAAAATTTTTAAATACCGCTCTTATAAACTTAGGAAGTTGATAGAGTAACAGGCTTTGCATTAGCGTGAATTTTCTGAAGGGTATGAAGTCTGAAACTCAAATGTCTGCCATTATTTTCTAACTTCAATCTTTAATGAATTGCTACTAATTTGCCAGAAAAACACAATTTTATGAAAAATGGACCAAAGATATGAGGCAAAAATCTGGACATTCTGTGAAAATCTGTGCAGTTGAGAGGTATAGGTTCATAGGTAGGTACTAGGCTATCTATCCAAAGGCATTTATAAGCCTAGCCAGAATGTGTTGGCTTTCGCCGCCCCCTTAGATTAGTTCCCTGTGCCTCTGTCCAGCAGAGCCACTGAAGTGATCCCTGGGGTAAACTTTGTGTTTGCCATCCACTCGTCAAAGTTTCTCTTTAAGAGGGTTAGCGAGGAGCTCTTCCTAATGTAGATTGGAATCTTGTTCCAGGGCATGGGAAGTCTCTGGGACAGGAATCTATCCCTCCAGCACATCCTATTTATGGTTGTGGTGAGGTTTAGATCCCTGGACCGTGTGGCTCAAGGGGATATGGTTTTCTTTAGGTGGAGCATGTCCATCAATTCTGGGTTGGACATGGCCTTGTATGTCAGGCGGAGATCACCTCTGAGTAGGCGGTATGCAACCGAGTATAACTGGAGTTTCTTCAGTCGAGCTGCACAGGGCATCTGCTTGAGGCCAGTGATCCTTTTGGTGAGGTACATCTGTGGTTGTTCTAGTTGTTGCAGGTGCCTTGTAAGGTACATCCCAAATGGGGCATTGTACTCTATGATGGGTCTGATGAGTGATGTGTAGAGGGGCCCAATTACCTCTTTCGATCTGGATGCAAACCCTTTTGTTATTAGATGGGCCACATAGAAGGATTTTCTAACCACTTTAGCAATGTGATTATCAAAGGAGAGGTTGCTATCTACTTCGGTCCCCAGATCCCTTATTACATCTTCCATACTTAGGGGGCTACCACCTATGTGATAGTTTGTGGGTACTTTGTTTTTTTCCAAAGGGGATGACTATGCACTTTTTTGCATTTAGCTTGAGGCCATGGTTTTGACACCAGGTATCTGCCTCAGTGAGACTCTTGGAGGATGTCTGTGTCAGCTAGAGAGTCAATTATAGCCCCTAGTTTGCAGTCATCTGCGAACTTGGTCAGCCATAGTCCTCCTGTGCTTGCCTGTACCTCTGAGAAGTATATGCCAAACAGGAGGGCTCCTAGGACCGAGTCCTGGGGAATGCCACTTGTAACCGGTTTAGAGTCAGACCTAGCTGCTGCAACTCATACCATGTGAGTTCTGTCCATGAGCCAGATGGCAACCCATCTCGTGATGTAGGGGTTTATGTTCAGGCTGGTGAGCTTGTCTATAATACCTGAGTGGGGAATGGTGTTAAAGGCCTTTGTGAGGTCTAGGTAGGCTGTGTGGACCACCTTTCCCTTGTCTATAGCCTTGGTAACCGTCTCAAAGAAGTCCACCAGGTTTAGGAGGCATGATCTGCCCTTAACAAAGCTGAACTGGGTAGGGTCCAGTGTTTGGAGGTTCCCAATGTCTCTGTTAACCATTGCTGTGCGCCACTCTGTGGGCACATAGCCTGTGGAGAGGCTGAGTTTAAACAGTGTGTTTAGGTGAGGGGTTAGTTCAACTTTGAGCTTGTGTAGGACGCAGCCCGGGACACCCTCTGGTCCCATTGATGCTATGTTTTTGGCTTTGGAGAGGGCTGTTTTAACCTGAGTGTCTGTGATTTCAAGGGCAGTACATTGTTCTGATATTAGTTATGGGCCCTATTGGTGGTGAGGGGGGGGTGAAGTTTGTACTGAACCTGTCTGCCAGGATGTTGGCTATATCAGTCAGTTCAGTGTATTTTGTGCCATTCTGCACAAACTCCGAGCAGATCTGAGAATTGCCACTTAGATTATTGACATAGCTAAAGAATGCCTTGTGGTTATCTTTGAAGTCCATGGCAATTTTTCTTTCACAGGTTCATAGGTTCATACTAGGCTATCTGCCCTAGGGCATTTATAAGCCTAGCCAGAATGTGTTTGGCTTTCGCCACCCATTTTAAATTTATTTTGCTATGCCCTTTTTCGAGGTTAGTATACTGTGCCTCTAACAGTGACACAGAAGTGATACCCGGGGTAAACCTATGATCTCCCATCCACTCATCAAGATTCCTCTTGAAGAGTCAATAAGGGACTCTGCCTAACCTGGACTGGGATTTTATTCCAGAGTGAAGGGAGCCTCTGGGTTATGAATCTGTCCCTCCAGCATGTCCTATTTATTTCAGTGCTGAGGTTCAAGTCTCTCGAGCGCGTAGCTCAATGGGATTTGGATTTTCTGAGGTGTAGCATGTCTATTAATTCCGGGTTGGACATGGCTTTATATGTCAGGCACAGATTGGCTCTGAACAGCCGGTATGCCACTGAGTAGAGCTGGAGTTTCTTTAACCAGGCAGCATATGGCATCTGTATGAGCCCTTTGATCCTCTTGGTGAGGTACTTTTGGGGTCTTTCCAGTTGCTGCAGGTGTCTGGTAAGGTACATCCCAAAAGGGGCATTGTACTCAATTATGGGCCTGATGAGGGATGAGTAAAGAGGCACGATGACCTCCCCTGATCTAGATGTGAATCCCTTCATGATTAGGTGGGCTATATAAAATGTTTTTCTAACCACTTTGGCCACATGGTTGTCAAATGAGAGATTGCTATCAACTTGGGTCCCCAGGTCCCTAATTACTTCTTCTGTACTTAATGGATTACCACCTATGTGGTAATTTGTGGGCACTTTGTTTTTGCCAAAGGGATGACTATACACTTTTTGGCATTTAGCTTGAGGCCATGGATCTGGCACCAGTTGTCTGTTTCTATGAGGCCCTTTTGGAGGATGCTTGTGTCGGCTGGAGAGTCGATTATGGCGCCCAGTTTGCAGTCATCTGCGAACTTGGTCAGCCACAGTCCTTCCATGTTGGCCTGTACCTCCTAGAAATATATACCGAACAAGAGAGGTCCCAGGACTGAGCCTTGTGGGACACCACTTGTAACTGGTTTGGAGTCTGACATGGCTCCAGCAATTCTAACCATGTGGGTTCTGTCCTTGAACCAGCTTGTAATCCATCTAGTGACATAGGGGTTTATATTTAAGCTGGTGAGCTTATCTATAATGCCCGAGTGGGGTATTGTATCGAAGGCTTTTGCGAGGTCCAGGTAGGCTGTGTGGACCACCTTCCCCTCGTCAATGGCCTTGGTGACTATTTCAAAGAAATCAACCAGGTTTAAGAGGCAGGATCTGCCCTTAACAAAGCCGAACTGGGTAGGATCCAGTGTCTGTAGGTTCCCAATGTCTTTATTTATGAGGTCCATGATGATCCTTTCCATAGCTTTGCAGACCGAGCTAGTCAGGCTTATGGGGTGATAGTTTCCAGGATCTGGTGAGGCACCACCTTTATGGAGAGGGACCACTGTTGCTGTACGCCACTCTTTGGGCACATATCCTGTAGTAAGGCTGAGATTGAACAGTAGTTTTATGTTTGGGTTTAGCTCTTCTTGGAGTTCATGTAGGACACAGCCCGGGACACCGTCTGGTCCCATTGATGCTGTGTTTTTTGCTTTGGAGAGGGCGGCTCTTACCTGAGCATCTGAGATGTCAGGGGGGCAGCACTCTGCTGGGATAGATATTTGCCCTTTTGGTGGGGCAGGGGTGAGTTTGTGCTGAACCTGTCAGCTAGGCTGTTGGCAATGTCTGTGGGTTCGTGTATTTTTGTCATTTTGGACTAATTCTGAGCATATCTGGGAATTACCACCCAGGTTCCTAACATAACTAAAGAAAGCCTTGTGATTATCCTTAGTGTCCTGTGCAATCTTTCTCTTCAAGCTGGCCTTAGACAATTTTATGAGTGCCTGTAGTTTTTGCTAATACTGATCAGTGATGCCTTCCCTTTTTGGGATTTTGCTCTATCATTTAGTAGCTTCCTCCTTCTATTGTATAGTTTGTTTATGGCTGGGGTCCACCAGACAGGACATCTGCCTTTGGAGGATTGGGTCTTGGTTTTATTTGGGATCGCATGATCCATGCATTCCTGAAGGTGTTCATAGAATGCGTTTATAAAGGATTCTGCGGTCTGGGCCGTATTTTCCACAGGCCCGGGGGCTTTGAAGGATTCCACCTTGGTTTTGAGGAGTGTGAAATTTGCTTTAGAGAAGTTTTTCACTGTGGTTTTCTGGGCAGGGGGTGGGGTCGGGATGTGAATATCCAGTATGATTAGTTTATGGTATGATCTTACCAGTGAGGGATACACTTCTGGTCTGGAGCATAGAGTCCCCATGTTGGTGATGATCAGGTCCAGTATGTTTTCCCCTCTTGTGGGAGGGGTAACAAGTTGTTCCATAGCATTTGAGTTTATAAATTCTAGGAACCTTTGGGCTAGGGTGTTGGAGCTAGAGTAATGCTCCTAGTCTATGTTTGGGTAGTTGAAGTCGCCCAATATAATGGTGTTTGGAGAGACCTTCATATTTTCCAGTGTTCGCAGGAAGGCCGAGTGGGGTTCCTGGGTTTGGGAGGGTGGTCTGTAGCAGGCTATAAACTGGAAGGCAGTTTTACCCACTGTTAGTTGCACATGGATAGTCTCTGATGCTTCGTGCTTTGCCACCAACCTGGAGGTGTGGGTATCTTTGATGAATATCGATACTCCCCCTCCTTTTGTGGTTCGGTCCAAGTTTTGGGGCTGAAAAGCATGGTATGAGGTATAACCTGGTAGTGCTGGGGTGCTCTCGGGAGCCCTGAACCAGGTTTCTGTTACTGCACAGATATCGATGCTCTCCATGCTAAGGAGAGTTTTGAGTACATGCATCTTAAGGTTTAGACTTTTGGCATTGAGTGGCATTACTCTTAGTTTCTTATCCCTTGTGATACCTATGGAGGTGGGTTTGTCTTTTGAGCCTTGCCTAAAAAAGGCACTATGGGGGTAGCAAGAGCCTTTGCCAATATCTGAAAGCCCAGGGGTGACAGGTGCAAGCCGTCCCTAGCAAAGCATCGTGGCTTGTCGAGCATATCATCCCAAGCTGACAGGCATTGGATCCCCTTTGAATGACACCAGTACTTAAGCCAATTGTTGAAATTGATCATCTTGTCTTCATATTGTGGCATCATTCTTGGTGAGGGTAAGATGCTACTCAAGGTCAGGGTCATACCGGCCTGGGCTACATGCTTAGAGAGCTCCTCTATGTCTCTTTTCATGTAGTCCAGGGAGGTATGTCTCAGGCCATTCACACCAGCATGGACAATGACTGAGTCATATTTGTACTTGCCTTGAAGTGACCTGAGTGCTTGTGTTATGTGGCGGATCCTAGCACC